>NC_092807.1:67182225-67532225 GCF_040954645.1 Diabrotica undecimpunctata | reverse complement strand
ACTGAAGGGAGCCTCGTCGGCAAACAAAATATTTCTAATAAAATTAACATTTCGAGTGTTTTCCATTAACAACCAATCGCAAAATCCAATCCTTTTAGGATAATCTTCAACCACTAACTCTTTTGAACCGTTGTTAAGTGATAGGGTTTAAGCAGCTGATCCTTCAAACGCCTCCAAACCCTTAAGTGAGGAACATTTAGTTGAGCAGCTATTACCCTTGTACTTGTTCCAGGTACTTCTTCAATGATTTCTAAAATGTCTTCATCAGTTGCATCCATTATTGGACGACCACTATTGCCAGCAACTTGCGGTTGGAATGTACCTGTTTCCCGTAAACGACGATCAATGGTCAGAAATAATCGTCTATCGGGTGAATTTCGATTGGGGTATTTTACTGCATAACGCCTTGCGGCTGCTGCACTATTTTTTTGACATTCACCTGCGATATTCCCGATAGTTTAGTGAAATCATAATTTAATCTGATCCAACTTACCCAAAGTTAATTACATATCTGCCATTTCCTGAAATGTGTAGGCCACTGAATATCAACATTTTTAATATTAATCTTATTCACACAATAAATGATAGCTTCAAATTATTGACTATTATTGATGGAACTGTTTGTAGTTATTGTATCCGTAGAAACTAATTGTAATTTTATGGCCAACTAAGAAAAATCTAGTTTTTCGAAAAAGTGATAGGAGGCAAAAAAGTTTTAAAAATAATGTGTTAAACTAATTATGCCACAAAATTCATTTGATTTGAACGTACTCAAAAGTTTAGGGGTATTTAGGGCTGCACACCCCCTTAAAATTTTTCTGTGCGCTTAGATTTTGTTGTTGTTTTTTTTTTGTATGAAAAATTCTTTCAGAACAAGAAAGTAACGTGTCCATTTTTAATACAAAATGTCAAGTACTTTAGGAGATAATGCAAAAAAACAATTTTTATTTTGTAAAGAGCTGTAACTTTTTTGTGTACACTTTTGTACTAAGGTAAGTTGGATTCAATCAATTTATTTTTGTTCCCGGAATGCGTGATTTAATTTATGACATACCATTTTGAAACACCCTGTATATAGTGAGGACGTAATGGTTTGCATAAATTCAATATTTTTGTAACAAAAATATTTTGACGAAATCAACGGACAGGTCGATTTATATTTTGAATCGGCTTGTATAATTCGAAATACTGATGACGTCACCATTATCATGTACATGACATCTTCGATGTTTTTTTAAATGGAACAATAATATTCTTAATATTTTTCTGAAGCTATTAAAATTAATATAATATATGGATAATATTATTCCCATTAAAACAGTAATTACGATAATATTCTTTTTTCGTTTTTCAATTTTGGTTTAAAAAACAATTTCAAAATTATAAGGAAAAGTCAATATAAATGTGTAACGTTATAAACGTCACATCTCTATTAATTTATATTTTAATAATTATTTCATTTGGCGCCCAACGTGGGCGCCCCACGTTGGGCGCCAATGTGTAACGATAAGACTACCAAAGAGAATTGAAATACTATTGTAAAAATAATACCTCAATCAACCATGGGAGCTTATCGTCTATACCTTGCCTAGCTCAGTATCTCAAGGGTGAGTTCGTCTTGTCTTAAACTAGGGATTGAACCTGAGTTCTCAGTTGATAGCAAATAAGACAAATTTTAACCAAACATATTTATTTAAATCAATAAAAAAAACAATAATTAACCCTGCCAAAGCTTAACAGTTATAAGTGTTACTTATTGCTTCGATGGGCGGCTTGTGTGTTCTAGCTGTTGGATCCTCCAATTAGAAGTTGTGGAATTAGAAGTTGTGGCTTCTGGAGAGCTGCAGTTACACGTGGCTGTATGTCCAAATATGCCAATAAGACCAATAAAATTTCGATATGTCCAGTAAGGTTTTGATATGTCCAATAAAAATAAACTGTCCAATAAACCCAAGAGAATTTGTAGACTATACAAAATGAGTCTTATAATAATTTTTGCCTTCTTTTATAAATTTCAAAAAGAGGCAAAAAATAATCCCACTACAGAAAAGTTGTTTTGACAGAAAGTGGGAGACTGAATGAAGTTAGCACAGATGTCATAGAATGTTGGTATAGATATCATGAAACTAGCTTGTCAGTCAACACAGAACAGAATAGTCTGCCGAACAAAAGTGAGAGGGCAAATATTTATTCTATGGGACAGAAAGAGACAAAATAAAGACAGAGGAAGAAGAGAAAAACAGGGGCGCCAACTAGTTTTATAAACAAAAAAATAGTAAAAATTAAACTGAAGATAAAGAAATTAATAAATTAATAAAGAAATTAAAATGAAATAATTATTAAAATATAAATTAATAGAGATGTGACGTTTATAACGTTACAAATGTGTTACTTTAAAAAGAAATGTAGCAGTCAATGGTGTAAAATGTAAAGAACCTTAAGATACTAGACATTAAGTATTTAGGTTGTATAAACAATCAATTGAAACTAAATACAGTATACAATTTGATTCAAACATAACACAGCAAAAGACCATGTGGTTATAGTACCTGTAATTTAAAAAAGTATGTAAAAAACTTTGTAAAAAATAAGTATTTGCAGAGAACTAACAAGATCACACTTCCAACAGTATGATATTAATTTATTTTATTTTTACTTTAGGTAACATTATTGAAAAGATTAAGAGTTTATTATAGCAATATTATAAAATGTGTAATGAAGTTACCACAAAAGCTTCCAATGCTTACAGCAGACACCGGGCAAATGGGAGCACATTTCAGATCCACATAGCTATCACGTGAAACGACAGTGTCCTTGACGGCATTATGAATTAAACAGTCTAATGTTGTGAGCAAGACAAGAATGTCAATGTCCTCTAATATGACAGTCACAGAATCATAGGATTAGAATGCATCAAACGCACAACGGATTATGACTGTATCTGCATCAGATTCAGTCTGGTCCACAGATCACCTACCTCTAGATGCTTCACGACAGTACTTTAGTTAGATATGAAATCCAGTGCTCCAAGAGATTTGTATCGGAACTAATTCAAGCGGGAAATTACGCGGGAATTTCAAAATTTAATTTTGGTGGGAAAATTTATATAAAGCTTAAAATATTTAAATATAATTTGGTATTTAAAAAAAAATTGCATTTAAAATTTTAAAATGTGCAAATTATTTTTAAATTAAAATATACACGATACCATTTACGAAAAAATAAGGCAAAATATAATTTATTTATTTATTTAATACATATAAAAAAACTTTGTACATACATAAATTTAGAATACAATAGAAATATGCTTTATTACTACTGAGAATTGTACAATTTTATGGACAAAGCTTACAAAAAGTCAGAAAAATAACAACAAAATTTAAAATGTACTGTTTAACTACGATTACCTTTTAAATCCTTACTCTCACCAGTTTTTACAATTAAAATCTCTTCGTTTGGTAACTGTGCATAATTGTGTTCTGCAACTAAAAAGTTTCATGAAATAGTAACCAATTGGAAAATTATTAATTTGTTATCTTCCCAATAGTTACTACAATGGGGTATCTCACATGATTGAAACATGTGTGTACATTGTACATCTCTACTTGTTGAAGAACTTTTAACTAAAACAAAAAGTTAATATAATAATTTATAGCATAATTCACTTCAAATAAAATAATTTTTATTAATTACATATCAGGGTTACTTACTTTCTGTTACATTTGCTTCCGCATACAACATTCAAATACTTCTGGGATCTAGATTAGAGCAGGAATCTAAAATCAATCAGCTATTTGTTCTCGGGAATTGCATTTTGGTACAAGCTATGACTCCATGTACAAGCAAACTTATCTTCAAAGTGGCTGTGGCATATTCGTTTTGTTTTAAAAACTGTAGTGGAATTGTGGAATTCATCATATCAAAATTAGGATTTTTTAAAACACTAAGCCACTTCCTAAATCGTATAATCTCTTTATCAGAATTTGGAAAGGCATGTCTAATTGTTGACGAATTGGTACATTGTAGGATACAACATTTATTGTGAAAAACTATATTTAACTAATTATTATTAATCTGCAAAATACTATTTGAAGTCCAGGAACATTTAAAACACAAACTAATTTGAGGTTGATGCTAACAATAACCCAGAGATATTAAACCAAGTTTAGTTTGATTTTTTTGCAATAATAACCATTAAATCAAACCATTTAGACGAATAATAACCATCTGAAATCTGATTATATTGACGCTAATCAATTACTGACAATTTGCGATTGACATGTAGTGAAATAAAATATCATTATTACTATTAAATTTACATACTGCAAAGGAATACATTTTTCAACACACAAAATTATATATATATATATATATATATATATATATATATATATATATATATATATATATATATATATATATATATATATATATATATTGTTATGATTCTAAAATAGATCAAGAATAAAATAAATTTTTGTATGCAAAATACCATGAGACCATAAACATTCAAGACCTTGTATACGTTTAGAATTTGTAAATATAATGATTTATAATTAAGAAGTGTTTTCGGAGAACAGTGGACTTCAATAGTGAATAGTTTCTAAGAACAATTATTTGTATAGGAAAAACATTTCGGGGTTATTAAGATAGTATTAAATATTATTTAAAATCTTACAAATAATTAATTATACATGTGCTCTAGTTGTCAGAGACGAAATTGCCACTGAACCTCTAAAAATCATACGAACAAGCTGAATTTTGTCGAGCATATTAATTTTGGGACCGCAAAAAAGATGCACAAAATGTTTACCACTTTTACCCCAGACCAGAGCGTCCCCCTAAACCCGCAAGGGGGTAAAAACGCAAAAAAAATCAATTTACCAAAAATCTGTACACCGTAAAAAAATGTTTCAAATAATCAGCTCGACGGTAAAAATACGATATCTTTTTATTTAAGTGACCTATCGACAAAAATCAAGATATAACTAGCCTAATAGACCTTCACAAAATTGGTGTATCAGAAGTGGGTTTAAGTGTCGACCAGACTGAATCTGATGCAGATACAGTCATCATCCGTTGTGCGCTTGCTGCATTCTAATCCTATGATTCTGTGACTGTCATAGCAGAGGGCATTGACATTCTTGTCTTGCTCACGGCATTATGAATTAAACAGTCTAATGTGTGTCCGAAGTGTCCAATTTTTTTTAAACCTTTTCAAGTCGCATCAATTATACGGTACTTCAAGTTTTATATATTTCGACGTCATTACAGAGAATTTGCTATTTTCCCATGCTTTTTCAGGTTGCGACACAGATCAGCAGCGAACAAGATCGGCCAACTTAAATTGATCAAAATTTTATAGAAACATCCTGAGTTAGCTACCGGAACAGCATTATTTCTCAGTGAGAAAGTCCTCTCTGTTGTTGGCAAACTTTTTTTTGTCTCTTTATGTGATGGAAATAAAGATGATTCTCTGACAGCATGAGATACAAATGATTCGCCAAGATAGCTACCAAAAATACATTTTACTTATCATTGCTTCCGTCAATGCAAGATACAGCTCGTTTCCACAGTCTTAGAGTTTATCATCAGAAAACATCTCGATCCTGAAGTGTGGGACTGGAAAAAGCATGAAAAATTTGGATACCAATTAAAAGTTTCAAAACTTCAGCACCCCCGAACTTCTATAATTGATTTTCTCTAGATGCAAGCGAAACTGGAAGTATGTGTGGTTGCCGAAAAGCAAGCCTCAAATGCTCTCCAGTGTGCCTTAATTGTTCTGGTGAAACCTGTAGTAACATCATGGAAACATCAAAATTATTAAATACCCACAATGACGCCAATTCTAACTTCTGTTTTCCGAAAATATTCTCCTTCGATACTGAATTAGAAACGCACTCTAAACCATCAAAGAAAATGAATAAACAAAGCCTGGAAAACAACTTAATATATAATTACGCTCAATATTATCTCGCTTGGAAATTATCCGTGGATTAAGATTAATGGGGATACGACTTGAAAAACGCGCCTTCAGACTCTGCCTCATAGATGATGGGGAAAAAGGTAGATAATGAACTAATAATAACTGAGGAATGTTAACAAAATGATAAATTATATGAATAAAAAAATATATAATAGAGAACTAATCCTAATGGTTTGTATTTTTAACGTTTTTATTTTTCATTTTACGATTAAAAGTAATAAAAATAAAGTTGTAGACAATTTATTGCGCTACAAATAACATCATATATAATTCTCTGTAGGTTTGCTACTTAACGAGATACAGCGCAAAAACCCTTTGCTCCCCTTTTTCCTAGATAGCGGCTGGGGAATCAGGGTGGCTACCGAATAAACTTGAACTTAAGTTTATACTAACCACCCCCACATATCAAAAAAAGAAAATAGCGTCCTCTCAAAAATGTAATCTCAATGTAACTTTTCAATGAACTATAATGTCTTCTTCCTGTTTTTTGATATAGGCAAATTGCCCGTTTGGTTTCTATTCATGTGGATAATTTCTTTTCATCTTTTTCTTTGAGGACCTGTGCTTTTTTCAGATTGGAGACTTATCCAGAGCTATTCTAAATATTACGTTCTTTACCATTCTGCTAATGTGGTAGTTCCATTTTTTTCTTTTAGCAATTCATTAATATTGTTTATTCTGCATAGGTTTCCCACGTCATTGCTTCTTGTTCTGTCTAATAGACTTTTTCCGGCTATTCTTCTTAGTATTCTCATCTTATTTGTCTTCAAATATCAATGCTTGTGTCTGGTCTTGTTTCTGCTATATATGTCGTGACAGGTTTTAAGTGTTTGTTTCACCATATTGTGTCATTAAGACACCCTGCTGCTCTGTTTGCATGTGTTACTTTCGCCTTACTTTCATTTCAATATTATTGTTGTTCGGTAAGTTTATTCCCAGATATTTAAATTTTAATACTTGTTTTATCAGTTGCGATGAAATTTTCATATTAAATCGTTTGGCTTTGGTATTAAGCTGGTGTAGTATTCTTCGGAGATCATCTTCTTTCTCTACTCTATATCTTCTTCCTATGCTGTCTCCATTGACGGAGGTTGGCGACCACATTTCTAAAAGTTTCTCTGTCTTTTGTAACGTGGAATAATTCGTCTACAGTCATGAACTAAATGTGATGTAGAATGTAGACAGTCATGTCTACATTCGTCTACAGTCTATACTCTCTATGGAGTATATGAATGAGTTTCGTTTTGAACTTCTTATACGGCACACTAAAACTTGAATTAATAAACTTTTCGGTAACAGGTTCTAATGTAGCTAACCCATCTTGGGCTGCTTCAATATCCTCTTCTTCTGAAAAAAGATAAGTCAGGAATGACGAACTATCACCAACATTATAAAAACGCAATGCAGATGACAAACTTTTTCTCATATCGTCTACGGTTCTAGTCGCTATGCCTCTAATTTTCAATTTATAATTTTTCAGAAAATTTTTGTTTCTATCACTACCAATTCACTATATAACACTGATACTGTAAAAATGGACTACAACTAATAATAAATAACCTAGTTACAACATGTAAATAATCATACACTAACACTTTTTACTCAGTAACTTCACAAGGATACTTTCTTCTAGTTTTTCTTCTATTCTGGTTTTCTTCTTTTTATTATTCCCCACCACGTTGGGTGCTGAACTGCAACAACTAGCCGCGCATGCGCGGACGCTAAGTTGCTACACCGGCTGTAGGATTACAACAAAGGCGTAGCCCGCTATGCTCAATTATATACTAATAATAATCAGACTAAAAATAAATCTAGCATGTAAATAAATATGAAATAATTAATAATAAAATAAATCATACAATGTAACACTACTTAACAAACACTAGGATAACCAACACAATAATTAGTTGCGCCAAAAAATAGGGCTTCTTGCCCACAAAAAAATTATTCGCAAGTTATAAGAGTGGCGGGAGCCCAGGCATAAACACTGTAGAACATAAAAAAACGTAGAGCCGAAAACGCAATAGGCACTTACAATTAAAACTAAAATTGGTATAGACCTACGAACATAAACAATTAACAAAGTGCTTACAATAAAACTAGCCGGAGGTATCCAGCGTACCTAAAACGTAATAAAAAAAATAGAATGAAATGAAAGAAAACGCTACAAAGAGAAACATATTAGAATATTTCTCTGTATATTACACTAACACATAATAAAATTAGATCGAAAACTCATAAATTAACCTAAATTATCTCAAAATTACGTTACAGGCATAATTCAATTTCTGTAGCAATAAAAATTAAAATAATTTTAGACGCATAATTTAATTTTTATAGCAACTACAAATAAACAAAAATTAAAACTACAATATGACCACTTACTAACCTTTGGTCAGAAGGGTTTTAATTAGGGTACAGATTCCAATATCTTCTTTTCTACAGTGTATTTATCACCAATAAATACTGGCTACCCCTATCGATTAGGTGGTTTAAGGCCTACAAACTACACTAATAAAAAAATAGAACTCAGAATACACAAAAATATTCTTGTATATCTAAAATAGGCATATTTTAGTGCAAAAGGAAATGTATTACACATACCTGATGTTGTATTCCTTCACGGTGGCTTCAGGAATCATTACAGTCTACCTGTGGAAAGGTGGCGTGGAAATATGTCCCGTAAAATACGGCATGAACTTAGCAACTACACGAAATATGTCTACAGCAACATTCGAATCTGCCCATACGTTCTATAACATAAGTTCAGGTCGATATCCCCAACGAGGGTGATCTATACACCTATAGTTGCCTGATAACTTATGTTTCACTTTTCACCGTATACCAAAAACGACTGTCAAGATGACGTACCGCAAAACAACCCTTGTCAGAAAAGGCTATTACCCAAATATCACTAATACGGGAGAAATTGAAGCACAACATGTTCATTGGCTTTTGTATATTATGGAACAGTGGAGTAATCTTATTGACAGAAATAATATTTTATTTAGATGATTGAATTTTTAAAACGTAACATGTTGAGAAAAACAGTATTTAAATAATCACGCACTATCATCGCACAATGGGGTGGTGCGCGATCCTGTTGAAACCATATCAAATTACTAGGCATATTTGGATTTTAGTTATCTGGATATAGCGCGGCGATTGCAGGAATAAGATCGTTTTAAAGCATTTCTAAATATTTTCCCGCAGTCAACGTTCCTTCAATAAAAAGTGACCCCAAAATATTGTTGCCAACAATTCCTGCATAAACTTAACTTTTTCCGGATATTGCGTATGCGCCTCCATCCAATGAGGATTAGTATCTGACCAGCAAGCAAGCAATAGTTTAACCCAGCCTGAGAGACTTGCACACCCCTTAAGTATGACATTAGGGTGATACAATTCATTGGAGCGAGGAGCATTAATTCGCGTTAACAAGAATCACTCCACCCCGCTCCAATGCTCTAGACCATTCACTTTCTCCTCTATAGCCCTATGGTGCGCTATATAGGCTCTCTATGCATCAAAGTGCTTGTCATGTGGGAGTCCTGGTTACAAGGTATCTTACACGAAATCCTACCCCTAACAATGCAGGCCCAGTTCGGTGACTCGACGCTCGTAGATGTGGGCCTCTCTTGTCCGTTTTTTGGGTTTTGTTAGTATTTTTTGTGGCTGGCGCCGTTTGTTAATGTTTTATTAATTTTTTTTGTGGCCGAAGCCGTTTTTTGTAGATTTATTTTAGATGGCTGGTATCTGACCAGTATTTACAATTTTGCATATTAACAGTGTCATTTAAGTAAAATGTTAATACTACATGTCTTTCAAATCGTGGGTCATTATTACATCGCTCCATGATCCATTCGCCAAATTCCGTCCTTCGATGATAATCGTCCTCGTTGAGTTCCTGAACTAAATTAACTTATTACGTGTGCTACTTATGTTTTGCCGTAGATTTGCTAGTTAGTTTTCCGCGGCAATTTTTTACTGTGGATATTCTTGCACAGTTAATAACAAATTCAACTTATCACCAAGTGCAGGGCAGGGCAACTTTTATAATTATCTACATGTCCGAGATATCAAATTTCTGTTCTATTCTGTTTACGGTTGATTGATTAATGGAACGATCTGGATACTAAAGGTATGTTCTTAACGGAGACCATCGCATCGTATTTTCGCCTAGAGCATAGCATTGTCAGTGAACGCTCGCATTTAAAATAATGCATTTATTTTACCTATCGATCGATTATGGTACGATCCTATAGTCGGAGCAAGGGTCGGCGCCTTGTTATGAGCGCCCACTTAGGCTTCCATAATTCACAAACTTGTGTCTTAGACTTGTCACCACATCCACACATGATTAAAATTTCAATTCGTTCTTTCTCACTTAAACAAAACACATAGATCCAAAAAATAACAAAAGAAAAACATTCACTTACTGTTTAACATTGTAATTTAAAAGTTTGCGATATAATTTGTTTATAATTAAGAAAATATAAATTTTAGACAATAAGAGTCTTATATTTTTCTATAAGCAGAATTCAAAAATGAAAAAAGAATCTTATCGTTCCATTTGAAAAAATATCGATGACGTTCATACACATGAAAATGGAAATGTATTCAATATTTCGAATTATACAAGCCATGCAAAATCCAAAAATAAATCGACCTATCCGAGTATTTCGTCAAAATATTTTTAGTTATAAAATATTGAATTTATGCAAACCTTTTCATCCTCACTATATAATTTATTATTACACAAAATTAAATGTACTGTTTTAATGACATTTTAAAACTACTAAAAATTTAGTTTATAATACTTTTTTTTATTATTACAATTTTTTATTGTTACATTACATGTTTAACATCTACTCTATACGCGGAGTAATAAATAAACAGTCTAATTAAGTTAAGGTGAGTTAGGTGCACTTCCCGTCATATAAAACTGGTAAACTTTTTTTTTCCAATGTAAACCTGTATTCAGACTGGACACAATGGTTCGTGAATCAATTCGTTGTTGCCATCACAGATAACGGAATAGCATTAAATCTAAATAATAATAAAATAACGTTCAAAAATGTATAAAGCTTTTAGATAGGTATTATTTTTATCATTAACAACAAACCGTCTCTAATAAATTTAATAACCAGAGAGAGGATTGAGTTAATGTCCAAAATGTTTGAAGAATCTTTAAACGTATGGTATTGGCACAGGGAACATTGGAATGCATTTATTGTAATTTTATACTTCAATTACCTACCGAACACTAACTATTAACTGTATTTTATGTCAAATCGTCTAGTAACAGGCAAACTACCAAAATTAATTTATTATTTATTACATGAACGATAAATGTGAAAAACTAACATACTTTATCCTATTTAGATCCGTCTCAAAAGTCCGAATAGCTATGATGATTGCCGACCTCCGCCACGGAGATGGCACTTGAAGAAGAAGATTTAAATTATAAACTATGAAATATCCGGTGCGAAAAAACGCTTTTTAAAACGGGATAGTATTACATTATAATTCAATATTTTACTGTAATGTTCCTTATGCAGGTTAATTCTACACCCCAATTGTAATCCACTTTTATCTATAAAAGACTATTACTTTTTTACATTAGGTGTAAAATGGAAACCAAAAATCCTTTACCTATACGTTGAGATGCATATTTTTTTTAAAATTGAGAATAAGAATAAAATTAAGCGGAGTAAGGTACTATCGTCTGTCTTAAAAAACCACGTATAACTGAAAAATGTTTGTTCAGTAAGATACGATTTTAGAATAAAGTATAGTTGGTCTGTTAAGTATAATTTCAGTTTGAAGAGGAAACCTTTATGTCATACTCTATCAACTCCCTATTGTATGTATGTACAGCGTTAACAGGCCTTTTAGGCCCATTGCTGGATGGATAATTTCCATCGTTTTCTATTCTTAGCTAACAGCTTCCAATCTCTGATTCCCATCTCTCTGACATCTTCCATCACTACATCTCTCCATTTCTTTCTTGGTCTTCCTCTCTTTTTTTTGCCCTCAGGTACTCTCCAAGCAATATTCTTGACTAGTCTATTATATTCTTTCTAGATGGCCGAGCCATTCTAGTCTACGTTTTTTCACCACTTTTATTATTGTAGGGTTAGCATACAAATGATACACTTCTGCATTAGTTCGTCTTCTCCATTCTCCCTCTACTACTTTTCCACCAAATATTCTGCGAAGTATCTTTTTTTCCCATGCTTCCAATGTGTTCTGTACGGTTTTGTTCATAGTCCATGTCTCGGCAGCGTATAGCATTGTGGATCTAATTATAGTTTTGTATACTCTTATTTTTGTATTACGAGATATATCTTTGGCCTTAATTATTTTGCTCATGGCTCCAGCACACCTGTTGCTCTTGGTCAGTCTCAGGTTGATTTCAGTTTCTTCCTTACATGTCTGATCAATAAGTACATATATTCATCCACCTTCTCGAATTCTACAACTGATCCATTCTCCACCTCCAATTTAAAGGATCCCCTGGTACTTATTCCTTTTTTGCTCGAGATCTCCATGTACTTCGATTTATTAATATTAACTTTCAGTCCCATTTTAGAGCTTTCTCAAATCAGTCTTTTTGTTATATTTGATAGTTCTTTTCCATTTCGTGCAATGAGAACCACATCATCAGCGTATGCTAAGCATTGGTGCTCCTTGTATAAAATAGTTCCGGACCTATTTATCCCACTAATCCTTACAATTTTTTCTAGAACTATATTGAATAGCAATGTAGACAACGGGTCTCCTTGGCGAACACCTTTTTTCACTTCGAATTCTTCTGAGACTGTACCGTTGCATCTCACAGCACAAATGGTTTGTCTAATTGTCATTTTTACCAATCTTATTATTTTTTCTGGCACTTGGAATTCTTTTAGTGTTTCTATTAACTTGTTTCTGTCTATTGTATCGTAGACAGCTTTGTAATCAATGAAAAGTACTTGTGCTGAAATGTTGTATTCATAGAAATTGACCAGGATTTGTTTTAGCATAAAAATTTGATCGGTTGTTGAACTTCCTTTCCGAAATCCTCCCTGGTATTCTCCTAGATTCTTCTATATATATATATATATATATATATATATTTCTAATCGTTTTTTAATTAGTATGACGAGTACTTTATACATTACTTCTAATAAGGATATTTCTCTATAGTTTGCGCATTCAGTTCTATCTCCCTTTTTGTGTATAGGAATTATAATCGACTTATTCCATTCTTGAGGCATTTCTTCGGCATCCCATACTTCTAGTATAAGCTCACCAAGTTTGTTTATTAAGACCTCTCCTCCATATTTTATGTTCTCTGCCACAATGCCGCTCTCTCCGGGACTTTTTTGGTTTTTCATATCTTTTATTATTTCTTCCATTTCTTCTCTTGTGGGCTTTGGTATTTCTTCTATTACTATTTGAGGTCTAGGAACATAACAATTTTCTTCAGTAGTCACTTCGTCATTTAGTATCTCTTCGAAATATTCTTTCCACCTTTCACATATTTGGTCTTAATCCACTATCAGGTTTCCTTGCTTATCTTTTACATTCATTGTTCTTCCCTGGTACCCAGTTTTAATGTATTTTACTTCTTTATAAAAATTTTTTATTTAATTTGTAATTTTCTTCAATGCGCTTAATTTTATTATCCATATACTTTCGTTTCCGCTCCCTTAGGATTCTCTTTACTTTTTTTCGTTGTACGGCATACCTTTCTAGGTCGTCTTGTTTTTGCGAATGTAAACTTTTTAATCTCAAATCTGATCTTTTTTTTAACTCTGTTCTGCATTCGTCATTGAACCAGTGGTTGTTTCTAAATCTTTTTGTTCTTGGTATGTTCTTCGACGTAGCTTCCTTTATAGTGTTTGTCATTTTCAAGAACTTTTGTTGTATATTACTCACAGTAGTACTATCTTGTTTGGCATAGGTTTCTTGTATATCCTTTTGATAGTACTGCTCTACCTCAAATTTTCGCAGTTCTTCAAAGTTAAATTTACGTTGCACTTTCTTTTTCCGTTTATGCTTTTTAATTATTGCTTCTCTCATATTAATTCTAACCAAAAAATGATCTGAGTCTACGTCTGCCCCTCTGCACGTTTTCACATTTGTTATTAAATTCGCAAACTTCTCTTGTATTAAGATGTGGTCTATTTGATTAGTTCCATTTGATCCCGGAATTTTCCACGTTCCTTTATATATATTTTTTCTCCTAAAATGGGTACTCATTATCTTCATCCTGTTTTCAATTGCGAATGTGATTAATCTCTGTCCATTATCATTTGTATTCAAATGTTTACTTTCACCCCCTGTTATGTTTTTATATATATCTTCTCTTCCGACCTTTGCATTGGCGTCGCCTATAATAATTTTAGTATCTTGTCTGGGCATTTCTTCACACAATGACTCTAATTCTTCGTAGAATTCATCTTTCACTTCTTCTTTTTCTTCTGTTGGAGCATGTATATTTATCAACGATATCATGTTCTCTTTTCCTTTAATTCTAATTGCACACATCCTGTCAGATTTTACTACGAATCGTTTTACCTGCTCCACGTCTTCATGTACCAGAAAACCCACTCCAAAATTCCTATTATTGCCTCCACTTGTATAAAACGTGTATGGGCTAATCTTTTCAACGTTGTTTCCAGTTAAATGTGTTTCCTGTATTGCTAAGATGTGTATTTTATATTTTTTTAGTTCTTCTATTAGGTTAATTAATGCTCCCTCCTCGTATACTCCTCGAACATTCCATGTCGCAATATTTAGGTACATATTCTTATTTTTTATTTTGCTATTTATGTTCAAACTCATTTTCCTGTTCATCGCTAGGGTCCGTTGGCATAATGGGCCATCTTTTTCTTTTTCCACTACTATATGCCGTTTTTTGGGTCCATATTTCTAGAATTTTCTCGTTTGAAGCTCAGCTCTTAATTCCTTGCTTTTATTTACGATTTCCTGCCTCATGTGTCTTTCTTTTTCGGTCAGGTCATCGTTGATGAAGATCTTTTTCTCCAGTAAGAAATCTGAGTTTGCTTTTTTCTTTCATTACCTTAATTTTTTCGCCATAATCCTTCATTTGTTCCAGACATATATTGTTCTTTAACTTCATTGCAGATTCTATTTCGACATCCTCTTTTAAGTGCTTTTGTATAAAATCTTTTACGTTATTTTTTAAGAGTGTTTCATCTGTTGCGTTTATTGGTAGACCCGTAATTACTATGTTATTTCTTTTCATCTGTTTTTCAATTCTTTCTACTTTGTTTTCAACCTGGGTTAATTTGTTTTTTGTTTCTTCCAATTCTTGATTTATCTTTATATTTTCTTTTTTCAGCCCTATCATCTCTTCTCTATATTCCTTATTTTTATTCCTGATTTCTTTCAGTTCTCCCATCATCTTCTTGAACATGCTTATAACGTCGTCCAAATCCTCTGAATCTTCTTCCTTTGGTTTTCTTTTGCTTGGGGTTCTGGTATTTTTTTTGCTCTGCAGGAAAGGTGAAGTTGACCCTCTATCTTTTCTCTTCTTGCCTTCTGACGCGTTATCATCACTGTCCGTGTACATCATATCTGTTTCTAAGGACCGCGAAAGGAACTTGATTCGCTTCAACCGCTCAAAAATCCAGTTCCTATCAGTCATCAGATTGCAGAACTATTTTTAACTTTTTCAATTCCCTATTGTATGTCTAGAAATACTCCAGCGCAAAACTTTTTCTCTTCGAGAGTTGTTTTAATTATATTTACTATTCTGGGGTATTGTTGGGTTGGTTGAGTGTTCGCGTCTAAATCCGAATTGGTGTTTTGGTATAATTTCGATTATGGAAGCAACTTGCTCGATTGTATGTAATAGTAGTCGTTCTAATACAAAATATTCCCCACGTTGGGCGCCAGTTGCAACAATATAATTTGCTTATAGGGGCTAAAAGGAAGGGCTGCGCAATTGTTGGGCTTGGAGATAGGAACTCCTAGTTTAAAGAGGAAAAAAATTACGTGTTTATTTTTATTTCACATAAACAGTTATTACAAAAAATTATTTAAATTTATCAACAAACATTACATTGAACTTTCTAACAAAATAGACTTTAAAACTATGGTTATGTGCCAAATGGTAGAAAAAGATTTACTGTCATATGTCGAAATGAATTTCCAAACTTTTTTGAATTTTTAATTTATTATCAAAGGTTAATTTTATTTAAAACAAAATATGACAATTAGCTGATACATAAAATTTATATTTATTTATAAACTTTTTAAATTGTTATGAGAGCAAAACTACTCGCTTCACTGGCAAGTTATTTCCTTTTAAATTGTTAAAAAAGTGTATTACCCTAGAATAAAACAAATTGTCCCACAAACTTCAAACATTGTAGATCCGGCCCATGGGAGACACAAAATGGAGGCTTGACAAATCCTGGGAGAAATTAAATCAAATACCAAAACTGGACTTCAGCTTATCCTGGATAATAACAATATGTGATTCTTCAAACTCGACTGCTTATTTTCCACATAAAATCTAAGGGCTCACGTAGCCCTTAGACGCTGTTCTCAAATCCCTTGTCACATTATACAGCTTACAACAAATGGTGTTTATCCCACATTACAAAGATTGCCACATGGCATTTTGAATTCCAATCACCTTCTCATCACACACATGGATATAAGCGAAACTTTGACGGTTTTTAAAAACCTCACGAAAACGAACCTTCATTGCTTAGTCTCACCTTTTGCTCTCTTTTCTGACTGCTAACATCGAAGTCCAAATGACCAAATTCGGACTTCTACAATGAAAGCGACCACTCTCACGGCCGGTTCACCAAGAAGTGACCTCATGCTCAGAAATCGATATATCGGTATAATCGAAAGATTCTTGTTTATTTCCTGCGAAGATATCTATGCAGAACCAAGATCAAACGAAAAAGCAATTGATTTATTGTAAACAGACTCCAAAATGTTTAGATTATCAATTTCAGAGACGCAAAAAGATTAAGAATCGTTTTCGGTGATTTATGATATACGGGTTGAAACAAAAGTGCTACAATATCTAATAAAATGCGTTAGGCTTTCACAGCCATCGTCTAACTTGTTAAACTGTTTGTTCGGTCTGTTAGGCCGTTGTCTTCTGAGATTAGTTCCCGACGTTTCGCCAACACTAGGAGTTGGCATCTTCTGGAGATGTTACTGCTTCGCTTGTAAGCTGAAACTGACGCCGCGTTGTACTGCGGAGGCCATATTTATATTTTCTACTCGCCTCCCCTCCACTGGTTTCCCTAGTGTTGGCGAAACGTCGAGAACTAATCTCAGAAGACAACGGCCTAACAGCCCGAACAAATAGTTTAACTACAATATCTAGTCTAATCTTTGTGTTTACAGAATTTTGGAAAACCTTACAGTTTGTATCTTTAGTTGTGAGTTTGGGTGGTGGTGTTCTAAATATTATTTGTGTGCTTAAAGTTATTATTATTGTGCTGTGGTCTGATGTTAAATTGAAGTTTGTCCTATTGCGCTGTGGATGTCAGCTGTACCTTTTATTACTACAAAATCTACCAAATCTGGGTTTTTGTTGAGGTCCGTAGGCCAGTATATGGGTTCTCCCGTTGATAAGTATTTTAAGTTATTTTGTTAAATGGTATTCATTAATGCCCGACCTTTAGGCATGATTAATCTGGAACCTCATGTTGTGTGTGACATGCCAGCCTCCTGCTACTATGAATTTGAATAAAAGAGTTATAACGAAATATTTTGCCTACCACATAGAACATAGAGTATTACTATGGGGGTTGAAAATTGGGACAGAAGTTACTGAGGTGGAGATAGGGCAAGCAAAATAAACGATACTTGTGCGAACGGCACTCAGGGTTTATTTGGAGAGCTGGGGTCGTGGATAAGTGAATGAAACAGTGGGATTGGATTGGGGCAACTACAAAAAAAAAATGAAACAAATGGGTACTTACATGAATCTCCTAGACAAATGGGTTACAAAAACAAAAAGAAATGCCTCTAGTTATTTAAAATAAGGACGCCGCTTCGAAGAATCCTTGTCTTACTGGATAAAGGAAAAAGGCTTTTCCTTCCTAAAAAAGAAACGCAAAAGGGATTAGGAGACTTTTCTAAAATAAATAGACCAAATGGTTCAGAGAAATAAATTAAACATTTATTACTGTCTCACCACAAAAAGTTTCAGATTATAAATGGCACAAAATACTTACTATATAAATAGTTACAAAGATAAATATAAAAACAACAAAGAAAAACTTACATTTTTTTACGTCCTTTTTGTTTACAAGATACTACAAAACTTACAAAAAAAAATACTGGGCTATAAACTGTGGCAAAAAAAAAATGATTACAAAAATAAAGATATCTTTTTAGATGAAACTATTCATGAAGGTTAACCTTTTTCTAAAAACTAAAATAAATTAATGACAAAAATAGTAAAGCAAGCTGTCATATGTCGATATTTAAAAACCGGATAAATAAAATGACAGCTAAGACCACGCCCTATTATTACCACGTCCAATTATTATGAAAAAAATGTCCATCTTTACTTTAAAAGTTTAACACAAAAAAAGTTACCTGGATTGTACTAAATTTCTTTACTCAACATATTTTCTGAGGTCGGAAACTGGATCTACTAAAATCTCTGCCACTGGAACAAAAAAACTACATCTCCACTGCGAATTACATGCTGAAACACTTTCTCAGCACACTGAGGATTGAAGTTGAAACGGACGGCACTGGATACAGCCTGAAAACGGCTTCTTTAAAAAACTGGAAACATGCCGGTATTTTTCAGAGCTGTTGCACACGACACAAATTTCTTAGGTGCTTTGAAAAATAGAAATAGTGATTACTCTTCCAAATTTGACATGTTACATAAAGTAAAATTTACTATTTTCAACAAATTTTGCCGACTTCTGCAAACTACATAACTACGTCTGTCTGACTTCAATTCCCCTCGACTTCGGTCTAATACCAGACGGCTACCTATGCCGCCCTTTTCCCCGCACATCAAATGGGGACTAGCGAACCCTAAATTGTTGTTAGACCGCTTCAAAACTATCGTAAAATAACCTTGAATCACTTCCAGTTTTAAAACTAACAGGTACAAATAAATACATATTTTGGAATTCTTTTCTTTTACCTCACAATATGTAAACAGAGAAACTTCGAAACATTTATACTTAGGCCAGTGGCGTCTTAGAAAATTTTATACTCAGAAATTTATTATGCTACAGAGTTCGTATGAAATCATTATACTCTTTGCTTGAAATGGAACGTCTATGTGGGCTGTAGATTGATGTTACACTGCGAGAGGTGTTTGTTTTGAGTTTAATGATTGCCGCTTGAATTTTTTCAGTAATATAAAGTTGGACTACATAGTGTTTAATTTTTGTTTTAATAATAATGGCAGAGCCTGTATTTGCTCCTCCGTCTGGATGATTTGTATAATACACAGTATAGTAAGGTATCTTAATAACTGTTCTTTGTGTGGCATGGCTTTCTAATATTAATTCTTAATTAAGTCTATATTATTCATTTTTAAAAACAGTGATATCTCTAATATATGGTTTGAAATGCTATTAGCATTCCACGACGCAATTCGTAATGACTTAGAAGCTATTCTGTTATTTTGTTAAGATTATATAATGTTTGTGGTTTAAGAGTTGAGAGAATATAAATTTTTGGATTTGTTTAAGAAATTTGTTAATTTATCTGCTAATTCATTGTTATTATTTTTGTTGTCTGAATTTATGTTTCCAATGGCAGCATCTCTATAGCTGATTCTGTTGAAATTATGAGCATGATGTTGGGTAGGTATATTTATATTGGGACTGTTGACATGATTTTGAGTGGTGATTTGTGTTGATTTGTCATTTTATCTGACATTTAGTAGTTCACAATAAACAGAACGTCCTCTGTAATTAGAACCCCTTGTTCCTCTCTATAAAAATATCAATTGTTATAATAAATATAAAATATATAAATTGATATTATATTAGTATTCAAAAAATATAAATAATAAGCTAGTAAAATGTTTTATAAATTCGACTTACTGTGTTTGCAAAAATATCATCCATATTTGAACTGTCAACAAATCTATTTGTAATACATAAATACTACGATAACGTTATTTATATATAAAATAATTAATATACAGATAATAATTACCATTGATTACAAATTTTTGATTTTATTACGGCAGTTTTATAAATTTTTTCAATGGTGTAAGTCTTATGGAGATGATATAACTTATAGAGGGCGATACCTGTTCAGCTGCACGGGGCGAATGGAAACATGTGCTTGTAGCCCCTACATAATAATGTTCCGAAAGATTTCCGTGGTTAGTACAGTTAAACCTGGAGCTAAGATTAATACTATTACAGGAATTATTAAACTCAACAGTCTTTCGGGTTGAACCGCGTCGATTATCATTACGCCGAGCTGTCGGCGTCCTCTTCGATGTCTTCTTCAGGGCTTCCGAGGTCTGTCTCCTTAGTCCCCGGACACTACTACGCTGATCACTAATCACTGCGTTACTGGTACTGGTTATCGCGAACATTTCTGACAATAGGATTTTGATTGACGGGTGGAGCGGACAATGTTGTCTTTATGAGAGTTCTCCAAGTCGAAGGTAACCGTATGCCATCATCTCTTTTATTGAGACAATTTGTCCTTTTTTCCATTTTTATGTCTTCTCGAATAATTCTTGGTTATAGAAGCGGATGGGGGCTATGGTTCTGAAGTTTTCAAAAACAATATTGTGTCCTCTATGAAGATGGTGTTGACCTAGAGCTGAAATTGAGTCGGAATTGCGAACAAAAATGGAATGTCCATAAATCCTATTTTGGATTCTACGATTTGTTTGGCCTATATAGGATCGGGGGCACTCTGTACAAGGAATTTCATAAACTCCGTGTTCATTAGTGGGTGTGGGTGGGTTTTCGATAAACATAGTGATGAGAACCTTGGAATTGGTTTTTCTTTATGATAACGTCGAGAAACGGTAGGGATGAATCAGTTTCCACATCCATCGTGAACTGGATCCCTGCCATGGGGCCAAATGACGAATCGTTAAAATATCGTAGCCAACATGTGGGTTTGAGCATTTCTAAAACTTAAACACCATATTTCTTCTTCTATCTCAAAATTTTTCTAAAAGACCAGTTTTTGCGCTTCTCCGTGAAGCGATTCATTCCACTGGACGAAAACTAGATGTAACAAAGATCATTATTTTTAATATCTGGTCATCTATTCATAGCAAACTAACATTATGTTTCATGCAGAACTACTCCCTCAAGTTAGTTGCACGTATTTACAACTGTGTATTTGACAAAGATGTATTATTTAAAAGGAATAAAAAAAAGCGACTGAATCTCTTGAACTGAATCTATGAAACAATTGATTTTCTAAGTCTTGGCGTTATGATAACTTTTGATAAGCATAACCAAAGCTACCTCTCTGCAAAGTTTCAGAAAAGTGTCTGGGTCCTTTTTATAATTTGATTTTTTTAAAACGATTTCCGAATTGCAAATCGAACAAAACAAAAAAAAAAGTTAAACCAAAAAAAATATAATTACAATAAATTGTAATTTATTCCAAAAATATTTTATATTTACTGTGATACGTACTATTATTATGATAATGAAATAATTTTTATTTTTATCTTTTAGGAGGGATTTGCGCCTCCAGACGAGGTTGAAGGTGTAGGAGATGAAGATGAATATTAAACGATTATCGCCTTGCGGAATTCGCCTTAAGTTATTAAATTAAGAAAAAACGAAAATCAAGTTTGTAACTAAAGCAACATTGATTTTATTTGTAAATCAGTTAAGTTTATGTAACAAATAGTTTTATAAGTGTTGCTTGCATTTGTGTCTCATGATGGTATTAAAAAACGTGATTTGAAACCCATTATATGTTTTACGAACTTTATTTTTGCAAGCGTTTTTTAAGCAGTTTCTAGCATAATTCTTGTAACCAGTAAATCATTCTGCTAATTACCTGAAACACGTTGAATGCGCTATCTTATATATTTCTGACATACAAGTCTGTTTTTCAATGTTATAGAATTTGCTCATTTTAGAACAGCATGCTGTACAATTTACCGAGAAATGGAATTTTAAAACAAGTGTATTATATTTTTATATATTGGAGACCTAACCCGTAATTGTAATTATGGATTATAACATATCTAAAATATAGATCTGAGCCAAGTATAGCGAGCAACGTATTAGAAAGATATTGCATTGGGAAACCATTAAAAGCAGTTTATACTTATTTGTGATTCTATTTTTTATTCTATTTGTTTCTTATGAAAATTAAACTGTCTACTTTAAAAAATTGTTTTTATATATAAATCCAACATTTACGTGAAAAATTCACTTTTATAAATCGTTAATATGGATGTGTGAACGTAACAGCTCCTAGCTTGCCATACAATTCACCTTAATGAATAATGATCGTCTTTTATACGTATCCTATTAACTGACTATACCAGCTTTTACGCCCTGGAATGCATAAACCCAAACGACAGTATATTGTTTAAAAAGAATAATTAGGTTCACTCGCACGTCGATCCTGTGTTCTGTATGTTCCATTTTCTTGACGGCGAATACTTTTCTAAATTTAGGGTTTACAAAGCTCTTGACAATTTATTGATAGTTTCCCAAATAATTACTACTGATTGTGTTTCAAAATGTATTATGTTCAATCCAATACATGTAATTTTTCGTATTCATTAGAAAATCACGCTGTATTCACTGTTACTAGGGTTTAAGTTTTTTAAATATTGATGGCTTCACGAATAATTCTCGATTTTAAGGAGCGGATAGTAGCGATGGTTTTTGCTTTTTCGAAATATATTTTAAGACCTCTCTGAATATGATTGGACTAGGGCTGAGGTAGTATCTGAATGTTTTACAAATATACAATGTTAGTAAATACAGTTGTGGATTCGTCGGTTTGTCTGTCTTATCTGTGTACGTGGGTAATTGGAACAAGGTATCTCGTAGACACCATGGTCTTAATTGAGGATTTGGTCTTTTACGGATCTGACGAGATTGGACAACTTGGAATGAGTTTAGAGGGTTAAGAGTTCTAATGATCTTGTCAGTGACACGTTTGATTAGAGATGGAAAGATTTTTCATTTCTCCTATTGATTTGGATTTTGTGGTAGCCGTTTTGTAATAGTGTTTGCCTTATTGAATTGACAAAGGTGTTATCAACGTACCGTAACCAGTGTCGTCTTAGCTAGAGTGGACCTATGAACTTATCCACTCTGCTCTAGGATATTTCGTGAAATCGGTGTGCAAAACACCCTAGGCACTTATCCCTTATTCAAGTTGGGACGTTGAATTGTTCTTTTCGAAGGGTAAAATAAAACTAATTCGTAGAAAGCAAAGACAAAGCCTCAGAGTCTAAGGCAGGTGGAGCAGAGCCCCGCTAGTCGGCTCCCTAGAGTTTAGGGCTCTAGGAGAGACCGAGGTAGACTGTCCTTTGGTTTGGAAATCAATTAATATTTATACATAATATTTTACAAGATTCCAAACCAAAAGACCAATGAAAAAATTGGAAAAGGAAGGAAGGCGGGGCGATGCGCGCCAAGAGTGCTCATTGGTCTCTCTTGACCGAGCACTTGGCGACATCCCCCCTCCTTTCGAGACTCTGAGGCTGTGGAAAATTTTATTGAAAATTTTAAAATATTACAAGTTTAAGAAATGCGAAAAATATATAGAACAATGAATACAGTAATTTAAAAGTGTCCAAAATAAATTCAAAAAGTTCGTAACTCACATACAACACTTATCTTGAACCTAGGGGGGCCAGATGTTACTGCATCTCCCTCTGTGGCATGCTCTATCCACGGTCGGTGTACCATTCCTCCCAGCGGGTTCGTCTTCTTCTCTGCTATCCGGCTTCCATCCGCTTATCCTGGGGTCTCGTAGGCGAGTTTGCCTGGGGCTCCGTGGTGACGCGGACCACATATCTGGAGAGCAGGCAGGGACTGTGGCTACTCCAGGATTTTCGTAGCTTCCGGGGCTTCAAAACGTCGAAGAAGGCTGGCTCGCTGAGACACCTGGTACACTGAAGGCATCAGGATTGCTGCAAAGCTCGATGGCGGAGTGTTAGAATATAACTTTCTAACACTCCGTGGCTCTCCCCACTGTTCACTTGACTTTAACCCATGTTAAAGTCAATGGAGTGTTGCCTTCTGTGGGTCAGGAACTGGGTCGTAGGTTCGGATTTTAATCCATTTGTTGGGCGCCATGTCGTCGTAGCTAGAGTGGACCTATGAACTTATCCACTCTGCTATACACTCTGCTCTAGGATATTTCGTGAAATCGGTATGCAAAACACCCTAGGCACTTATCCCTTATTCAAGTTGGGACGTTGAATTGTTCTTTTCGAAGGGTAAAATAAAACTAATTCGTAGAAAGCAAAGACAAAGCCTCAGAGTCTAAGGCAGGTGGAGCAGAGCCCCGCAAGTCGGCTCCCTAGAGTTTAGGGCTCTAGGAGAGACCGAGGTAGACTGTCCTTTGGTTTGGAAATCAATTAATATTTATACATAATATTTTACAAGATTCCAAACCAAAAGACCAATGAAAAAATTGGAAAAGGAAGGAAGGCGGGGCGATGCGCGCCAAGAGTGCTCATTGGTCTCTCTTGACCGAGCACTTGGCGACACCAGCAGGTGGGTTTGAAATTTGGCTGTTGTTTCGAAATGTTCCATGCAGATATCGCTATTTCGGGAGAGAGGGGAAGGATCCTATTGCCGCCTGATCAACCCAAAGTCTTTCTACCATTTACACCAAAAGTCATGGGAAACTATTTGTAACGACTGAAATCTGTATCGAAAATAAATGTCAAAATTGTTGTGCGAATTAAACGTATTCCAAAATTTTGCAAAAATAAAATATATTGTTCAGGTCACATTTTAGTCTTATTGATGTTTCTTATATTTGACAATATTTGAATTGCTAATATTTAATTTTTGTGATTTATTGTTTATAAAACAATAAAGTTGATTAAAAAATGTACTCAGTTGAGGAGAAAGTAGCAATAATAAAAATGTTTTATTCAGACAATAGTGCGTGAAGTGTCAGTTATTTATTTAGCGTAAGATATCCCAATAGAACAATTTTAAACCATTCAGCAAGTCAAAATTAAAAGGATTTTAAAAAATTTTGAAAATACTGGTACCGTGATTTTTAATTGTACCTGTACAAACAATATTGCTGAGACACAATATTATTGGACCATTCTTCTATAAGGAAAATTTAAATTAAAAAAAGTTTTTAGACGAGACTTGCAGCTATAGATAAAGAAGAAATTTGGTTTCAAATGGATGGAGGCTCTGCGCACAATAACTGGTAGGTTAAGGAATTTCTTAAAAACAACTTTATTGATTGGACCTAACTGTAACATTAAGTGGCCTCCGAGATCAGAATTATTACGAATATATAATCTGGGGTATCTAAAAATCAAAAATCTATTCTGACCAAAAATTTACAGATATTGAAGCATTAAAAATGCGAATTATTGAAGAGTGAGCACAAAAGGATACGAGATGGAACCACGAAATACAACAATGGAGACCATGGTTAGGAAAGAGAAGCAGAGGAAGACCACAAATGAGATGGGCTGATGATATTAAGATCGGAGGACACAACTGGAAGCAAGTGGCGCAAAATAGAAAATACTGGATTGATTCGGGGGACGCATATGTCCAAAGTTGGATTACTTAAAGCTGAAGAAGAAGAAGGGCACAAATAACGCCACGCCTTCTGGCTAATGTTGGCGAGAATTTTACAATGGATTCAGATACTGTTTATTAGAAAATGGCGGGTTTTGTAATAAACCTAAATAATTTGTATTTTTAGAAATATGAATCACAATAAAACGATATTGAAATTCTTTGAATTGTTGTATAATTTTGAATTGAATTGGATGTTCTTAGAATATTTTAAGTTAAATAAAGATATGTAACTTATTCTTGTTTCATTAACTGTATTGGTTTGTAAACAATATAATTTATAGTTTACAAAGTAATATTTATTGTTCAGTAGTAGTAGTAGTATTTAGTAACATTTATTGTTTATAATTTAATCATAAAATAAAAATACTGAAAATTCAAGTACCGTCAAACATCTTACATCAATATAATCAAACGCAACACGTCATACACATTCTTGCACTACGTGTGACCTGACTTTAAGAGGTGACCAGAAAAATGTATTATATTTTTGCAAAATTTTGAAGTATGTTTAACTATATTATATTTGCCTAACAGAAAAGTAGAATATAAACACTAGACCGGCGTGATATATTCATTTCCAATATATAGAGATGCTGAAGAGGTATCTACTTGTTACAAAATCACTTATGCTGTAACTGATTATATACAAAAGCGTATCAAAAGTAACAAGTAGAAACTCACAAGTAACGAAAATCTACACCTCTAAACAAAGACGCATAATTTGCAGTTTTAACAGATATGGATTCAGTAATCCTTACGAATCATATTTATGTCTGTTGAATTTAATTATATAAATATAATTTTTACTTTTAATAGCTCTATATATGTGTGTGTGTTGGTATAATTATAGTGTTATTTAAATAAACTTGGAACTGTGAACATTTTTAAGGTGTTTGCCGTTTTCTCTCAACCTAAGTACTTAAGTAAATTTAATATTATTTTGACTCTATTATAATAATTATTATGATAATAAAAGGGTTGCAAGTGTGAGTCCATAATTGAACAGATATATTAAAAAGGTCAATACTCACAATCTAATATTTACTTTCAAAGGTTTACAGAAGCGATCGGTTTCGAGGCTTACAATATTTGCCTCATCCTCAGGCAAAGCAAAGAGTTTGTTTTGTTAAAAAACAATAATATAGATATCGACAAAAGAAGTACTACTTTTTACAAGCTTTTGAAAAAACTTTAATTGAAATTTGAAAAACGTGGCAGGAATAGTATGCTTACAGACAGAGATCACCTTGTAATCTGGAGAAGAGAATTTTTAAGGCAGATAAAAGTCACCTCATCGACAAGCACTTTTGAATGAACTCTCGACAAGTCTGAAAAATCCATCAGGTAATATTTTTTGTTGAACATTGAAATTGATAAATAATATTTGAATTTTTAGGTAAAGGAAAGCGACTGATTATTTGTCACATAGGCAGCGAAGACGGATTTGTTCCTGACGCTCTATGGAGTTTTGAATCAAAGAAAAGTGGAGATTACCATGAGGAAATGGATGGAAAAGGTTTTGAGAGTTGGTTTGAAAAAACGTTACCAAAATTGGAAGCAAATTCTGTGATTGTAAGGGACAATGCGTCGTATCATTCCAGAAAATCTGAAAAGATCCCCACCACATTTTGTAGAAAAGCGGATATCCAAGAATGGATACATCTAAAAAGCATCCCCTTTAACGACTCACTTCTCAAAGTGCAACTTTTAGCACTTGTTAATCAACATCAAAAATAGTATGATAACTACATCATCGACGAAATGGTGAAAAGCCAAATTAAATTGTTTTAAGATTGCCCCCATATCACTGTGAGTTGAATCCCACAGAACTGATATGGTCAGATATAAAAAATTATGTAGCAGCTAAAAATACAACTTTTAAGTTTGCCGACATGAAAAATGAGTTCTCTTCTTCTTGATGTGCCTATCGGTGACGAATGTTGGCGATCATCATGGCAATCTTCACCTTATCTCAACAGCGCGGAAAAGCTGCATAGATGTTGTGTTGAACCAGGTTCTGAGGTTCTTCAACCACGACGTTCTTCTTCCTGGATCCCGTTGTCCAAATATTTTTCCTAGCAGGATGGCTTTTAGAAGTGCATATCTGGATTAATTTCGCATAATGTGTCCAAAGTACTGCAACTTTCGAGATTTGATGGTGGTCAGTACCTCTCGTTTCTTCTTCATTCTTCTGAGGACCTCCTCATTGGTGACTCGGTCAGTCCACGGTATTTTAAGTATTGTCCGATATAGCCACATCTCAAATGCTTCCAATTTTCTGCACATATCTTCGTTCAAGGTCCACGATTCAACACCATAAAAAAGAACAGAGAAGACGTAGCCTCGCAGCATTCTTACTTTTATACCAAGAGAGAGGTTGTGGCTCTTGAAGAAGGCCCCCATCCGGTTGAAGGTGGATCTAGCTTTTGATGTGGAAATGAGTAGCAATGATAAATAAAAGATACGAAATTATTCGAAATTACATAAACAAAATGGAATATTTTAAAAATGAAAAACTGTAACCCATTTTACTCATTGTACCTATGTAGTTTTCAGTACTTATTTTTCGTAATTCGATATTACTTATATGTAATAGTAAAAAGTTTTTTTCATCATTTTCAAAGAAAATCTTTCGTTTTACATCCGCAACGTATGTTCGTTTGTGCGTTGTCGCCTATGCAATACTTGGGGATGATCTATCGATGGATTCATATATAGTTTTGTCCCCTGAATCAAAATCTGAAAACAGCATTTTGTTATGTCGAACCATCTTCGACATAACCAGCATCAAAGTCAAAGATAGTGACGTCACAACTTTTCTAAATATACATTCGTTTCTGCTGACACAAATAAATGTTAAATCCAAATCGAAACGTCGACTTAATAAATTTTATTTATTAATGTTAATATAATGTTAAATGTATAAGTCTATCTACCCAATAATATATGTATAAGTATTTTCCCTAACTTTTACACAAGAAGAGGTCTCTTGTTATATCATTAATGGTAATGTTATTACTTATTACCAAATATTGGTCTTAAAGCGTAAAATGTATAAAAATAACTTTCTATTTTTTGCCTTTTGATTAATACCACAATTAACTAATGATGTGTGAATGACAGTTTTCAAAAACTAATATTTAAGTATACTTTTTTGGAAGATTAATCATTGATTACTATTATTTTAACAGTAATCCTAAAAATTATAAATTAATTCATTTCAAATTCAGATGTTATAGACTGCTAGAATCTTAATACAACCCTGTACAATTATATAAACATCAGGTTTCGCGTGTTCTGCGCATGCATTTGTTGACCGCTACTTTTCTGTTAAATGAATTTAGTATAGTAGAACATTTTTTTTTAATATAGATTTCAGTCCTCTACAAATAGTTTATTACTTTTGATGTAAAATAATTAGGGAAGCAGAAATTCAACAATTTAGAATCTCCCATTAATTTTCCTATGACCTGTTTGACAATTCACCACCCACATGACATTACTGTAATGATATTAATATTAGCTGTAGGTTTAATAATTGTACTAACCGCGGAAACCTTTCGGAACATATATATATATATATATATATATATATATATATATATATATATATATATATATATATATATATATATATATATATATATATATATATATATATATATATATATATATATATATATATATATATATATATATATATATATATATATATATATATATATATATATATATATATATATATATATATATATATATATTAGAAGTGATTATTTCGACCAAAAAATAATTTATAAATACGTTCAAATTATCGGGTATAGTGGTCTATAATAAAAATCTTTCTTTTTTCTAAATTACTCAATATTTCGCTATTTATTTAAAAGCTTCCTCAGGAGTAAACTAAAAACAATTTGAACATTACAAAAAATGGCGTACAAATACATTTTAAAACACTTACAGAATTTAAAAGATTTCGCAAATAAAAACTGACATTGAAGTATTTGAAATATTGAATGTCAAGATTAAATTGTCTTAAGCACATTCGTTACAGCTATACGATGAAAAATTAAAATTATTTCAAATGTAAAAATAAAAATAACAATAAAAGAAAAGTTAGAAGAATAATATTTATTTGATGAATTATTATGGTTAGTTGTTATTAAGATGAATGTTGGCTATTTTTAATATTTATAAATTTTGTTCAATATGTTACAATATATGTTACTTAACTGTCCAGTGTCCGTTTTATAATTTAAAGTGTTTTTATTTTTATTAATGTAATACATTTCAAGAAATAATCTACTTTTGTAGTTATCAGTCTGTGCCAAAATGTGAGCTTTGTTATAGTCTAGCATATGACCAGTGTTTTCATAGTGTTCAACCACTGCGCAAGTATTTTTTCTCAAGCGGCAATCACTTTTATGTTGTGTGATGCGTTGTTTTAGCCATTGTGATGTTTGACCAATATAGCTATTTTGACATCCTAAACACGGTATTTCATAAACGACATTACTTTTATATAAGGTTGGTACTGGGTCTTTGATTTTTGAAAATAGTTGTTTGCTGTTTATGGTATTATATTTAGCTATACTAATATTAGGAACATTTTTGAATATGGATATGACAGAATGAGTTAGACCATTAAAAAACTTCCCTTTATTAATGGTCTAACTCATTCTGTCATATCCATATTCAAAAATGTTCCTAATATTAGTATAGCTAAATTAGCAAAAAGTTCAAATTGACTATACATTTAGTTAGAAAATATTTGTATGGGGAAAAGAAAAGACCTGTTTTAGGGTTTTTCCGGAAATTATTTGAATTTTTCTCGCCGTAAAAACCGTTCTTAGACTTCAAGGAACATTTTAAAAAAAATAATTGTTAAGATTGGTCCATGCGTTGTTGAGTTATGCGCTTACCAACACATTTTGCGATTCATTTTTATATTATAGATAAACTAAACAGTTTTAACATGTTGGAAGTTGTAAGACCATTGTCAAATTTCAAAATATTTGAAAATGTTATGTCGAGTTGACTTCAATAAATGAGGTACATCTATCATAAAAATTTTTGTGACTATCAATTAATTTTAAAAATATATGCCTACCTTCAATACTATATGTCATAGATTCCCCAGAGGTACTTACACTGCTTCTGATTCCTCAAAGAGGAATTTGCAGGAAGCAGCAGATATCCCTAGAAAGAATAACATATATTTAATAGTAAAATCATATTGAAGTTGTATCGATCAGAATAATAACTAGAGTAGTTTTAGTTCAATTCGTCTCATTCGCATAATTTAATATCAAACAATGTCACCCTACTTTCGTATGCTGAAAACCTAGTTCTATATAACAGCCTAAATCCCATTTTGGACTTCACTCTCATTAACCCATATTGTCAGATATTCATGAATGATGCAACCTTCCCAATCTTCAAATTTCGGTTAATAAAAGTGAACCTATTTGGTTTTCAAGAAAATTACAAACAACCTACCCGATCTGCTCATTAATTACGTATATATATATAAGGTTCTTGAACTCCTAAGTGGAGCATAGAGCTTCAGTGAAAACGCGCCATCGGGTTCTATTTTGCGCTAAGGCCTTCACCTCATTCGAAGACTTTCCTTGGCCTCTTATCTCGTCCATGATGGATCTTCTCCAAGTTTGTACTGGGCGACCTCTTTTTCTTTTCCCTTGGGGATTCCACTCTAGGGCAGTCTTTGCGATACTGCAACTATTTTTTCGGAGTGTGTGACCGATCCAACCCCACTTTCTGGACTTAATTTCATTTTGTACCCTCTTTTGTTCGGTCAGGTGTAGCAGATCGTCGTTTCTGATGGTGTTAGGCCAGAATATACGAACAATTGTCTGTGAGGGTGTTTGTCACTTTCCAGGTTTCACATCCGTAGAGTAGAACAGACATGACATTTGATCGGAAAATTCGGATCTTTGTCCTTGTAGTATACTCGCCAGATCTCCAAACAGGGTTGAGCGTGCTGAAAGCTTGTTGAGCTTTTCGTATCCTCATACGAATATCGTCTTCTGTACCTCCGTTTTCTGTTATGACACTTCCAAGATACGTAAAGTTTTCCATATTTCCAATCTGCATATTGTCGATAGTAAATAGCGTGTTGTTCGTATAATCCCATTACGTATAATCCCATATAAAAAGAAGTCAGATATTTAGGGGGGTCTTTTCATCCCGCAATCTTAACTAAAATAAGCATATTGAAAATATATTAAAGGTATAAATATCATGAGATCCTTTTGCAGGACTTGGTGGAGAACTGACCCATCTACTCTTCTTCAAGCATATTAGAGCCTAGTAAGACCCATCTAGCTTTTTGAAGCATCTTTATAAAATCAGCACATAAACAATTAAAAAATTAGAATCGGTACAATTTCAAGCACTAAGAGTAGTAAGAGGCTGTATGTAATCTACAGGGATAAATTCTCTGTTAACCAAAACAGGTGAAGTGTCTAGAGTTTTGATGCATCAACGGCTATGCAGTACGGTTATATTATCAAATTCACGACCAAAATTTACACTTCGCCAGCTACACTATCCAACAACTAATTTTAAAAATATATAAAATAAAATATATATTTAAAATTACAAACATGGCAAGGTCTGGTCCTCAAAATGTAAACTGCATAGTCCAAAGTGATCATAACAATATTAAGCACTGTACATGGCAAGTTTTTCACATTAGACAATTTCCTTCCTTCTGCCAAGTTAAAAAGAAAATATCAATGAGGACAATGACATTAAATATAGAAGTTAGTTATTACTGATTTTCATCATTGGCAAACCGGAAAAACTCAAGTTTTTATGGTCCCTGAAATGTTTTCTACATTTACAGCAATGTTTAACATATTTTACTAAATTCATCATAATCCGTCGTTCAAAATAAGAAAACCACTTAAAAAACTGGAGAAGTATCACAGGAATACGTATTAAATACGAAATAAATTTATAAATCAACTATAACAACAAATAACTGAAATTTATATATAAAGTAGCTCACCCGCCGTACCGCCTTAAAATTAAATAATGTATCAAAGCTCAAGACGCTCCTCTTTCGAATCTGTTAAGTAACAGTAATCTCTGAGTAGTGAAATGAATCCGGTAGAAATGTCAATAGCGACTTTACCATTTCCAATATCAAACAACTGATTCGAAAACACAATTGCACTTTGATCGTGTTGCAAAAACACTCGCGTGTTATTTGTCAATTGGAGGGTCTATACATGCCGCCACAATTTTTATAATGTTCTGACAACAGTCTGAAAATAAAATCATGGCTTTACCAAAAATGTAACGAATATCTTTCAAAGTTCTGTCCAGTCCCTGTGGGCCAATGTACATTCATCCCAAAAATTTGCGTACCTGTAAAATCTTCGCCGTTGCTCTATTTTTGGCGATGATGCAATTTGATGTTTCATTAATTTGTATGTTTAATGATAATTTAAACAATAAAGTAGTAGATATTCCAGATGAAGCCAAGGCTAGCGCTACTGCGATCCCATCCTTACCAATAACAAAATTAGTAATGTTTTTTCTGTTCATCCCCAGCATCAAGGAAGTCAGTTCCACCAGATCCAATGTTCACAGCTTCTATCCAAGTATTGTACGCAATCCTTTGTTGATAATTCAATTGTAGAAAATTTGTATGAACTATTTCGACAAATGCTTCAGTGTTGAACTGTTGTTCTCTTGTAACTTTTACTTTCTTTCATAAAGTCACAACGGAAATGAATTTATGAATGAACATTTATGTACTATCAAATATTAATGGTGCATCATAAATTTTCCTTAAAAGGTATGTTAGCTACATAAAAAAAAACTGTCTTGACAATAGACTAAAAAAAAATAAAATAAAAGACAGACCAAACAATTGAAAACTGCGGGTAGGTCGATATTCGTCAAATTTAAGAATTTATTGTATTATATTTTATTGTATTCTATTCTATTTGACTCTATTTTATTTTAATTTTATTTGGTTTTATTTTGTTTTACTCTATTTTTTATACTTTATTCCATTTTATTCTAATTTATTTTATTCTATTTTAATGTATTTTATCTTAATAAACAGGTTCTGACTTATCGCTGAACTTAAAATCTATATACAGTATACTCCCTCTATAACGAACACGGTTATTACGAGGTTTCTCTTATAACGAGGTACATTAGATGTCCCGTGAAATTTCTACTGAACTACAACCCTCTATACCGAGGCAAATTTGGTTATGACGAGAGAAAATAAGATCCAAAAATGTGTTTTTTACGTTTTTGGCTCGGCCGTGGCTATAAATAAATACTTAATATTAAAAGTGAAACTGGAACAAAACCCTGAAGTGGAGATATCCAGGAGTGGCTAGTATACCTGTTGAATACAAAGCACGTGGTGTTCGTGTGTATCAATGTATAAAAAAGTGCTTATTAAAAGCTTAAAACTTTTATTTTAAAGAAGATCTTTTCGGAATTGAATCATTCCATCATCAGTTTAATAAAAAGTTGTTAAAAACATTGTTTGGCCACAGAAAAACATTGGAAGTACATCAGTAACAAAAACAATTCCATGAGGATAAACTGAGCCACAGTTACATATCTGATTTTTAGATATATAAGTTGGGTGTTCTGAGAAATGAACACAGATATAGCTTATTGCATCTCATTTTGAAAGGGATGACCAGGGAGAAGCTGGCTTCAAAACTTAAGGAAGTGGTTCAATACGTCTTCTTCTTCTAAATGTGTTTATCTTCTAGAGATGTTGGCGACCACATTGACCCATCTTATTCTATTCACAGCAGCTCGAAATAAATCATTTAACTTAAGACCATTCCACTTCCTAGGATTAGCCAGCCAGGATATACGCCTACGTTCAGGGCCTCTCGTCCCCTTAATGTTGCCTTGTAGAATCAACTGTAAAAGTGGGTATTTATTATTACGCATGATGTTTCCGAAGTAAGCCAATTTTCTTTTCTTTACGGTGTTGATTTCTTTGTCTTTTCTTAGCTTCTGGAGTATAGGTATATTACTTGTGTGGTGTATATATGAGACAATCAACATACGTCGGTAGCACCACATTTCAAACGCCTCTAATCGTTTTATGGCATCTTCTGTAAGGCTCCAGCTTTCTCCTCCATAGAGGAGGACACTAATGACGTAACATCTAAGAATTTTTATGCGTATATTGATACTTAAAGATAGGTTGCAGAGAATCTTACTAAGGCTGTTAAAAGAGCTTCTGGCTTTTTTAATACGAGTTTTTATTTCGTAGCTGTGATCCCAAGTATCCTTAATATTGCAGATCAAATAGCATATTTTTTCCACTCTTTCTAACGGTGTATCGCCTATTATAATTTGGGCGTTTATGTTGGTATTCTTACTAATCATCATTATTTTTGTCTTCTTGCAATTAAGTTTTAGGCCGTATTTGTTACATGTTTCTACAACGTTATCCATTATCCTTTTTAGCTCCTGCTCACTATCTGCCAGCAACACTGTATCATCTAGTATATCTAATATTGTTCATAAGTCCGCTAACTGTTATCTCTCCAGTTGTATTCCGTTAAATCCGAATGTAAGTAAGTCTCATCTGTGAAAAGAATCGTTCGGTTTTCTATATTCAAAAATACTGTTTGTTTTGTTGATTGATAGGGAAGAGAATTTATTATTAGTTGAACTACTATTTTCTATTTCTCGGACTTTCTTAATTATCATTTGAACTGATTTTATGACTTTAACATTTATAAACGTCAAACACAGTAGCATAAAAAATAGCTCCCAAAAATTGTTCTTTTGTTGGTAAAATCTTGTCCACTTCTAGCATTGTACACCTTGACTATACAATCTTCAAAATAGACATAATCGTCGGACTTTGTATAAAAGAGTTACTGTACAATGTTCGAATTTCAATAAGTAGGCGTCAAATTTTGAGAGAATATGACAGATATCGATTTTTACGATTATCCGTAATATCCAAGACAAACAAACATCGATGAGGTGTTAAATCCATAATTAATTAGGGCTTCTGACTTCTCTGGATTGTAGGATTAAATTATCATACAGATCTCTTGAATCTCTGTATAATAGTGATGTATCTATCTCTTGAAACTTTGAAATGTTTTACTAACATTATCACTCTATTGTCGAACAATTTCTTCTTATTATTTATATTTTAGTTTGGCACAGCATATTATCACACTGTCGATTCGAAAAAGAACAACTATATCAAATAATTAACAAGAAATATTCAATTTTTGATTTGGTGTGTCAATAAATCGATTCGATTCAATGAGCGTTTCGATAATCATTTTTAATATTGATCATTTTGGACATTGTACAGTTTGAGGGTTCAATGCTAGAAATGAACAATAATTTCCGTACAATGCTAGGATTGTCCAATTTCGGGCTTTGCTCGTAACACATATACAGAAAATAATACTCCTGATTTTAAAAGTAAGCTAATGCCATCAAAATCGGTGATATTATACTTTCGAATTTAGGTAACAAAATTACTTGTATTGATTCAATCGGCAAGAATAGAATTAAATTTAAAGACCATCAATCAGCCAATTTTTTAATCAATCAAAAAACTTCTCATTATTTACAAACAACAATTTTGATGTTTACGTTCCGAAGTTTATACTCCATAGCTAGGGTATTATTAGAGACATATAGTGAATTTTCTGAGAAATGTATCAAAAAGAGAATTAAAAAATACTATGTGCACTGTAAGTTTGAAGTAGATTCGTTTAGAAGAATAAATAGAAAGGTAGAAAAACATTGAAGATGCAACAGTAATAGACAAGGTTCCAACAAAACAATGTATTGTAAATTTTAAAGCACAAACTCTAAATATATTATAATTAATAAAGTAATTAAAGAAGTTAAACCTTATATTAAAAAAGTTTTATTATTTCTTGCCTTCGTTTTGGACATCTTGGATCTCAATGGCATCATGTCCCAGGTGCAACAAATGTCATGACAAAAAGTTTGTACAGTAAATGAATATACTCTAACTTATGTAGACTTTACACTACATGATTTTATCACATGACAATATCATACGAGATTTGTTATGATTCCTCGTTTCTATGATGTTTTAAAAAATCGTGTTTACACTGCATGATAAGTTATGACTTATGATATGAGTGACAATGAGTGAGGTTTTATTGATTTTTCTTTTTGTTTATGGTCATAGAGATATTAGACACAGTATAAGTAATAACTATTAGATTTTGAAACCATTATAATGGAAAATAAATCTTTGATTGCATTGGCTTCCCGAATTTTAATAATAATACGCCTGCAACAACTGCGTACAGCAGTAAGAAGAAAAAGATCAGGCGCCTTTGGGCTTACAGGTGGCTCTTACGAAGAAATCGTGGACAAGGTGTATCAAATTTAGTGTTGATATTATACCAAATTAAAAATAATTAATAAAGAAACTAAACTAAAATTATGATTAAGAAGACTATAAAGCACTAAACTAAGAATAAAACAAACTAAATCAATAATAAAAGAAAAATACGACAAAAAATAGCACACATTAGATAATAGGTTCAATATAAATGCAACACACAATCAATTAAATAAATAAAGAATGTTGTCTTTTGGTAAGGGAATGTTGCTAAATTGACATGAGAGTAAGGCGCGATATTTAAATATGTTGGTGTTACTCGTATTATTACCGAAAATCATATGATTTTATCATGCGGAATAGGTACCGTCCTATTCTCCTGTGACAAGCTATGACGAGCCGCATGACAGTGCTTATGACAAATCATACAGTGTAAACATCACTTCATGACCAAATCATATGATAAATCATGTAGTGTAAAGTGTGTATTATTTTAGCTGCCAAGTTAATCGTTTTACGACACACCTAAGTGCATACACTGAGTTCTCTAGGCAGAAACAAATTAAGAATACTATGTCATCACTAAATCTATTTCTTTGATGCCTGTAATGTAAATAAATTCCGAAAGTCTCTTATGCCAATATTGCTGCCAGAATTAGTAGTTCTTTCCAGTAACTCCAAATCAATCAGCTTCATTCGCAAAAAGTTTCTTCTCACAAATGTGTTATACATACCAGCATTAGTCCAGAAAAATCAAATTTAAAGTGACAACGTCCAAGTTTTCTCGATCCTTTGGAATCAGCTAGAAAAGAAATAATTTCCCCAATAAATATTCCTAGACAAAAAGGAGGTATTTATAATATCTCTAAATATACAGAGAATAGAAATACAACAAATTTGCTGACACAAGGAGTGTCGCCACAATTAAATAATGTAATTTTAAAATTGGTTCTTAATATAATTAGTTCATTAAAACTCACTGAAAATTAGACTTATCGAAAACAGAGTTTATAGCTGTTCAGGTCAATTTTACAAATCAAGCGTCAACAGCTGCAGCATTTATAGATGTAACCTCTGCGTTTGATATCATAAATTTAGATATTATTTATAAGAAACTTTATAAGAAGATATACCACAGGGTAGTATTTTAAGTCCTCTTCTCTTTTCATTGTACAATATAGATCTAGAACAAATATTACCTCCACACTCTAATATACTATAGTTTGCAGATGCTGTTGTGTTTTATGCCGATGCTACCCTGGACATTTGTAGGCATCAACTCGAATTTACACTAGATTGTATAAAAAATTATTACCATTCTCTAGGCTTGTCCGTATCAACTACAAAGACTGAAATTCGTTTTATTTTTTTTCAAAAAATGCAAAACTCCTCAGGGTAACTTCAAATTAGGAATAATAGAATTTCCAATCAAAAATTGTGTAAAAGATCTTGGCACATATTTGGATCGTAAACTCCATGAATATCCTTTAAGAATTTTGTAGAACCAGTTGGGGGACTGACCCGAATATTGCATTGCTATTCTATTGCTCAATTTTCGACTATAATTGTTGAGCGAAGATGCAGGTGTGTTTGTCCTTACACCTTGTCCTGATGCCTTTGTTTCGCGCACCAGTCATGGGTCGCTGGTTTTTTCCCTTGGGGAACAAGTTTTGTCCTTAGGGAAATAGGTTCACTTTATATACTTCTTTGAAGGACCACCTAGAAAACTGGGACAAATGAAAGTTTTGAAAAGAACGTTTTAAAAAGTCTATTAAAATAATTAGGTACAACAACGTATTTTGGACGCCGATAACTTGCTTACGATAGCTGATTTATGAATCTATAAAATTAAATCAATTGTTGGTGATACAATATTGACACGAACTGAGTAACTTATTAATATCCCGACTGTGTTAAACTTTCTGAAGTGCGACTAGCGCGAGTAGAGCCTATAACTCATCCAATGCTGGATTTGAACTGATGCAAACTGATTTTTATCACTCGGCTCGTAACCGTTTCTTTACATTAAGAAATCTCCCCCTGGTCCCCTCGACGTATTTAACGGATATGTCTACATTCAATACCTTCGACTTTCATTTCATTGTTAAAATTACCTGAGAAGGGTAACCTTCGTTAATATTGGGAAATTTCAAATGACTTAAACCGATAATTTGGAATTACTAATCCTTTCATTGTTATGATTCTTTGACGATTTTAGAAGCTTATGTCTAGAAAGTTATTTGAATGCAAGTTATCGACGCCATACAGATTATTGGATGGTACAGAGAATTTTATAAATCTTAAACTAATATACAGTGTGATATAAAATAATATGACACAAAATAAGATAAAAATATTAAATATTGTTGTTACGCAACATAGTCCTTCCGTTGATGTGACCTACATCTAAATGAGTATGAGGTAAAGGACATACTTTAATAATAGATCTTATAAATGTTCCGTCTTTAGTTCTTAGTTTTACAGTTCTAACCCTGCCGTCTTTACCTGGCAATGTTTCGATTACTCTTGCCAGTGGCCATTTTAGAGGAGGAGCGTTGTCATCGATTAGGAGTACAAGATCATTGACTTTAATGTTTTCTTGAGGGAGAAACCATTTGGGCTTATTTTGGAGGCGATTTAAATAATCCCTAGACCAACATTTCCAGAAATGCTGCTGAATTTTGCTGCATTTCTGCCACAGTGACAAACTATTTTCGGATCTTGTCGAGATATCTTTCTCTGGATAGGAAGTGATGCTGCTTCCGATGAGAAAATGAGCAGGTGTTAGAAACGAAAAATCATTTGGACTTTCTGACAATGGACAGAGGGGTCGTGAATTTAAAACAGCTTCTATTTGAGCCAAAATAGTGGTTAATTCCTCGAATGTAAAAATATTATTGCCCATCATCCTTACTAAATGATACTTGCAGCTTTTTATAGCTGCTTCCCAAATTCCACCCTGGTGTGGAGATCTAGGTGCAATGAATTTCCACTCAATTAATGTTGAGGCTGCGAACTCTTTTATGGTAGGTAGGACGTCCGCTCCCATAAAAAAGTAGTAAAGCTCTTTTAACTGATTACGAGCTCCAAGAAAGTTGGACGCATTGTCCGAATAAATGATTTTAATACCTCTACGTGAAATGAATCTTTTCAACGTTAGTAGGAATGCTTCAGTGCTAAGGCTGGACACTAGCTCTATATGGCCTTAGTAACGAGGCATACAAATACTGCTATATAAGCCTTACAAGTGGGTGCACGTCGCAGTCTTGAAGATTTTATTTGAAATGGGCCCGCGTAGTCGATACCGACATTTGTGAATGGTCGAGAGACCTGAAACCGTTCTTTGGGTAGATCGGCCATTATTTGATGAGCTGGTCTTGCGTTAAATCTGTAACAGTTCTTACATTTGTAGATGATCCTCTTGATTTCTCTCAGTCCATCAAGAGGCCAATAAGTGAGTCTAATGTTTGACAATGTATTTTGAGGGCCTGTGTGCAATAGGCGAATGTGTTCTCTTTCAAGCAACGATCTAACTACCTGGCATTTTGTAGGAAGAAGAAGTGGAAATTTTTGATTATACGAAACATTTGCGTTGCGAAGTCGTCCACCAACTCTTATTAAACCAGATGTGTCTCTAAATGGATTTAAATTTAAGATAGCCTTATTTTTGACTGTTTTCTGGTGCTTTAAATCTTTAAATTCTGATTGAAAGAATGTTAGTTGAATGATTTTAACTATTCTCTGCTCAGCTTCTATTAGTTCGGTAGCCGAAAGTACACCATTTCTTTTGTTTTCTTTATTTTTAAGGTTGTAAATATACCTATTGCAATATGCAATTACTCTTTGTAACCGAGTGAAAGATGAGAATTTACAAAAAGTTGTATATAGAGTAGGTTTCGAATTATTTACTGCGTGTAGAGTACCTTTTATTTCAGGGACATCTGTTAAATCAATATATGGAACAAATTCATTAAATTTAGTGGTTCTGTTCATTAGAAAGTGGGGCCCATGCCACCATAATGTATTGTCTACCAGCAGGGACGGCGTGGTACCGCGAGACAGAATATCTGCTGGATTATCTTTAGACCCTACGTGATTCCATAAATAAGTTCGCGTTAACTCCTGTATTTGAGTTATACGGTTTGCTACGAAGATTGACCAACGAGAAGGGTGAGAATTTATCCACGCTAGTACAATTTGGGAGTCTGTCCACAGCCTAACCGAAGCTATGGAAGAAACCTTGGGTGAAATAATGTGAACGATATTTGAAATCAGGGTAGAAAGCAAGACAGCCCCTAATAATTCAAGCCTGGGTAGGGAAATGGTTTTTAGCGGAGCTACACGGCTCTTTGAAGTGATTAAGTTGCACGAAACGGTTCCATTTTCATGTAAAACCCGTAAATAAATACAAGCACCATATGCCTTCATGCTTGCATCACAGAAACCATGGATTTCAATTCGAGAAATATTGAGCGGATTGAGCAGAGGTCTTGAGATTGTAAGTTTTGCGAGATCAGGAATGTGACCTAGAAAATTCAACCATTCTGATGAAATTTCTCCTGTGAGTTTGTCATCCCAATTTAAGTTGCATATCCAAATTTTTTGCATTAACAACTTTGCAGATACAGTAATCGGATTTATTAGACCAAGAGGATCAAAAATAGAGGCGATAATTGATAGAACTTCTCTTTTTGTGTATTTTGGTTCACTAGAAATGTCAGGAAGAGAGATAGAGAACATGTCAGAATGAGAATTCCAACATATTCCAAGAACTTTATTTGACGAATTACCGGGTTTTACTACATAATTAGATTTTTGGGATTCAGGGGAAATAGAATCGAGAAACTCGGAAGAATTAGAGCTCCATTTATGGAGTGATATTCCAGCGGAATTTAGACTCGTAGAAAGTTGCTTATAAGTCTTGTACAAAGTGTCGATATCATTTGCACCATGTAAAATATCATCTACATAACAAGAATTTTCTAGAGCTTCAGCAGCTAATGGGTATTTTTCTTGATTGCGAACTGCTAACTCTTTAAGGCACCTGGTACTTAAAAAACTAGCTGAATTTGTGCCGTAGGTCACGGTCTGAAGTTCTAGACATTTTAATTCTTCTTGCGGGGAATTGCGCCACAGAATGTTTAATAGAAATGTTTGTTTCGGGTTAATTCTTATTTGACTAAACATTTTTTTCGATGTCTGCGATGAGAGTATATTTTTAGAGTCTAAAGCGAATTAGAATTTCGAACAAATCAGGTTGTACAGTATAACCTTTGAGCATAATATCGTTGAGAGACACATTTGAGGTTGATTTCATTGATCCATCAAATACAACCCTGAGTCGAGTAGTTAAGTTATCATGCTTGAAAACACAATGATGTGGGAGAAAAAACTTATGTTCGGACGATTCATTAATCTTAGAAAGAGGAACGTATTTACAATGACCTAAAGTAACATATTCTGATATGAATTCAGTGTACTGATGCCGTAATTCGTCTGATTTGTTGAGCCTTTTTTCAAGATTGAAAAAACGTCTTTTTGCCAAATGAAATGATTCACCCAATTTCTGATATTCACTAGGGGTCTTCAGAGGTAGGTCTACTTGAAATCTGCCACTAGGAAGAATTGTTAGCGAAGATTTGAATATGTCCTCAGCTCTCTGTTCTGAGGGAGTTAATGTTTTTGATTGAATAGAAGAGAGTGGTTTAGTCTCTTCTATTTCCCAAAATTTCTTTAAAAGAGAATCAAGATCAGCTGTTTGTGCGTGTAATGAAATATTTGAATAATGTGAGTGTGCATTATTCGTTGAAGGAGTCGCGTTTGATCCTAACATTGCATAACGAGCGTATGGGATATTTCCACCTACAATATAACCCAAATGAGTGTTTTGAAGAATAGGAAGGTTTGGGCCTAATTTTATTAAGCCATAAGTAACTAGGTCGAAATAAATATCAGCTCCTAAAAGGATGTCTACTTCCGACGGGGTACAGAAATGTGGATCTGCAAGTTTTACATTTTTTGCTATTTTTAATAAATTTAAATCCAGAGCGACTTGTGGATGCTGGCACGTAATGCTTTCGAGGACAGCACAGGATAGATTAAAGTTTTTACCAGGAGATGTGTTTGAATAGATTTTAAGGTCTACCATCTTGTTTGAAACAGAAGAAGTTTGAGCTATACCTGATATTTGAAGATTTCTGGTATAGGGTGAACAACAAATTCTTTTGGCTAACCTGTCTGTTATGAACGAAACTTGGCTACCGGAGTCTGTTAAACAACGAACGGAGATGGGCTTATTTTGAACATCGTAAACAGTTACCAAAGCAGTTGCGAGTAAAATTTGCAGATTGTTTGAATATACAGAGTGGGACGAAATATTGCTCGGACTTGGTAGATTTTGCGTATCTGGTAAACATTGCGGAATTGCGTTTGGAACAGAGTTGTTCTGCGAATTTGCTTGAATATTCTCTGAAGTGGATTGAGACGAATGCTGATTTGGACGTTGATGACGTGAATTACGAACAAATTGATTTTGGGCGGGTTGACTCAGAATTCGACCTATACGAACTTTGCCGTGAAGTATTTTCCGACGAATGCGAAATGTGAAGCAAAGAGTGATGTCTTTTATTGCAGGTTTTGCAATTCGAAGATGAGGAACAAGAATTATATATATGACCACTAGCAAGGCAATTAAGACAAAAACCTTTGTTTTTTACTTTTTGTATACGCTCTTGAGCGGATAAATTTAAAAATTGTTGGCAAGAGTATACTTTGTGTGAGTTAGAATTGCATACAAAACATTTAAAAGGTGTATCTCTATTATTTACAGAAGTATGAAGAGACGGTTTTGATTTATAAACTGTTTTTTCTTCAAAGATCAAATTTTCCAATATCTTACATTTCTTTTCAATGAAATTCAAAAACTCATCTATTGTAGGAAGTTCGTTGAAATCTCTTTCGGATTCAAAGGATCGTTTCATATTTAAATCTAATTTTTGTGTGAATATGTGAATTAAAATTAAATCTGCAAGATTGTTGGAGATATTTAAATTATTTAGCGCACTTAAATTCTACTTTATATGAGTTAAAAATTCTCGCAAGTTTTGAGCAGTATTTTTTGGTAATGAAGGAACATTCAAAAGTTATTTTAAATAAGTGTTAATTATTAAACATTTGTTTTCGAATCTATTCTTAAGTGTATCGAGAGCAACGGAAAAATTTGAGCCTACAACTTCCAAATTTTCAATTATTTGTAGAGGCTCGTTCTTGAGAATTGATTTCAAGTAAATTAGTTTTTCAATATCTGAAAGATTTGAATCATTTACGATAAGTTTTGTAAACATCTCGATGAAACTAGTCCAGTTTGCTATATTTCCATCGAAATGTGGAATTTTTATTTCCGGTTGGCGGATATGATGGTTATTTGAATAATTTTGTTGAGCTGAGATGCCCACAACAGAATTTACTGAAATTTTATCAATTTTATCCTTTAGAGCTGATTCTAAGGTTAAAAATATGTCTTCTACATCTGCCATGTCAACAGCAAATGCATCATCTATTGTTTCTAATTCATTTTGAACCTCGAGATATTTGTCAAAAACTTTTGATAAATAGTCTTTTCTAGAAATCAGTTCATTTTTTGAAATATTAATTTTTTCATTTTCTTTAAACCAATTCTCCAATCTAGTTATCCAAGCTTTACTTCGAACTCTTGCCTTAACACGGTCATCTTATACTTTAACAAGATCATCAACCGTTTTATTCATGATTAGCTGAGTGAATTAAATAAAAATTTGATGAGCGAGAACTATGTGAAACAATTTGATCTTTAAATTAAAAAAACAGAAGAATAGTAATAAACACAGAGAGATAGCGAAAATATGATAATGTCCAATAATTATAAAAGGAATAGCGAAATAACGAAAATGTTCAATAAATGTTCAAAAAGAGTTCATAGTATGCACTTCACAAATGTTACTAAAATTAAAAAACTTACAGTTTGTTGTGAGTGTGATGCTAAGCGTGAAATCAGCTACCAGGATGAAGGAGTCTGGAGGCGTCCTACTGGAAGACCCTGAAGATGCTGCGTTGATGTCTAACTTGAAGATGAGACATGCGAAGATCTCTGATTCGAAGTTGAAATGTGAAGATACCCGGTTCGAAGGAACATGAGCGAAGATGCAGGTGTGTTTGTCCTTACACCTTGTCCTGATGCCTTTGTTTCGCGCACCAGTCATAGGTCGCTGGTTTTTTCCCTTGGAGAACAAGATTTGTCCTTAGGAAAATAGGTTCACTTTATATACTTCTTTGAAGGACCACCCAGAAAACTGGGACAAATGAAAATTTCGAAAAGAACGTTTTAACAAGTCTATTTAAACTATTACAACAACGTATTTTGGACGCCGATAACTTGCTTATAATAGCTGATTTATGAAATTAAACTTTATGAAACTATAAAATTAGATCAATTGTCGGTGATACAATATTGACACGAACTGAGTAACTTATTAATATCCCGACTGTGTTAAACTTTCTGAAGTGCGGCTAGCGCGAGTAGAGCCTATAGCTCATCCAATGCTGGATTCTAACTGATGCAAACTGATTTTTATCACTCGGCTCGTAACCGTTTCTTAACATTAAGAAATCTCCCCCTGGCCCCCTTGACGTATTTAACGGATATGTCTACATTCAATACCTTCGACTTTCATTTTATTGTTAAAATTACCTGAGAAGGGTAACCTTCGTTAATATTGGGAAATTTCAAATGACTTAAACCGATAATTTGGAATTACTAATCCTTTCATTGTTATGATTCTTTGACGATTTTAGAAGCTTATGTCTAGAAAGTTATTTGAATACAAGTTATCGACGCCATAGAGATTATTGGATGGTACAGAGAATTTTATAAATCTTAAACTAATATACAGTGTGATATAAAATAATATGACACAAAATAAGATAAAAATATTCAATATTGTTGTTACGCAATAATTGTCATTTATATGGGTAAGTGCCAACAGGATACTTTAATAAAATTGAAACCGAAAAGAATAAATGTTTGAGTATGTGTCTTGTTTACTTAAAATCTACTCCTATTACTATTATTGAAGTTGAAGCTAAAGAGTCATCTCTTACACTACATACAAAAAAAACTCCTATATGCGTTAAAAGTTACAAGAAATTGACAAGATATGAAGACCAATAATTGTGCAAAAATAAAATACCACCAATTTACACTCAACCTTCTGAGACTCTCTTTTCCAAGGTAATAAAAACATATTACATGGATTTAAACCTTCCAGGAAGAACTATAAACAAAATAATTAAAGATAAGTGGCCTATTTCAATCAATTTTTTGCAGAACGGCTAGAAAATTCAAAATAAACGAATTGTGCAATATATCACTGGAATTCTGATTACAAAGAATTATGTCGATTGTCCAATGAAACGATCGTGCGCCAGCGGTAAAATCTTGCAACTTTGTTAGCATATTACATAAGTAATAGTTATTGAAGAAAATGGGATTTCGCAAATTCTGTGTTATAAATTGTAAAAATACAACAAAAAATAGTAAATTCAAGTTCTATCGGTTTCCAACTTCTAAGCACAAATTAATGCAACGAGAAAAGTAATCATAATAAAGCAGAAGTAAGCAACATTACCCAAATTCTGCATTTTTACGCTGTATTTCGTAATAAGTTTGACGTGAACATTAAATTAAAGTTCACTTTAAAGTGTAAATTTCAATAATAATCATGTTGATTCAATGTTCAATTTCGTTTACAATTTTTTTTTCAAATTTTAAAAAAAATGCTACTTAAATATTTCTTTAAGTTCGGATTATGCCATCCAAAAGTTGACAGGATAAGAATTAATTATTTAAACCAACGTGATGTATGTTTCTTTGAAAGGTTTGGATTGACAAAATATACAGTTATGCAATTTAGTCTAAAATGAACATTAGTTAAAGTGTACTTTAGGTTGTCATGAAATCCGGCGTTAAGGTCGCGGCATATTATCATGCACGTATATTTTTCGGCACGTAGCGTTTCCAGTCCAGCAATCGGACTGCGCGTTCACATTTTCATATAGAGAACGTTTCAGTTTGGTGCGGTGAAAGTGTGTTCTTGCTTTTCGCGACAAAAATTCATTATTAGCAATCACAGTACGGGACAACTTTAAAACATTTTTTCAATCTGCTGCTGAAAAACTTGACTGTAAAACAATAATTCCTATGTATTTCATGTAATTAATACATTTTAGACGGATTCAATATTTGTGGTATTATTTGATACCTACTTACCATTTTGTCCTAATTTGCGTGCGATTTCCCTCCGAATATTTTCTTTTTTATTTGCATCATGATAGCATTTATCATTGTAGTTATATACTTTCTTCACCGCGTAAGAGTTGAATTAATTTTTCGAAATTCATTTTAACTTGTACTATCAAACTGTAAATATCAAAACAAAAGATTTTTTAAAAAAAGAAGAGGTATCACTTCCGAGCAAAAGTCCTAATTGTTTATTACTTCCGTGTTTACGTCACAAAGCAATGAAAACACATGCATAAATGACAAAATAGCCTCGAAAATTATTTTTTTAAATACTCTGTATCAAAATCAAACAAATACCTAAATAAACAACGAGGGGAAAACGACGAACTTCTAATTCACATTATCCGTACCAACAGGTTACGACTCGTTACGTAGCCGTCGGCATCCGTAAAATATTGTTTTCGAATATACTGAACGGATTAAGGTGTCTGATACGCTATCCTGGCAGTGTGAATTGTTCATATTTAAAACCATTTAAATTATATTTTTCGGAAACTAAACGCTACGTGCTGGAAACGCAACGTGCATGATAATATGCCATGACCTTAAATGTTGCTCCAAAATATTGATATAATAATATTTAATTATTAATTGTATTTTACAGTGGATGTGATATTTGGTTGAAAAGATATTTTATGATTTATTTTCTGGAATCCATTTTTTATTTTTGCCTCCATATTAATAGTAACACTGCAATTTAATTTATAATTGTATTTACTGCATACAATGTTTAGCCACAGTATAAATAACAACCAGTATTCCACTCTACCGCGGTACCTTTGATCTTTTTAGTCAAAATTCGGTGACCTTGACGCCATATTATTTGAATGAAAACAGGACAGACACTGCACATATGGATGCGACAGAGTTGACTTTAATTTATTTTGAAAATTTATTTAACGAAATTGATACCAATTTCAATCAATTTCAAAACTCTTTTCTTTACTCTTTCATTCTTCGAGAAATTAAAAAAAAACATAAAACTGTTTCTTTCACTGCGTTGTATTTATGATTTTGTTTTCTAACGTTTCACAACTATTTGTTACAGAACTGTCTTATACACTATAAAAAAAATTAAATTGAGAGTTATGCAACAGTTTTTAATAAATATGCTAATTGTAGAGCTGTGGTTATAAAGTAGAATAAAATACAAAGTTTCATTTCAAAATTCAAATATGTACAAAGTTTGGAATCAGTTAATATATTTTAATTATATCTCCCTAAAAACACAAGAGGATGTGAACAAAACTCCTAAATAGGTATTTGATTAGTGATTGATCTTACCTGGCCATTGTAATAGACTATTTCTTGTTATTTCGATATAAACGATTAAATAATGTGTTATTGATGTTTCCAACTAATTATTTTATCTTTTAGTTTTATTTTCATGTTTTTGAGTATTGAAATTTCTGTTATTGAATTTTAATAAATAGTACAAACGTACACAGCTAAATAAAGTTGTACAATATTTCAGTGGACTTTGTTCAAAAAGGTGACTAAAAGTTATGGTACTAAATCGAGAAACATAATGTTTTAATAATATTCGGCTGTACAGCAATGTATCAAAATTCTTTTGAAAGAGACAGTAAAGTATACTAATAAAGTTAACAAAATCACCCGTAGGCATTTTTAGATTACCATTTAGATCACCGATTGACACATGAATATGAATACATGATACTATAACTAACAAGATAAGTCAACGCGCATGTTCTTGCATCTCTCCTTTGCGTGGGTTGTTTAAACAATTATAATAAAAAAAGAAAAACTTTTTCGAAGTGTCGTTTTTTTGTGTTTCCTAGAGACAAACAAATGCGTAAAGTATGGGTCTTCAAGTGTTTTCAGCGAGACAAATTTAATGTAGAAACCGCGAGAATATGATCAAAACATTTTACAGAAGCTGACTATTGTTTAAAAGAAAAACTATTGAGATTGCCTGACAAACAATGGAATATTGCTACTAATAGTATAATTAATTATGAAATTGTCACTGAAGAGATTTTTTCCTCGCTAAACCTTGCTATACAGCGTTCCACGTTAAGAAAATAACATTGTTCTGAAGCTGTTTTCTTGTGGCATTTTAAATTAATTACTATTTAAATGGGAATAAGCCACAAATAAAGGTTAAAATACGTTTATTGACGTTTCAATTTCCACTTCGGAAATCGTTCTCAAAATACAAACATTAGTGATGTTAGAAGTTTAGCACCGTTAAAAGTTTAAGGGTTTAAGTTTCGAACTTGTTCATTACAGTAATGGAACAACGTTGCCATATGATGCATCGTTAAAATAAGATACACACAAGTTCCCTGGCTTTGTCTCGCTATGAGGTCATGCGCAAAGTCGATTAAAATTAGAACGGCAAGTGAGCATATCTTCTTTGTTATAGTATCATCACGATACACTTACACGTATCATGATATATGCATGATATGAATATACAGTAGTATCCGACAAATTAGTTGTAAGTGTATCGTGAGTATCATGATATATGCATGATATGAATATACAGTAGTATCCGACAAATTAGTTACACTTTTTGAGTAACTGTCTGGTATATTATTTTTAAATAATATATTAGGGCTGTGTAAACAAAATTTGTTACACAAAACATTTTTGTAATACTTTTGGCCCCTTGAAGTACATTAAGAGACATCCTGTTTAAACTGATCGCTGGATCTTTTACTTCTTGCCTTTTTTCTAGACTGTAAAATTTGAACATTTATGAAATTAGCTAAATTTGACGAAGGACAAAATTTAGATGTAAGTGTAATTTATGTAATTTTTTATTTAAATAATGGTTTTCCTTCCATAATTTCATAATTGTACTTCATAACACAATTTTTCTTGGAGTTTTTCCTTATAAGCCTTGTTGATGTACATTAGACGTCTAACGGAATCGTATAAAGTGCTAAAGGCGGGTTGACACGATCCAAGTGTACTTGGTTAAAGTCTGCTTGGACGTTGCGTGCGCAACACTTGGAAGCTACTTTGATCGGGTCATCTGTTCATCCAAGTACACTTGTATAAAAGGCGGGTTGACACGATACAAGTGTACTTGGTTAAAGTCTGCTTGGACGTTGCGTGCGCAACACTTGGAAGCTACTTTGATCGTGTCATGTGTTCATCCAAGTACACTTGTATAATAGGCGGGTTGGCACGATACAAGTGTACTTGGTTAAAGTCTGCTTGGACGTTGCGCGCGCAATACTTTGAAGCTACTTTGATCGTGTCACCTGTTCATCCAAGTACACTTGTATTAACAGGTTCTATCCAAGTTAAGTAGGACGCTAGCCAACTTTCTTGGATCCAAGTAGTGTGTGTAAAATTAAAATGGCGTCGGTGTCCAAAAATCGAAAACTAGAATTAAACACAAATAGAAAATGGTCTGAAAGGGAGAGTGTTAGATTCATGGAGTTATACGAAGCTAAGGAAGTATTATGGAATCTACGGATGAAGAAATATAAAAATAAGAATGCTAGAAGTGCGGCCCTACAGCGAATAAAAATGCACATGAATATTCTTGGTCTCATTGAAAACAGGGCATTAAAAAAAATAATGTCATGCGAACTACTTGCAAACAGGAAGCCGAAAAAATTAAAGCATCAAATACAACAGGTGCATCAACTGAAGACATTTATGTGCCCATTATAGCGTGGTTTGAAATCGCAGATCGATTTCTATGTGATGTAATGAAGATCAGAAAAAGGTTCTCTAATCTGGTAAGTACAGACATCAATTTATTTGGTATATTTATTTAATCAAAAATCGATAAATACATTGTCGCATATTTTTAAATAAATTTTAAATTATGAAAAAATCTAATTAATGTATCATGTCATTTTGCCAAGATACGGCACCAGCATTTGCAAAATATTTTGTATAGTTTTGTCTTCTACGTTCTTCGATTTGAGAATAATTGTTGCTGCCTTGTTGATTTCTTAAATATGACATGTTCGAGTTGATGTCAATACTCCATGATCCAGGTCTTATTTGTCCATCCAGATCCTCAGTGTCAAACGCGCCAGGAGGTGCATAGGACAACCGAGTTTTTCTTGAGCCAATTATGAAGCGCACACATGGCTTTTACAATTTTATCTACTTTTTTAGGGCATAAGTAAATAGGGCAACGATAGATCCAAAATCTCATTGCTTTTATTCCGAATGCATTCTCAACCACTCGTCTAGCACGAAATAGACAATAATTGAAAATCTTTTCTTCGGCTCTTAATGGCATTTTTCAAAAATATGGTGTCATGAGATATTCTTTAAGAGCAAACTCCCCGTCACCCAAGATTACACCCTATTTTGGAAAGTTAAGAGTACTGTTCTCCATACATGTTTTTAATGTAGAATTATTAAATACTGTTCTGTCATCATTTTCCCTTGACTTCCAACATCTATGAATGTAAAACTGTACTGTCAACGAGTGCCATTAGAACGGTGCTAAAAAATCCTTTATAGTTGTAATAGTCACTTCCACTACCTCTAGGTTGCTAGATATTGACATGTTATCCGTCAAGAGCTTCACAGCATCCTGGAAAATTCCAACGGTCTTCAAAGCCCTTTGCTATTACAGTCCACTCTGCAGTACTTTTTGGAACCTGAAAAAATATAATCATTGATAAAATCTTTATTTAATAGTCTACTTTTGCAAACTATGTTTTTATCTAAGCACCGTGAAAACCTATATTATTTGACTAATTGACATATTTTAATACGCAAAATCAAGATCTTAATGAAAGTACTTTATATTTTTAAATGGTTTACACTGTATATATTTAGTTTACACACTATATCTTAATGTTATTTTATAGTGATAACGTTTGTAATACATTGTTTGATTTTGTTGTAGCCAACGGAGGTAGATACGATAGACTCAACATACCAGGAATGTACTGAAGAAGGTGTGGCAACAGAAAATGAAAGTGCTGACGATACAGCTGGGACCCACGTTGACACTTTTAATGCTCAATCTCCTACATCAAATGATACAATTGTTATTACTCAAACAGAAAAAGAACTTAATAGTGATACTGAAAACAGCAATTATAAAACACAAAATCATCTAAAAGGACAAAAAAAAAGAAAAATCTCTACTGCTGAGCATATTGAAAAGACTATTAGTACTTTAAAATCCTTAAAAGATGATGTGCAGAAAAACCTAGTGAGTGATGAATTTTCATATTTTGCCAGTAATATAGCATCTCAACTACGACAAATTCCAATTGCTGATGCAATGGAATGTCAACTAGAAATATTGGGAATAATTAAAAAAAAAACGACTCATGGTAATGCGTCGCAATCAGCTGGTTAATGAGGCATTACTGTTATCGGAAAGAAACATGTTTGGTAATACTGTACAAAATAATGATCATTCAAATGATATCCACTACCTCAGTCGACCTGGTACATCAGAAGTGTAACGAGCCATTCTCTACAGACGTTGAATCAGACAAGCATCAGCCAAGACAGTGTAATAAATGGTTCTGAAAGTACTGAAAATGTGTTAAATCAGGCCATTTTAAACATTGGTGGTTTTGAATACTATAATGACATCAGTGTTATACATAATATGTACATAGTAGCTAATGTTCGATATATGTAGGTTTAAAAATATTTCGTTTTATTTTCTATTGATAAAAAATAAAAGCAGTAACCTATAATGATTTTTTTTATTTTTGATTGCGCGCACACACACACACACACACACACACACACATATATATATATATATATATATATATATATATATATATATATATATATATATATATATATATATATTTATTTAACTCTTTATTTATTTAATTACTTTAATTAATTATCTAAGTGTCGCAAATCATATAAAAAAAAACAGGGTGCCATTTTATAAAAGTAATACATCAGCTTAGGTTATACTTATTTTTTCGTGGCTTCAAGTATCTCTTAATTGTTCCTTCTCGGGATACAATAAGGAAAGGAAATAAATAGAAATAACATAAATATACAAATACAAATATCTTTTATTATCAAAAGAAATAATATGAAAATTTTTAAATATTGCAATTTTTGTTCATACGTTTTTGTACAAACAATTATAGAAAGAAACCTTTTAAATTTATTACGCAATATTTATAATTATCCTTTGAAGTAAAAAAAAAACTTTCATAAACTTGATGGTACCTTAATTAGCGATAATTTTTGTTCTTCTGATAGTATAGAGTCTTTTATTTGAAATATACAAAAAAAATTATGTCATAAAAATTATTGACTGACCTTTTAACTCACACACGACGATGTCTTCTTTCGACCAGAAACAGCTCCCCCTTGTTGATTATGTTAAGGCTGATTTATAAACTTTACGTTGGCGCTGGCGTTCGCCGTTGACCTTGGCGCTGGCTATCATATACTGCATTTATAAACTTTCGGTTGGCGTTGGCGTTAAAGATCATTTCTAACCTTACAGTTTTGATTTGGTATTATTAATTTTTGCTTGAAAATTAATACAATGGAAAATGCTCGATCTTTGTTAGGTGCAGTGGCACTTATACACGATACTTTGTATTCGAGCAGCACTAAGCCTTCGAATTAAAAGACAACGTCATTACAAACGGAGGCCCATTAACCAGAACAGAAAGACAAGAGGTAATTTTAATTATTATGCAAGTATAAAAAACTGGGATACATAGCAGTTTTTTAAATATACCAGGATGCAGGTTCCAGTATGTGAAAAATTACTGCAAATGGTAAAACCAAAAATAAATGTAAACTATCGCTCTGATGGAATTTCTAGTATATAGGGGATATAAATTAAATTATCTAAACTATTTCACTTTATAAACACGTGGAAATACAAACATAAACAAATAATTTAGTTTGATTTGTTTTGTACTTTTTCGGTATCGCTATTGGCTGCGATGACAAAGATACAGTTTTTTTATGTTCTGTGATCGTGACTACAACCACAGAAGGGTTGGTGTATTCTGTGCTACAACGGTAAACGGAAAAAGATAAAGTTGGTTCATCTTGAACGGAACCGAACGCCAACGCCAACGGCGAACGATGTTTATAAATAGACATACGAGTTTCCCATTTGACCAAGTTGTAACGCGAACGTCAGCGCCAACGCCAACGTAAAGTTTATAAATCAGCCTTTAGGCTACCAATCAAAGCCTTCTCCGTTCTAAGAGTCCACCTGTCAGCATACCAGCAAACTCTTTCTCCAAAAACACGAACAGGCCTCTTTTACCAGTACTCGTTCAACAAACTCCAAAATTCTCTCCTCTTTTTCATATACTAACAATCTTTCACTTGGACTTTATAGAATCCAGGAGGTACTCGACTTCTCAGCTTGGATCTATCTCTCGTTCCACCTTTCAGCCAATCACTTCTAATTATTAAACTACTGGCACTTGCTTCTAAATTGACTACACAAAACTTCAACTGCTTCTCTCCGATGAAGATCACATAATAATCTTTTTTACTTCAAACTTTCAAAACATCCACTCTCTTTTCCGATTCCAAACTCGCAAACCAATCAGAAAATTTCTATATCCCGCCTCTTAATTGATATCAGAAAAACCCAAGCATCGCTTGTAAACAAATTTCTTTGAAAATGATAATGGTTTTTTGTGACTTACTTTCTAAATATAATAACTAGGTACCTGGCGGCTTTTGGCCTTTCCAGCGAAACAAAAAACAAAGGTTTTTAAAATATTATATCTACAAATACCGGGAAACAATTGTCCATTCACTTTAAAGTATTTAATAATGTTTTTCAGTCCTTCAGGGTAAAACTCATTATGGATAAACCCACTGCTTAAAACTACTTATAACAAATATTTACAAATCGATGTAAAAGCGTTGGAAATTTATGTGCCCACGTTCTATAACAAAATCAAATTTTTATTCTATCTTTGATTGATAAAATGAATCATAACAATATATATATATATATATATATATATATATATATATATATATATATATATATATATATATATATATATATATATATATTATATATATATATATATATATATATATATATATATATATATATATATATATATATATATATATATATATATATATATATATATATATTTAATGATATGTATATAATTAGTATGAATAAAATGCTGTCCACAATATGAATATAAATACAACAAATGATTAAAACAGAGCTTACCGGAATACAGTTCTCCAACGATGTATAAATGGCATCAAGTACTGTAGGCAAAAACTTAGATATTGACGATTTCGGAACTCTGTATAAATATTCCAGCGTACGAAAATAGCAGCCACTTGCCAAATAACGAAGGGTAAGTTGTAATTTTAATCTTGCAGGTAAAGCTGCTCTTATATTTTTATCAACTTTTTGAATATTTTTGGATTGACTATTTGCAATAGTTGTTCAAATTTTTCAGTAGTTCTAAGTAGTTTTAAGTGGTTTTTAAATGTACCTTTATCTTCATTTGCTATTTTACTTAGAAAGTTGGGTGAAGCTCCAAGCGCTTCACGTTTACGTATCCAATTACGAGTCCAAATTTTTCTTTTTTAATCCTTTTTTCTGGATTTTAAGCTCATGTATCAATATATCAGCAACCACTAGAACACCTTCCACAGTCACTTCCATCATATTTACAATGGTAATTTGATATCCAAGTAATTCAACCGTGGCAACCAACTTGGTACAAGTACACTTGTACAAGTCCACTTGGTCCAAGCTGGAATCCAAGTACACTTGGATCGTGTCAACCCGGCTTAAAAGTAGCTTCATCCTTTTAATGTTAAGAATGTATTTTTGGAAATAAAAAATACATTTTTAAATAGACTACATTTATTATTACATGTTACATTATATAATACATTTATTTATTAATAACAAAGGTGACAGATCCACTGTCAAAATTTTACAAAAATACATTGTAGATATATACAATTACAGATAAAAATAAAATATACGTGAATAAAATAAGTAAGTACATATTAAGTTAAACAAAGTATCATTTTGTAGTTTAAAACTGATTTGCTTGCATAAGAAGTCAGATCATACCTATATTTGAACCATAATTAGTTCTGCGATGAGAAACATGGAAATGTAAATTCTGACGCAGTGAACGGGAAGGAATATGAAAACAAATTAGCTAAAGCAATTCAGGAGATTGGATTATTCTATAAACAATTGCCTTTGTTCAAATGTGATTTTGAATGTTATTTTACATTGTTGTTTACTTGATCTTGATTAATGCCAATATAATTAATTATTAATTATTTAGAAGTAACGCTCTAATCCATTTTTATGGAATATGATAAGATATTTTAGTTACATATCTCTAAAAACATAAGAGGATGTTAAGAAAACCCCTAAATAGGTATATTTGTTAAAATGTATGTTTAGTTGGGTTCTTGAATAATAACTATTACTTGAGATTAAGTTATCTTTATTCCAGCTTCTATATAAGTTTTTATAACTACTTCCCGGTCATGCCCGGATAACACTTATTCCTATCCTAACTTATTCCTATCCTAACCCTCAATCTCCAACTACATGCCATCTATACAGGCAACCAAAGATACACTAACAGAACATCCCCCTTTAAGCCATTTATATAAATTCAACAAAATATTAATACAAAACACTATACTATCTTATACTAAAGATTACAATTATTGTACATAATCCTTTAAGTGAGGTTTTCTTATTTCTCGTTTAGGTCTACCTGAAGGAGGGACTTCAGCAATATTTCGTGACAATTTAGGAGTACGACACAAATTGAGATTCATATGATACTGGTAGTGACTTAGCACCAACAGTTTCAGACATAGTCTTTGGAGAATCATTCAATTTGATTTTATTTTCTCGATCTTGCTCTACTAAGGTCTGGTTTGACAAATTACATTTTGTATCTTGCTTGTGTTCAAAATTACTATAATTATTATGAGTGCCTACGGACTCTGTTGATACTAATGTTGGAGAAAACCGACTGGGTTTTACGTAATAAGGTGCTGGTATTAAATGCCACCTATTACGGCAGTAAAGCTGACCTGAATTTGATTCTATTAAATAAGATATAGGTTGATCTAAAAGATCCACAACTTTAGCATAAATCCTAAGATCAGCTACCCAGACATATTCCCCAATTGTTAGATTCGGCAATGTTCTGGTCCGATGTTTTTTGTTAAACTGTTCTGCACTGCTATCCTTAGCTCTATTCCTCCTTTCCCTTAGAAGACTCAAATCGACAGGATTATTTAAGTCACTTGGTAAAAAAGGAAGAAATGACCTTATCTTTCTTCCATATAACAATTCAGCAGGAGAAAACTCACATTCTAGGGGAGTAGTTCTAAATTTTTTGCAACCTTTACGGCAGCCTCAACAAATCCATTGGACTGTGGAAAAATAGGGCTGCTGGTTATTAATTTAAAATCATATTCTTGTGAAAATTTTAAAAATTCATTTCGAAATTCGAAATTGTGGGCCATTATCAGATCGCACTATTTTACATATGCCATATCTAGAAAAAATTTCTTTGACCCTCTCAACTATAACTTGTTCTGTCATTTTTGTTCTCTATCTGTGTAGACAAACCTAACCACCATACTGAAGTTTTAGCACGGTTTCTACATTTAACGATACCAAAATGACCTTCATGAATGAGTTTCAAAACTCGTAGTTGCTGTGCATAAGTTATCACAATGCGAGATCCTCTAAGCATAATATCCTCTGACAATGAAAATTCAAACCGATATTGGTAAAAAGGGATTAATTCAGGATTTAACTTGTTTTTATTTGGCCATCCTTCTGCAGTATACTGTATTATTTGAGATAAAATAATATCTAGCTTTTGCTCCTCTTTTATTTGTTCCAGAAAACTAGAGGTAGCTGGTAAAGACTCCAGTATAAATTTAACATGTACCTCTGTTTCTGCCTCTAATTCCTCTGTTTCTGGTTGCTCAGCGCTATCAGAAAAATTCCTTGACAAAGCATCCGCGATAACTAAATCTTTGCCTGGCAAATAATGAACAATGTAATTAAAATGCATTAAATGTAACCTGAAACGTTGTAGTCTAGGTGTCAGTTCATCAATTGGTGTTGTCTGTAAAATTTGCAACAAAGGACGATGGTCTGTTTGCAATGTATCTGATGGTAAACCAATAACATATTCTGAAAACTTATCCATAGCCCATGTTAAAGCTAGTGCTTCCCTCTCAATCTGAGCATACCTTTTCTCAGTATTTGTTAATAATCTTGATGCATATGCCACAACCTCAGATTTTCCATCAGACATTTGCATTAAACATGCTCCTAAGCCATAAGAAGATGCATCAGCTTGCACCAAAATTTGTTTGGTAGGGTCAAAATAGGCCAAAGTAGGACACTTAGATAGTAGCAGTTTCGATTTTTGGAATGCTTCCTTTTGTGATATGCCCCAATTGAAGTTAACATTTTTCTTCAGCAAAGCTGTCAGTGGTTCTAATAAATCAGAACGATTACGGATAAACCTAGACAAAAAATTTATCATTCCCAAATACTTTAAAATTTATTTCTTATTCTTGGGCTCTAGAAAATCACAAATAGCTTTTATTCTTTCTGGGTCAATTGATATAGCTGTACTAGAAATTATATGTCCCAAAAAAGTAAGTGATTGAACACTGAAAACACATTTATTTCTATTTAAAGTGATCCCCTCCTGTTCTATCCTCCTTAATAATTCTTTTAAAATTGTATTATGTTGTTCCAAAGTTGGAGCATGTATGCATATGTCGTCTATGTGACTTACAACCCCGTCTATACCTGACAATATTTTGTTAAGTAAACAGGAAAAATATTCGGGAGCACAGTTGATTCCAAAGGGTAGCCGCTTAAAATAGAACCTACCGAAAGGAGTAATAAATGTAGTTAAAAGTTGAGAATTGTTTGTTAGTTTTATTTGGTGAAATCCATAATTAGCTTCTATCCTGCTTTGAAAAAAAAAATGTGAAGCTGACATTTTTGCCAAAATAGTTTCAACTTTATTAATAGGATAATGTGCTCCCAAAACTGATCGATTTATTTTGGTATAATCGACACAAAGTCGAATTTTACTATTTTTTGCACCACTACTATGGGGCTAACCCATTCTGTAGGGTAATCTACCTGCTCTATTATATCCAAAAGTTTTAATCTATTAAGTTCCTCTTTTAAAGGTTTTAAGAGAGGTATAGGAGCTGTTCTGGGCACAGATTGTACGTAAGGTTGTACATTTTTAATTTTTATTTCTAATTCAGTTTTAAATTTCCCAACACTATCGAAAATTTTAGGAAACTGAGATAAAACTTGAGTTTTTATTGATGCATTATCTGATTTTAATGGTGCGATCTGATGATGGAAAAGTTTAAGAACATTTAGTTTGACAATAGGTCCCTTAAGCTAGCGGGGACACATGAGCGGAATCCAATTTAACCTACGTAATATTTTTTCACCAATTTTTCACTAATTTATTACCACCCTAATAATTTTTCACCACCAAACCAACCTTAATGGGAGCGATTCTGCTGGCTTAAGGTTCAAGCTAGCAGAATTCAAAAAAAAAACTTTATGTTGATGGCATATTTTTTCACCAATTTTTAACTAATTTATTACCACCCTAATAATTTTTCACCACCAAACCACCCTTAATGGGAGCGATTCTGCTGGCTTAAGGTTTAAGCTAGCAGAATTCAGAAAAAAAACTTTTTGTTGATGGCATATTTTTTCACTAATTTTTCACTAATTTATTACCACCCTAATAATTTTTCACCACCAAACCATCCTTAATGGGAGCGATTCTGCTGGCTTAAGGTTTAAGCTAGCAGAATTCAAAAAAATAATTTTTTGTTGATGGCATATTTTTTCACCAATTTTTCACTAATTTATTACCACCCTAATAATTTTTCACCACCAAACCACTCTTAATGGGAGCGATTCTGCTGGCTTAAGGTTCAAGCTAGCAGAATTCAGAAAAAAAACTTTTTGTTGATGGCATATTTTTTCACTAATTTTTCACTAATTTATTACCACCCTAATAATTTTTCACCACCAAACCACCCTTAATGGGAGCGATTCTGCTGGCTTAAGGTTTAAGCTAGCAGAATTAAAAAAAAAACTTTTTGTTGACGGCATATTTTTTCACCCATTTTTCACTAATTTATTACCACCCTAATATTTTTTCACCATCAAACCACCCTTAAGGGGAGCGATTCTGCTGGCTTACGGTTCAAGCTAGCAGAATTAAAAAAAAATATTTATGATATACCACAGTGTTCTGCTAGGTTTTTACGAATTTATTACGACTTTAGTAATTTTTCTCCCCTTATTACCCCTTTAACAGAAATTAAATAAATTTGCGAGTGTGTGTGTGTGTGAAAAACACTTCTGTTGTAATAACTGGTATATTTAATTAAAAATTACTACTTACCTATTACTTATTAATTACTTACTAAAAGTACTACAAATTTCACTGAAGATTAACTGATACGTCCGAAAACGTTTTGAACTTAATCCTTTAGGATTTTTAAAATTTAATTAAATATACCAATCACAACAGTGTTTTACTTCAATGTTCGAGTTTTTTAACTATATGATATACAGCCAACTCACGGGAATGATCCCTTTTTAAGTTGTAAAATTTTGTTAAAAAATAGGCAATGTACAAAACAACAATATTGCAATGTTTAGCATATAAAAAAGTTGGTGAAGTTGGTGTTTGTGTAAATTCTAGCATTTAAAGATGTAAACTACTTTCCTTATTTGAATTTCTAGTATTTATGGGAATTATCTTCCACACTGACACATACGGATTTCAAGATTGGAGGGTTATTGGAAAACAGATCCTCTATTCAACAATCTTTTTTGCAGAACTTCGGAAGAGATCTTTTTCTTATAATTTTAAGGTGCTTAATGTTCATCCATAATCCAATGGGACCGAATGTTATTCCTGAAGATCGGTTTTATAGAATAAGAACAGTTATAGACTTTTTATTAATAAAATGACTGCTCTGCGTTATCCAGTAAAAGAATTATCGCTAGATGAATCGATGGTACCGTGGAAAGTTAGACTTAGTTTTAAACAATATACTAAACAAAAGACATAAAAGATGATATCAAGGTTAGAATTAATTCGTAAATTAATTTATAAAAAAGCAAAGAAAGACGGAATATCGCACGCGAACATTTACCTATAAATAATTGCTAATAAATCGGACAAACGCGAAACGAAAACGAAAAGATGCAGAGTATGTCCTATCCTAAAAATAAGAAAAAACCCAATTTATGAGTGTGTGGATTGTGCCGAGAAACCAGATCTCTCCGTGGGCGATTCGTTCAAACATTTCCATAAACAAAATAAATAAGTTAATATTTTTTTGTAATAACCTTTAATTTTTACCTATATTCAACTAACAATGAATGAAAAATCGACGAAGAATTACAATACAAATATCTTTAAATTTTTAAAATGCTGCTAATATAAATTTATTTTACCACGCAAATAATCTATATCAGCTGTTCTGACCAACCGGTAATTTCGGTCTCATTTGAATATACCTACTTAAAATATTTATATCCTAAAATGTTTTCCAATATAAATTCTTTATGTTATACCTACACCTAATCTTAAAATTATGTTTTGACCAATCGTTAATACTCTTCTTATTTAAATAATATTAAAATATTAAATACCTAAATTATTTTTCAAATTTTCATCTACCTAATGAATACAAATCTTTTAACAATAGGTGCGTATGGTCCCGACGACCCTCCTTTACAATCAGATAAATAATGTAATAGACGTAATAAAATTATTTCAATTTGAATATTTCTTACCTGGTAATTTATTCTGTGAAATATAAAAATTCCATTGTATTTACTAAAACTCAACTTGATTTCAGTTATTTTATATTCATAAAAGGGACTAACGATTCGATTTCGCTTAGCCATGTAATACGACTCGAATCAGAGTAAATTTTTTAAAACAGGTAAAATTTATAGTTTTTGGAATGTGTAAGTGTTTTCATATTTTTAATATTTAAACATTGAAAAAATAAATATTAGTTAGTATAGAATAACATTTGAAAATGTTTTTCAATTAGGGTAGTTGAGAAAAACATGACTAGGCTGGTAAAAATATAATAAAATTCTAGCAGAACACTCTTGTGTTTTCAAAAAGATTTTTTATTCACCTAGCGTCAATGTGTATCTTGTTGAATGTTTCCCATTAACTGAGGCTTAGGGGGTCAAAAATTATAAGGGTGGATCAAATTCAATAAAAACCTGGCAAGCAATTTATATTTTCACTTACAAGTAGAATACAATAAAATTATAAAAATAGATTTTTTATCACCTTAAATTTTAACGTAGTAGAATTATTGACTCCTCATAGAGGGTAGTTGAAGGGTGAAAAATTACTAGGATGGTAATGTATTAGTACAAATCTAGCATAATACTGTAGTATCTCATATTTCCGAAAAGATTTGCTTTGCATTCAACCAGCGTAAATGTGTAGATGGTGGAATTGGTGAAGTTGGTTAACATTTAGTAAAAACTAACCAGAGAGTTTCTTATTTTATTTACAAATAGTATTTAGTAAAATTATAAAACAAAACTTTTTTACCTTTAATTTAAACGTAGCAGAACTATTGACTTCCACTAAGGGTTAGTCGAGGGATAAAAAATTACTAAGTTGGTAATAAATTCGTAAAAACTTAGCAAAACACTGTGATATATCATAAATAATTTTTTTTAATTACGCTGGCTCGAATATTAAGCTAGCAGGAACGTTTCCAAATAAGATTGGTTTAGAGATGGAAACTTATCAGGGTAAAAATACTTTTTTATGTCAGTTATAAGTAGAGGATAGTAAAATTGTAAAAAAAGATTTTTTTCACGTTAAATTTTAACCTAACAGAATTATTGACTTATCACAGGGGGTAGTGTAGGTGTGAAAAATTACTAGGGTGGTAATAAATTAGTAAAAACTTAGCAGAATACTGAGGTATTTCAAAAATACGTTTTTTTCTTATTTTGCTGGTTCAAATATTCAGCTAGTAGGAAAGTTTTCGAATAGGTTTATGGGAGCAAAATTATCAGGTTGGTCAAAGTTTAGTATAAACTTAACAAAACATTTTTTTATTTCAGTTATAAGTAGTAGACAGTAAATTTGAAAAAAAAATTTCTCCTTAAATTTTAATCTAACACAATTATTGACTTTTCACGAGGGGTAGTTAAGGGGTGAAAAATTACTAGGAGTAAAAACCTAGCAAAACACTGTGGTATATTATAAATATGTTTTTTTAATTCTGCTAGCTTGAACCGCAAGCCAGCAGAATGGCTCCCCTTAAGGGTGGTATAATGGTGAAACAATATTAGGGTGGTAATAAATTAGTGAAAAATGGGTGAAAAAATATGCCATCAACAAAAAGTTTTTTTTTTAATTCTGCCATCTTGAACCTTCAGCCAGAAGAACCGCTCCCATTAAGGGTGGTTTGGTGGTGAAAAATTATTAGGGTGGTAATAAATTAGTGAAAAATGGGTGAAAAAATATGTCATCAACAAAAAGTTTTTTTTTTTAATTCTGCTAGCTTGAACCTTAAGCCAGCAGAATCGCTCCCCTTAAGGTTGGTTTGGTGGTGAAAAATTATTAGGGTGGTAATAAATTAGTGAAAAATGGGTGAAAAAATATGTCATCAACAAAAAGTTTTTTTTTAAATTCTGCTAGCTTGAACCTTAAGCCAGCAGAATCGCTCCCATTAAGGGGGGTTTGGTGGTGAAAAATTATTAGGGTGGTAATAAATTAGTGAAAAATTGGTGAAAAAATATGCCATCAACAAAAAGATTTTTTGTTTTATTATTCTGCTAGCTTGAACCTTAAGCCAGCAGAATCGCTCCCATTAAGGGTGGTTTAGTGGTGAAAAATTATTAGGGTGGTAATAAATTAGTGAAAAATGGGTGAAAAAATATGCCATCAACAAAAAGTTTCTTTTTTGAATTCTGCTAGCTTGAATCTTAAGCCAGCAGAATCGCTCCCCTTAAGGTTGGTTTGGTGGTGAAAAATTATTAGGGTGGTAATAAATTAGTGAAAAATGGGTGAAAAAATATTACGTAGGTTAAATTGGATTCCGCTCATGTGTCCCCGCTAGCTTAAGGGTCCTTTTGACAATAGCTGTTCTTCCAAGAATAGGTTTTGTCAGATTTTTAATTATATACACCTGAGTGTCAAAATTTAAGTTATTTAATTTTAAATTAACATCCAGAGTACCAAGGACAGACAATCTAACACTAGATGGGCCAGTTACAATTCTTTTAGTTGGCTTAACATCTTGTAATAAATTAGGGTCCAATAACCTTTTTGGAAGACACAACTAATATCGACACCACTATCTACTAGAAAGTTTACATTTTTATTTAGTTTTGACATATATATGGATGCTATCCATTCTTTAGAGTTAATATGATTTATCTGATGATCAATTTTTAGTACTGAATAAAGAAAGTTATTAGTTTCTACATCAAATTAGTAGGGTGAAACAAAATAATCGAGCAAAAAGACAAAAGAGGGAATGTAAAGGTAGTGGGGGCAAAAATATTGTTAGACAGGAAGTGCCATCTTGAGAGGCCACATTAAACAAGGAAACGGAGTCTCTTTCCTTGTTTAAGAAATCAAATTTAGTTGGGTTATGTTATTGCTGATGTTATTGTTTGTCCCAACTGTCACATGAAATATTATTTGTATTTTCTATTGAAGTTTTTTAATTGTTTTACATTTTAGACTATTATTGTTATTATTTAATTAAAACTTTATTGTGTTTTAGTGTTAAAAAAAGTATTTTAAGTGTATTATGTATTATTATTATGTAATATTAATATTATGTATTATACCTAATATTAAATAAATAAATAGATAAATTAGAACCCCTACACCACTGTATGATTATGGTAAAGTGTCATGAAATTTAAATTTGGCGCATTCGCATTTCCGGATATGTCCGCCATCAGAGGCCACTTTTTTTGGTCTCCTTTTCATAACGATTAGATTCCCTCTTTTGTCTTTTTGCTCGATGACCAAAATACAATAGCTGATAAGATTACAATTATTCATTTACAGTCGATTAAATTTTTATTTTGTTATAAGCTAAGAATTTGATTAAAAATCTGCTGATTTCAAAGTTTAAATTATCAAGTATTATGTTCATATTGCAGGGATAGTCAAAACCTTTTTTTTTTAATGAAAATATATGGATCTACTCCTGGAATTTTATTAATGGGACATTCAAAGAATATATGATTTAATGTTTCTGTTAAGCCGCATTCACAGTATGGATTGTCTTTGATGCCAATTCGGTGTAAATGTTCTCCGGTTAGGCAATGTCCAGTACGCATTCTGGTGATCATGGTTATATGCCGCTTATCAACGTATGGTAGCTTGTTGAACCATTTAGTTTGCGGGAAATTCTCTTGGATTATGGCATATTGCTTTCCCTTTTGTTTCAAAGACTCCACCCATGTTTGAAGGAATTCTTCTGTCATATTGTTTTTGATAATGTTGAATATCTCTGCTGTGTCTATTTTAATGTCTTTTGGTACATTTAGGGTTCTACCTAGATTGGCTAATGTATCTGCCTCTTCATTCCCTAGAATGCCTGCATGTCCTGGTATCCAGGCAATTAGGATGTTGTTATTATTGTTATTGGCATCTAATATCAAGTTTTTTGTCATATAGGTAATGTAATCTTCGGAATTGGTTAGTCCAATTTTTGTTAGTTTTGCTATAGCACTTTTGGAGTCTGTAAAAATTATGGCATTTTTGAGGTCTTTTCGTAGTATGGTTGATATTCCTTCATTTATAGCTACCATTTCTGCTGTTGTGATGCATGCTTCATTTGGCAATCTAGATGAGAATCTGTATTCAATTGATGGGATGTATATGCCAAAGCCTACACTGTCTTTTGTTTTAGAAGCATCTGTATATACAAAAGTATGTGAGGATCTCATTGTTTCTGTGGCATCTAAAAATTTATGTTTGATATTTTTATTAGATTTGGCTAGTTTTAAATCTAATATTTCAACAGGGGTTATAATATAGTCATATTCTATATCATAGTAAAGAGGAGATTTGGACTTATGTATTTTTTCAAAGAATGGTATATATTTGTAGAATGCTGAAATGAGATATGGTGTAGTATTGATTCCCTGTAGGTCCGCTGTTTCATTATAATAAGGATGTAATTGATTACATGTGTGTCTGGTGTAGTATTGATTCCCTGTAGGTCCGCTGTTTCATTATAATAAGGATGTAATTGATTTAACACCAATACTAGAGGATGGTTGATAGTTGACATAGGTTTGATTAAGAATTTGCTCGCTAATATGTTTCTTCTTGTTTCTAGATCCATTATGGAGGCTTCTACCAGTAGAACATTTTGGAGTAGATCTCATACAGCCCAAACACACCCTGATTCCTTCATAAAAGATAGTATTCATTTTTTCTAGATTCTTTTTTGATGTAGGCTTAATGAAAATTGCGCCCACATCTAGGTGGGATCTCACCAATACGTTGAAGATATTTAGCAGTGTTTTGGGGTCGGCACCCCACCAGACTCTACTGATATACTTTAATATATAAAGAGCTTTTTTTGCTTTATTTGAGATGTATTCTATGTGTTGGTCCCATTTTAAATTTTTATGTAGGATTGCTCCCAGGTATTTTACATTGTTACTAAATGGTATAATTTTATTGTCTATGTTAATGTTTATGGATGCATTTTTCCTTCTCCCCTTGGTGAACCATACTGCTTTCGATTTGTCATTGCATAGAGATAGGTTGTTTTCTTTTAGCCATATGTTTAATTTTATTAGGTCTTTGCCTATTTTTTTCCTGCCATATTTGTAATATTGTTACCTTTGCAAACTAGTACCAGGTCATCTGCATATCCTATTATTTTTGAGTTCTCATTTATGATTCTGAAAAGATCATATACATAAACATTGAATAGAATTGTGCTGAGAGGAGAGCCCTGTGGGATTCCTGTTGTGCCTACCTCGGGTCCTATGAAAGAACCAAACTGTTTTTCTAGTGTATAGAGATCTATTTTCTAATATTTTGAATATGAGGTTTGCTAGGTCACTAGGCATGGCTAGATTTATCAGTTTTTCGTAGAGATTGTATATATTGATTCCTTCATATGCAGACTTAATATCCATAAACACAGCTAGAACAGATTCATTTTCTCCGAAAGCAAGCTGAATCAGTGAGGTGATATATGCTAGGTTATTCTGAATTCCTAACCCTTTACGGAAACCCGTCTGAAATGCGTTGAAGGTATTATTTTTTTCTAAGAGGTAGTCTAATCTGTTTTTTATCATGATTTCAAGTGTTTTCACATAACAAGACGATAGCACAATAGGTCTGTAATTTTCCAGATTTTTGGCATTTTTCCCTGGTTAATATTGGTATTACATTGTAGTTTTTCCAAGAACTTGGAATGGGTTCACCAGCGAGACATTGATTATATATTCTTAATAAGGTTGTTTTGGCACTGCGAGGAAGATTTTTAATCATAGAATATGACAAATCATCCATGCCTGGTGCAGAGTTATTTTTGTCTCTTGTCACCTCGGGGGAACAAATAAGGGTCTATCCACCTTCTGTTATCTCCGGGTGCTCTGTAGAGGGCTTCGAATATCGCTGTCGAGAGCTCCTCTACTTAAGTCCATTTTCGGGTTATGGACTTGGAAAATATTTATCTTCGGTGTCTTGCCTTGAAAAAGGCAAGATATTTCTTACATGACAATTTCTTCGTCGAAATAAAAACACCAAGTTAAGTTGAAACAATTCTCAGCCACAGAGTATAGAAAATAAATGCAGGAAGCAGAGCCCCGAGAGCACTAGGCTCTCGGAGAACCCGTGAGGGACTGACTTGGCTGACCTGAAAATCGCCAATATTTATATGCGCTGTTCGAGCGATAAATAGGGATTTCCAGGTCAAGAGCCAATGGGAAAATTCGAGGCGGGGCGATGCGCATCGAAATGCGTACTAGTCCACAGACTATGGCATTCGATGACACTCTAAGGCTTATGTTAAGCTCTTCTATTGTAAATGGTGAACTCATATAGTTTATTTTAAAGCTAAAATCTGGGATGATATTTACTATTGTAATATTCTTCAGGAATTGTTGTCTTTTCAAGTCATCAATATTTGTTGTGTTGTATTTTTTCCTCTCATGGGAGAATTTTTTAATTTTTTCCCATACATAAGATATGTTTGAATTTCTGTTTAGTGTCCCACAGAATTCTATAAATTTATTTTTTTCTTAATTTTTAAGGAAAGTTTTGCTTTTGCTATCTGTCGTTTTGCAATTACATAGTTATCTAGGGTTGGTGAGGAATTAAAATTTTGTATTGCTGTTTTTCTTTCTCTGATGATGTTTGTACATTCTTCATCCCACCAGGGGTTACTTATCTTATTTGGTTTAATATGAATTTTGTTTGGAATACTTGATTCTGCAGCTAAGTTAATTATGTTATTTAGATCTTCAAAGTTTTCTATCTTATTGTCGATGCTCATTTATTTGAAATTATTTCGTGATATTCATCCCAGTCCGCCTTAAAAAAGTTCCTTGATTGAAATGTGTGTATTTTGTGGTTTGCCATGTGTTGATCGTTTTTTTTTATTAAAGTTTAGCATCATTGGAAAGTGATTACTATTTCCACAATCAGGAATTACTCTCCAGGTAGAAGCAGCAGTAAGTTTGGAGCCAACCATTGTGATGTCCACTGCACTGACATTGTTATTGGGGGACTGTAGTAAGGTGCCTGTTCCGTCATTCATTATTACCAGATCATTATTTATTATGTAGTCGCTAATGGTTCTTCCTCCAGTGTTAGTATTTACTTTATCCCATAATGGGTGGTGTGAGTTTAGATCTCCCATGAGGATTGAGCTATTGATTGTTAACTTGTGGTATATTTCATTGAGAACTGTAGTGGTGATCTTACTGTTGGGGCTTGCATATATATTTATTCGATGGATATTTGCTATTTTGATAATAATATATTGAATGGAGTCATTGTTGAAGTATCTGATATGTGTGAATAGGATATTATTTTTAATACATTTTGCAATTCCTCCATATCCATCGTTTCTGTCTTGTCTTAAAATATGAAAATTATTTAAATGAAAGTATTGATTCGTTTTTAGCCATGTTTCATTTAAGAAGATAATGTCTGGATCATATTTTCTTATTAATATGATTAGATTTGCTCTGTTTGAATTTACACTGCGAATATTCCACTGAAGAATTTTTAATTTAATATTTGTGTGAACTCTAGAGTTCTGGAAAGTCTTGTGGGTTATAAGTAATTTCATTATGGGGATTTAGTTTATTAGTTTGACTTGTGACATATGTTTTTTTGCAGGACTTTTCGGCATCATAGTAAGTTAGGTTATAATAGGCCATTATCGTTTTAATTTCAATTTGCCTTTTATATTCTGGACATGCTTTATCTATTGATTTATGATTTTGTTTGGACTCACTGTGTTCTTTGCTTCCACAAATAAAACATTTTGGTTTCGATTTACAATTCTTTTTTGTGTGTCCATAGAGAAAGCATGAGTAGCATTATGACACTGGAGGGATATATATTGTTACCGGGTATGCTAATTTGTATATTTCCACATATCTGGGTAAACATGTGACTTTGAATGTAAAACTAATGGTTCTTGTGGAATGATATTCCGGTTTGTTGGTTTCCGTATTAAAAGTTTTTCTTTTTAACCTGGTTGCATTAATTATTTTAACTGATGCTTTACAAAAGTCTGTGAATTCTGAAATATCTACATCTTCATCAATGCCCCTTACAATGCCTTTGCAGGTAACACAATTTGTGGGAATAAATAAGTTGTAACCTTTTGCTTTGAGTTTTTCATTGTTTACAAAATCATTTGCTGCTTGATAATTAAAAAATTCTATGGATAGCCTATTGGTGCCTTTATTATCAATTTTTTTACATCTTTTAGCTGCAAATTAAAGATTTCCCTTGCTATTTTTAGGTTATTGATGCTAAATCGTTTTGGTCATAAAGAAACACTTGTTTTTGGACTTCTTCATTCACTTTTGTTTTGGTAGTTTGGGTGTCTGCAACACCTATAATGTTTGCTATACTAAGGGGGGATAACGGTCCCCTCTCAGGGTCATCCATGCCGCCAAAAAGGCCAAACTTTTTTTTAACGTAGATTTTTATGTCCTAAGCTTTTTTCTATAAATAAAATCTAAATAAGAATGAGAGAAAATTAAAAAAAAACAAAATTTTAACAGCTATTGATATATGGCTTACCCTTTGGAGTGTGCGTCTCTTGAGCTCTTCACCGGATGGGATCAGCGAGTGATATGATTCCTAACCCTCAATCTCCACCTACATGCCATCTACATAGGGCAGTCTAACTGAGCCGTATTGAAAATTAATAGCGTTTTCAATTAATTATATAAAATGTGAGTTAAATTTTATCAGTTCAGTGATTGGAAAACGGAAATAAACGGCTTAAAAAATATTTAAGCATAGGACTTTTTCAAAAAAACTTCTGTTGTGAAACTGAAAAATTAGTTTAAAACGTTTGTTTACATAGTCTTTAAATTAAATTCAATGTGAATATGTGTTAAATTTTTAGGTAGCAAATATGTCAATCGTTTGCTTTGTTGTGGGATGCTCCAACATAATATCTAACAGGAATCATATGGGGTATTCTAGGATACCGACAGTCCCTTTTAAAAGGTTTCGGCAAGATGACGAAACTATAAGGTTGGTTCAGCAAAGAAGTGCAGTCTGTTAATAAATATTTAAAGATCAACAAACTAAAGTTAAATGTGTTAAAGACGAAGGCTATGATAATAATAACTAAATACAAACACTCAAATATTGATATAAATACTATTAATCTTCAAATTAACAATGATAAAATAGAAATCATCACAATTAAGTACCTTGGTTTTCAATTGGATAATTTATTGTCTTTTAATGACCATTTTAATTACATATTAAAAAAGATTTCTAAAAAATTATACCTACCTGCTTTTTTTTTCAAGAATATCTAAAAATTTGTCAACTTGAACTAAAATTACAGTTTTTAATGCAATTATTCAACCTCACTTCGATTTTTGCTCATCAGTTATTTTTCTCTTTAATTTAAATGAATCGGCCCAGTTGCAAAAATTACAAAATCGTGAAATGAGAATCATTCTTGGCGGAAGCAGATATACACCTATAGCAACAATGCTTAGCATGCTGCAGTGGGTTTTAGTTCAACAAAGGGTCTTTTATCTTACAATGGTATTCATTTATAAAATTTTAAATAATTTGGACCCTGCTTACTTTTGTGAGTTACATATCGTCGGTTAAGAGTGTAAATATGCTAAGTCCATTATAACAGATTTTACAGGAGAGCATAAAAACTGTAGCAGCAATGAAAAATCATTGTTATATTAATTAGCAATATTTATAACATCAAATATAGTTCCAAGTAATATATGTATACATCCATAAACCGATTTTATCAACGCAATTAATTTTTATTTACACTTTTTGGGAGTTAGCGGAATTTCCTTATATGTAATATTAAATCTTTTGGACTTGACAAAAAAAATATAAGCAAGTATACAAAATGCTATATTAAAAATCATTTTAATTATGTTGTTATTGTTTTACATAATATTATTCATGAGGTAAATCATCGTAGAAAGTATGATAGTCATTAGGTAAAATATGTTTTAAATCCTATAGGTCATTATACTTCCTACTTGAAATCTTCAGCTTTCAGAATAGAGTTGGTCTAGTTGAAGTAATGAACAAGGTACAATTCCGGAGCTGAGCCTCTGAGGTAATAATTTCCAATCATCGCCAAACCGTAATTTATAATCAATTTGACCGTTTGCATTATATCTTAACGCACGCACATCTACAACCTAAAATAATTACATAATAAGAATTTACATAAAATAAATACCTGTGAAGACTTACTTTTGGGTCACCTTTTTTCTTACCGGGACGGATACTTTTCAGGAACTTCATTGACTTAAAGAATGTATGATTTAAATAAGTTACATTATATTTTTTGGGGATCTTTCGGGCAGATAGACATATTCCCAAATAATCTGCTGGCACGTTGATTGTTTTGTTCTTTAAACACCTTTCAATTGTGGAATGCATGGAGTCTGCCTCCATTTGGGTGTGCCCAACTTCTAAGTACTTTTGCTCAATAGTAATGTTTTCCTTCACAGCTGTATTCAGTAAGGCGTTTGAAACAGTTACGTTTCTATTTTGGTAGTTACAGCCATCGCTATACAAAATTATTTTTGTGTCTCCGTAATCAGTAGTTCGATCAAGTGTAGGCAAAATTTTGTTGGTGATAAAGTCGGAAAAGTTGGTGGCAAACTCTTCTGCAGAAACATTACCTTCCGTCTCATTCCAAATGTAACAAAATCCATCTTTATTCCTTAAGTTATAGAAACAAAGATTGTGTACGCACAATTTTGTTTTATAGTAAAGGCTCGAAACTTTTGATTTAGGAGCCATCAGTACAGCTTGTAAGTCAACAGTGAAAACAAGAGTTTCATTAGCTTTATCACGATCCTTTTCTTGACGTGCCTCATTCTTTTTAATATGATGTAAATTGTATTCGTCCTCAGATATATGCCTTACTTTGAATGCGGCGCATTTTTCGCACTGGTCTTTTTTTGGTCAGAATAAAGAAATCTTTTCGGAATCTAATGCTTCATTGAAAGTTGTAATAGAAAGTGGTTTGATAGATTTTGTTTTACACCAGTCATCAACATAAAATTTGTATAAATTTGTTTTAGACTGCCACTCTGGTAAAAGGTATTGTTTAGTGCTAGTTGATCTACAATAATGAGATTCCATTTTAGGAATTGAATCTTGACTTTTTAGCGTTGACCGCTCCTGTTCAAATGGCTTACTTTTTTCGTTTCTTTCTGTTTTTCCTCTGTTTTCTTTAGCTTCTTTTGATTTCTTTTTCCATTCTAATATGGTCATTCTACCAATTGAGAGAGTGTTAAGGAACATGGTCCTGCATACTCTTAGGTTATTGTCATCGATTCTTAAATGATATTGAATTGATTGAGATCTTTTGGAAGTGTCACGATTTTTTTTATTTCTTAGTCTGTTGATTGGTAAAAATGACACAACACTATCAATTAGTGTTTTTTTGGCTCCCCATTCCAAACTCCAGAAATGATCAAAAATACTTCTTCGAGCTGTTTCTGAAATTAATGTGCACTTCATTTGGCCAGTACTTTTTTTACAGGAGCACCTCGGTTTCATGGTACGTGGTTCTCTTTTTATATTATACGTCCATTTACCGTTTTTAAGACTTCGACCTAGGTATGGAGATCCATGTTCAATAAGTTTAAGATTTTGTTGTGAAACCCAATTTTCTTTATCTACTTGAAACCTTTTTCTTCTCTTTTGGCTTTTTGTTGGATATCCTTCAAATACGCAATCACTATCAGAACTATCTGAATATGGAACCAGTTTTAATGGACTTTCATCTTCACTGTTACTGATACGTAAGTTTTTCTCAATCTCAGTTGTATCCTGATGCGATGAACTCGTGTCACTGCCGATAACATTAGAATCAGCTACTAATGTGTTTTCTTCTATTATTGAGGTCTCGTCAGAAAACTCCTCGCCATTACTCGATTTTGCAGTTAAAAACTCATTACAAACTTCTTCTATTACAACATTTTCTACGACAGTAAATGTAGAATTTGACAATAGAGGAGAATGAGCTTGAAATTCTTCATTGATGTCAATATCATTTTGAAGAGCAGTAACCAAATCCACCATTTTTTTTTCCACGAGACATCTATAAGCAAAAGAAAACTCTGTTTATTTATTTTAAAACTATTATAACAATATTATTATGATTCACTCAAAAAAATGTATAGCTAGTAGATAGAAAACGAACTATCGAAGTCCATGCATTTTGTGATCATGAGAAATTAACAAATAATAAAAGCTGCCAAGTCCATGCACAAACACGTGTGGTTCAAAACCAGTAAAATAACAGAAAACAAATCATAGTAATATTCATAAACATTCAACAACTGACTAAGTAACAGCGGACTAGTCAGAATTACACTTTACGTTTTTGGCGACAATATAAAGCATAATTTCGTGCGACCAAATTGTACTAAAATATAAATAAAACGGAGTTATCAGATTTCACTACATAATGAGAAATGTTATCTAGGTACATTATGACTAAGCAAAAATCACAAAAGGTCCAAAAAGTGGACTTAGCAGATTTACACTCTTAACCGACGATATGTTTAAAAGCAAATTAATGGACCATATTAAAAGCACTAATAGTAAGGTAGTTGTTTTGTAGTCATGTTTTATTTTATTGTTTTATATTTTTAATGTGTAGGTACTATATTTTAAGTGTAATTGTTATTTTTATCTTATTATGTATTAATGTTATAAATTGATTATTTATTTGTATGTATTAGGGCTTTCCCTATTTGAATAAATAAACTTCTTTTTATGCTTTTAGTTTGCTATTATTATTTAAATTATACTCTCAACTTGTATGTACATTCAGTTCTGTTAATATAATTTGATTCTTGTTTTTCCTTATTTTTTGAAACTTAAATTGTAATGTAAGCATAATATTATTCTCTCTCATTTTCAAAGTAACATAATAAATTGTACTTTTATTTTGGAATTTGTAATTGAAGAATAAAGAAGCATTTTTGCCCTAAAATTTGAAACCTTTTTTAAAAGACAATCACGGAATGGGGAAAGTTATATTACCATTATTATTATATATTGTTAATATTGCTTAATAAATGTTATTTAATTTCTGTGACATATAATTTTGATGCATTTGTAATAAAAAAACATTTATTTTGAATTTGTTTTATTCACAACTATATACCATATTATGTTCGAATAAAATGCTACAAAATAAAGATAACGCCAACATTAAAAAATAATTTGAGAAACAAATTTACTATATTTTGGTTTTAATGATAATTTAATTATTTGTTTTAAAAATTAATAATTTAATATTTACAAACAAAAAATTTACTTGACACAATAAAAATTAAATATTCCATATCTAAAGAGAACAATATCACAAAACCATAAGTTAGTAGGTACCTCTAAGAGATTCACATATTTAAAGTGGAACCAAGAAATACTGCAGTTTTCATTTTCGCATTTTATCATTGGTTGGCCATCGTCAATTCCTTTACATGTACACCATGTTAAATTGTTGTTAAGTTTGCTAAAATATTTGCAAAGTAAATCGGGAATTGTAATTTTTTTATGAAAAAAACTTTAAAATTTAAAACTGTAAAATTTCCAAAATTCTTTATTAAACATAATTTTTTCACGATATAATAAAGTTGGAGACCATATTACAAAATGGTAATATTGAACATTGGAGAGAGCCATTTGCATTTGAATTTGATAGTGATATTTATGTTGTCTATTTAATTGAACTTCTTCATCAGAATTTATAATAAGACATGATGAAGGTAAGTTGATGAACTCTGCTATTGACATATCTTTTAATAAGGATATTTCACTTCTGAGCATCCCCTACTACAACATTTGCAAAAAAACCATTGCATCAGGAGTAGCACCAAGTTGTGGAAATTCAGGCTTAATGAAAAATCTAGCATTTTTTATGACTAGAACTTCATGGGTACTATATGAATATTTTCGAAAAGCTTCTATTGCATTTTTTTCATTATTTTTCCCACACTCTGTTGCACTTGTTTGAACAAACTTGGTTCAACTCGACAGAACAAATGGTTCTGTCACTCTGCTTAAAATGGATGAACTTCCAGTTTCTTCAATATGAGTCAAAAACTGCACAATATGGTCATCACTCATGCAAGGCACTTCTGAGGGAATTCTTGAACCAGGAAATATTTTACCAAAATCAATACCTCTAATTGGTTTACATTCAACCTTTGCAGTTTTGGGCACATTCCAGAGGGACCTCACATCTGTACATGATACATTATCTTTTGATTCAGCTATATATTTGTAGTCCATACAATATCGCACCAACATGGCTACACATTTCTCCTGCACCTGCCATGCATGTACAATGTCCTGTTTCTACACTTCCATCTTAGTTACACACAACCCATTCTTGTAGTGGTGGCTCGTTCATTTTTTATGAATGTTTAATCTGTAACAATAATAGAACAAGTTAATATATTGTAACAACTAGCATAAAACATTTGCTCCTCAAATACGATACTCACTTTGCCTAATGTCATAAACTGGTCATTTACAACTTTTGACCCACAAAACCTGCTTCAAAGTATTTGTATGCTTGCAGGCTTTTGTAGGCTTTCATTTGCTGTTGTGTGTAAAAACTGGTGCTCAACACTAAATAAATTTAGTATTAAAAACTGGGTTTCTAAAAATTCATCAACTTTATCTGTTCAACCCCAAACAGAAAAGAAAGGGAAAAATCTAGTACTGGCAAATCAAGTTTTTAAATGTGAAAGAGCATGTAATTAAAAACAATAATAGTAAAAATTATGATATAAAATCTAAACTCATCAGGCAGGCTGCAGTTGAAATATCATTTAAGGTAAATGATTTAAATTTTTCCTATTTCAATTGCATAAAAATGAAATTATGTGATATTTACTTTTTCATATTCATAGCACGAATCCATCTTTTTCTTTTCTGTAATTTATATGCAATCTTTGAAAAACTATAAAAACTACACTCACTATTTTTGCTATTATTACCACAATTAAATACGTAACATGTATTTGCACCCATTTTTGATAAAATTTATGCGTAAAAAAATCCAAAAGGTCCAATTTTGTGATATTTCGCCGCTACGCACGCTGGCATCGTTTCAAGGTACCCCTACCATGGTCACGCACTGAGCGAATATATATTTAATATTATATATATATATATATATATATATATATATATATATATATATATATATATATATATATATATATATATATATATATATATATATATATATATATATATATATATATATATATATATATATATAATATTTATTAATATTATTATTTATGTAATATGTTTTGTATTATTGATTAAATGTTCATAATTATTTTAGTCTTTTGTATTTCAAAATAATAATCTCAATAAATCACTGTATGACCGAGAACTGTCAATTTTGAAATACGTTTGTGTCATGTCTAATTGGCAAATATTTTACGTGTTTGGTTCATACGCTGGTGTATGTGAGTTCGAATCCCAATATGAATTTCCTTTTTTATTTTTGAAATATTTAAAAACCCCCACGTTAGTCTTATTAAATATGTGTAATATACGCAAAAATGCTAAATTTTAAAATAAAATAAAAATTTACAACATAATCCGAGTTGTTGGTTTTTTATTTTTATCTTCCACAAACGTTTTTTGAAGTTATACTTCTATACGCGCGTTCGACGTTGGAAATTTGTGTGTATTAGTATATATTGAGTGAATCGGCAAAATTATTACATATGTAAGATATAGGCAAGAGAGGGACAGAGGATATATTTTCTCTCTCTTTCTCTCTCGAGAATAAAAATGTTCCTTTCGTAAACATATTTAATATTTATTAATATTATTATTTTTTTATTAATATTATTATCATGGTAAATTAAACATATGCGTAAGTTATGTATATTGTCATTTATAAATACTTATGAATATTGCATTTTAATTTGTATTGTATTATAATATTGTATTATGTGGCAGTGTATTGTATTGTATTTTTATATTAATAACAAAATTAACAATAAATTTTACTGCATAGTATCTGTAAATTTTTTTTTGCATTTAACTCCTTTTATACATATGTATATGAAAATAAAAATATATATTTTCATTAAAATATTGATTCAATCCTTCATTTACTTACTATGCTCCTATTACAGGTCAAATGTTTATATACAGCAAACGATGCACCATATACCTGTATACCTAATTCTTTTTCTCTTTCTGTTCTCTCTTACCTATACCATTACATATGTAATGATTGTGCAGATTGACTCCCATATAAAGGCTGTAGTGGGAGAAGGTGGTCAAAAGTGCTCCCGCACCGATCAGCACAGCGACTTGTGCTTTTAATAAAGCATATACATAAAAACATGACTTTACTTTTATTTAACTTAAATTTACTTTGTGAATTCTCAAAACCGGCAAAATCCATATTTTCATTATCAGAGGTTAAAACAGTATTTTTTGAAGACAAGCTATCCTGAGAGTATACCGGATAACTTGGTAATGAAAGAGTAAAATTTGGACCCTGAGATCCCATATGCTTTTGTGAATCGTTTATGAGCCTTCGTTAATAAGGCTTTATGAGCCTCTCTAAGACACCATAACTGGTGTCTTTCAGAATAATCTTATTTTTTATTTTAACTGGGACAACATGAGTTTGGTTTGAATAATGGGAAGCAGAGGAAGGTTTTGAAACAATTTGGGTAAAGCTCTAGAAGAACTTGCTGGAAGAGAAGGAAAATCCCTGTTTCTCCTTTGAAACATTCTAGAATTCTCTGGCTTTTCTTTTAGTGGGGGGAACAACTTGGCGGCTTCAAGGTCTTGAAAGACCATTACCTCATTGATGTTTTTCTGTCTTTCAAATTCTTTACATACCTTATTAGTTGAGAGGTGTTCAAGGTTACAATAAAGGCATTTTGGAACGCAAACCGTGCAATCTTGTAGTGTATGTTCCTCAGCACATTTAGGACATCTTACTTTTCCCCTGCATTGTCTTTGAGAATGACCAAATCTCAAGCATTTGAAACATTGTTGGATAGGGGGAATGTAGGGTTCAACTGTTACCAAGTTCGAATAAATGATGATTTCTTTTGGAGGAATTCTTCCATCAAAAAGTAGTTGTACAGTGCCTGTTCGAATGTATGTTACAGACCCATCTGTACTTACAACCCGTCTGTTTAGTCTTCCTGCAGAAATAATTTTCCCATTTTTGTATACAGAATCTTCAATTATATTTTCCATAGAGATATTCAAACTGACACCTCGAATTATGCCTCTTGATGTTAACATTTTTTGAGGAATATAGGCTAAAAAACCTTTTTTAAGTAATTCTGTGTCATTTAGGATAGTGTTAGGTTAGGTTAGGTTAGTGTTAGCTTGTTTGGATATATTAAACTGAACTCCGATTCTATTTATACCTTTTCTACTGATATCTTTGATATCAGTTGTACCCATTACATGAAAAATTTTACCAATATCCATAGGATGGATATTGCCGGCTTTTCCTTTGTCACTCTCTATCATAACAAGAAAGGGACCGAAGTCAGTGTCTTTATACTCAACTTTTCTCCTACTGATATTTTCAATCCTAGAGGATAAATTATTTACTTCTGTTGACATAATGTGATCATGTTGAAATATATTTTTTAATTCAAAAAGTTCCTTTTCAATTTGATTAATATTTTGGTTATGTCTAGGAGCTAACATGTGAGTAGATTTTAAAAAGTTTTGTGAGTCCAATGAAAGCAAAGCAAAAATCTCGCCCCCTTTATCAGGGGGGCCAGGAGTATTGACATCCATGTTATACGATCTACTACTACTTATAAAATATATACTGTAAAAAAAAACTTACAGTAAAGTCCGTAGGATTTTCTTACTCACTATTAACTAAACTATATTGTTCAAAAACTAAATAACTTTATTTTCATTTCAATCACTTGATTGAAAATGAAAACACTCAATTTCCACGGATTAGATTACTTAGATTCAAAATTTTCTCCACATGCGCACATCCAACCAAGCACAAAATCCAAATTCCCTCTAATAGAATTTAAACACTTGTCCAATCATGGGCCCTGATTCTAATTGAGATTTCGACTCAAAACATGTCGAAATTAATATGGCGACGTCGAAATGCGACTTTGCGAACCTTGTGGATTTCAGCTGAACTAACCAAACGACGTCACTAATTTTCGACTTATCGAAATTAATTTCAACTTCAAGAAAGTGGTTGAAATTTCATTTCGAGTCGAAATTAATCTGACATGACTGACTGGACTGGGAGAAGTGAACTTAGGTTCAGTTTAGGTAGGCGGTGTTTTGATCCTTGCAAGGAAAACTGAGGCAAAAAGTATTAATATGGCTGTGTTTTACGGACATTTGCTAGTTTTGGAGGAATTAGAGAGGATAGATATCCGACGCTCATAACGGAGGATAAGAAGAATGTTACGGGATACTCAAAATTCTTTTTCACTAAGTGATGCTCAATTTAGGCAGCAATTCCGGCTTAATAAACAAGCTGCAAATTATTTAATAAGGGTATTAGAACCATATTTGGAAGAAGGTGTTTATGCCTCTAGGATACCCAAAATGTTTAGGGTTAGTATTACTTGGTATTACTAAGCTGCAGTAAATTTAAAAATATATTAGAATATAACCACTAAGTCAAATCTTAAGGATCTCCCACATCGCCTTTTTTTTCTTGCCATCTTTTCTTTCAATTCAAAATATAATTGAGAATGGCCAATATTTATGATTTAACAACTCAAATAAGAAAAAAAAGACGTTCACGTAACGTAAACAAAACAAACATTCAACAAGCGTAGTGCAGCGTGCAGCCAATAAACAACAGGGCCAACCCAAATTTTCAGCAGTGTCAAAATGATAAAGTAAATATCCCCAGTTTTAACTGCAATCGAAATGAATGAGAATCGCTAGCGATTGCGACTGTCATGGCGTAGTCGCTTTTAAATTTCGACATCGAAATGAAATAGAATCAGACCAATGATACTATGATTAAGAAGATAAGATATTGCGCATAAGTCGTGACGTAATTGGAGACTTGCACGTTCGTAATGTCAATTTTTTGTATGTGTCAATAAATAATCTTTAATAAATAGTTTGGAGATATCCTTTTGTGTACGATTACTGTAATTATTAAACCTTTATTTAATATTATTATTTTGCTAATTGAATAATTTTATCACAGAATGCATAAAAATCCCATTTAACTTTAACAAGAATTCAAATTCTGCTCTCCAATGACGGCATGCGCGAACACGACCGATTTTGTGCTACGGGAAGATCCTATCTTGTTAGTCATAGTATCATGTGTCCAATTTTAAAACTGTAATTTATCACATGTCATCAAATTTAAAAATAATATACATGAAAAGAAATAAACAAAAAAAAACAATCTAAAATCGATTAAACCACAGAATACTAATCACAACAAGAAGCGAAAGCTTTGTCGGAACCTTTGATGTTGAAAGGATAGAAATTCAGAGTGACAGTAGCAATAAAACTATGCATTCGTACACGAAGAAAAGTAGTGAGGAAGTCGTTCAAAACTGTAGTCAAATGATAGTTACACTGAGAAATGATTAAGTAATCTGTTTTGTATGAATTTTATTTTTTCTGTAAAATTTAATATAACTTATATATCAATTCTGTACTGATAATTAAAAAGTTGTTAAGTCAAAAATATCGATTTGTTTTTTTTTTTAACAAACAAATTACCGTATTAAAAGTATTTTAATACGTTAAAAAACCGATAAAAATCGATTGAATTTGAGAGTTAATTTCAAAATAGAGATGAAAAGCAGTTGATTTCTATTACTTTTTATCATTTTTTTTAAGGTTAATAAAACACTTCATCACTCAAAATCTACATTTTGACTCAAGACTTTTTTACTTATCAATACAGAATTATACTTTTGAAATTTCTATTAACTTTGTCTTTTGTTGCTGACTTGTTTCCTGTTGAGGAATTTCTTTGAATGTTAACCTCCAACACCACGATATTTTCGCTGCGCGTAAAAACTCTGCAGCTGCGGCTAGAATGTCTGTATACCCCTTAGATTTCTTTCTGTGCATCTGAGGTCTCTGAAACTTCTGGTTGTATTGTAGTAAATTCAACTCGCCAGGACATATCAAATTTATGGTAGGAAAGGGTAAAAAGTTGTAATAAAACAGAATAATAAAAATTTATTGTAATTAATATACACGTATACCTCTTCGATTTCTCTTTATGTGCATCTGAGGTCTCTGAAACTTCTGGTTGTACAGTACTACATTCAATTCGCCTGGATATATCACATTTGTGGTAGGGAGGGGTAAAAAATTGTAATAAAACACAATAACAATAATAGAAATTTATTGTAATTAATACTAATAATAATGTTTATTTAGGAAGCTTAGATTATAATATAGATTTACAAAAAATAAGCATACTTAACACTAAATAAACATGAAAAATCACTGCAATAGAGCTACCATAAAAGTAGCACCCCTTGTGTGTGATACTTAAAAAATATATGTACAAAAAAGCAAATATTTAACAAATGTATTAATATAAACAGTTACATATGCGCACTTACAAAAATACATTCATTTTAATATAGCATGTGACATAAATATGCCAATAAATTCAAGAAATATTGTAGTTGGTAAACAAAGTATATTTCGATATTTTTTATTTATTACTATTATCCATTGTTTAGTTTCCAATCCATTGTTTAGTTTTATACTGATATCTATGTTTTTTATAACTCTTAATTTGTTTTAAATTCTCCGGTAGACAATTGTATCATTTGGGCCCTATGTAGCCAACATATTTCTGGAGTATGGATTTATTACATTTAGATAAAATTGCATTATTCCTTATATAACTAGTTTGATGCGCATGATTGCTAATGTATAATAGTATCCTTTTTTATTTCATGGATGTGTATAAGGGCTTTGTAAGAGGACAATTTACGTACAGTTAAAAATTTATTCTTATTGTATAACAGTTCGCTGTAATATCTTAATTTTTTTCATAAAAATTTAATTAACCACTTCTGAATGTTTATAGAATGCAAGTAAATATTCCTTATTCCGCCCCATTCTAAAAGACCATCCTAAGCATGGATAAACATAACCCGGATGGGAATAGAATAGAAATATATGCTTTATTGTCATTGAAAATTTTACAATTTTATGGACGAAGCTTACAAAGACTCAGAGGAAAAAGACAATAACAAATTGCATAATCAACCGTAGGAACTAATAAGTTTAAGCTACTTTGGGTAATGATGACCCACGGGTAAAGAACCATGGAACTGTACATTAAGATATTGTAATTTCTTAGTTATTAATTAAGAAACTCTTCTACTGAATAAAATGGTCTTTCAGATAGATAGGCTTTTGTCATTTTACGAAACTTCGGGAACGATGTTGCAGATTTATGTCGTAAAGGGAGATCGTTGTAGTTTTTTTGCAGAATATAATATAGATTTGTTTACTAACTGTGAACGGCATCGGTAAATAAACATCAAAGGTTGAATTTTCGTTTAGTAGTCACGATAAGGTCTTGCTGAAAAGACATGTAGGTATTTACGAACTAAGCAAACAGTTTCTAAAATATATAAAGAAGGAAGTAAAATCCCGTGATCTTTGAAGTAGACTCTGCAATGTGTTGTTCTTCTGAGGCCAAACAGATACTTTATTACTTTTTTTATTTAATAATATCAACGGATTGGGCAGCTGTACCAGAACCCCCAAAAGAAAGACCACATCGAAGATGAGACTCGAAGAAAGAAAAATATGCAATTTTGGAAGATTATAAATTGATCGCCTTCGAAACAGATCTTATTGCATAGCAGGCTGAGGCTACTTTCTTACTTAACAAATCGATATGAAGGGACCATTTAAGGTTGCTGTCTCAAAAAATACCAAGAAATTTTACAGAATCAGCGGTACTGATCTGGCTTTTAAGAGTTGAAGAGCTCCTTGATAGGATAATGCTACTGTTTTATCCAGGTTAAAAGAAAGTAAATTAGAGTCGGACCAGGTTTAAGCTGAAATGTTAAATAAGGTTTTTAAAATGGAAACTTTTAAATACAAAAACATATAAAAAACAAAACGACTCAAAACCAGAATTGGAACAGTTTAAAAAATTATGTGACAAATTTCCTAATAAATTGTGAAATCTCAAGCACTGTTGCAGAGAAAAGTACCAAAGGCCAGAATGTATTCAAAGAAATACAAACAATTCGCTTTCACATTATACTTTTTGAACCCAAAACTTAAAACTTTTTGAAAAAAATTCTTTATTTACCAACTAAACGTTGTTTGGAAGAAATGACTGGAAACATTGTTTGTAAACCTGGATTAACTCAGACCTCTGTATTTAATGCTATCCAGTTTAAAGTTAAGACTATGTCAGAATTGGATAAACATTGTAGTATATGCATTTATGAAGTTGTGCTTAAGTCAAATCTTTATTTTCATTTTAGTTGTGATGAAATTGTTGGATTCCAAAACATGGAGAAAGAAAAAAATCAGTCTGTAGTTGCATAAAACTGTACAGTTATTATGGAAAGAGGACTGTTTCAGAATTGGAAACAGCCAATTGCTTATTTTTTTAATTCAACCTGTGACGCGAACGACTTCACTAAAGTTCTCACTGAATGTGTTACCAAATTATCAGAATCTGGTTTACATGGTCACATTCTACTAACTGATTTAGGGTCAAACTTTATAAAGCTTTCCAGAAAATTAAATGTCACTGCTTAAGCTTATTTATTTTTTGATCCTCCACATCTACAAAAATCACCTAGAAATAACTACCGACGCGCATATTCAACCAACAAACTTTCAAAAAATGAAAGTGAAGTTAGCTACTCAAGTTTTAAATGGAACAGTTGCAAGCGGTATGCAGACTTACATAGTACCCCTAGTAACACTACCCCTTCATGCTGCAAGTATTATTGAAATGATAAATAAATTTTGATATATTCAGTTCCACCAATATATGTCACCACATAAATTTAAAAATGTTTTTTTAAGATTTGGATTATCAGCTCAATTACCTCGACAAGATATGGATATTTTTGGATAACTTAAACGTATGTAAAGAAAACATCGATGTATGATCAAGATCTAAACTTCGTACCGGTTGGATGGTGACAATAAAAAGTCTAAACGTTCTTTGGCAGCGACTGGAAAGGGCAGGATTTATTAACTTAAAAGTCAGCGAACAAATCAAGATAGATTAGAAAATTATTTTCGGAAATTTAAGACCACAAGAGGGAAGCTCTGTAAACTCTACTCCAATTCAATGTGAAAGATCATTCAAAAAATTAATTTGTCTTAATTTTTACACCTGGAACATATGAAGTAAACAGATGACTTAGGGATTATATTAACAGGTTTAAATAATATCAAACATAATATTTTCGAACTTATAAATGTTACAAAAAATATAAATACCGCTATATCCATTTCAGATTCCAACTACAGGTACAGAAAATGCCTTTACTTATATATGTGGATATTTGGTCAAAAAAGCTTGACAAATGCATGATTGCGCTGTTTGTAATAAAGTTTTTCAAGAGGCTAAAATTAAAAATGACTAATGGTTTATTTACTAGACTAAAAGCATACGGTACTAAAAAAAGTGTCGTGTTACATCTGTTCCGTGGTTGTGTGGATGCGTGTGTGATAAACTTATTTTCCACGGAAACAAAATAAAAATAATAATAAAATGTAACAAAAACTGTTAATCGCAAAACGTAATTAATTCTCGAATGGAAGGTATTATTGTATGTATCGCGGACTGATGCAAATTGTGACTGTTTGATTACTAAACTAAACACACATTCTTTGTTTTAAAAGCCAGACTATAAACTGTAGTGTCGTAAGCTTAGACAGTGTGAACCCGACCTTAGGGTGTTAGCTGACGGCTGTCTGGCAACCGTAAGCTGTCAACCTAAAAAAAGGACACTTCGACACTTGTAAAATTGCTGTAAAAATATAAACATTTGTGTTCACCCTTTTAGCGGGTATTTTAGTAAAATAAAACTATTTACCGTAATTGTCGTATTATTACAAGGATACTACAATTATTTGGCGACGAGAAAAGTTGTGGAAGTTTGGGTGAAGCACAAAATATTGTATTTTTTTACGGAAAGTTGAATTTGGAATTTGCAAGTCATGTCCTTGAACCAGGGTAATTCAGAAAACGTGGTTTTGCCAATCCAACCGACTGTTACAGTGGTTAATACTGGGAACATTTCGGCATTAGCAGTTTTCAAGCAAGGTGATGATTTTGAAGTATTTGAAGAACGGCTAGACCAATTGTTTATGGCAAATATAATAGAGGGTACACGAAAGGTTGCTGTTTTACTTACCTTGTTAAGTGAAGAGGTATACAAGATTTTGAGAGACCTATGTAGCCCTGAGAAGCCGAATGGTAAAGACTTTGATACTTTAATACAGTTATTAAGACTACATTTTAAACCAAGAGTGTCTGTCTATCGCAGAAGGATTGTTTTCGATTCATTAAGACAGGGCCAAGAGTCTATTAATGATTGGTATTTAAGGGTTAAAAATGCAGCTACACAAAAGTTTTCAAGAACTGTTAGAGATAGCTTTGAACAAAGAAGCAGCCTTGAGAGAACAGTCCAGAAATAATGCTGAAGTGAATAAGCTACAAGAAGTTAGACAAAAAGCAAGTAGTACTTCTAGTAGTAATATTTCCAGAAATGGTGAGAAAATAGTGGAGAGACATAGTGATAAAGAGAGACATAGTGATCCAGAAGACTTAAGGTGTAATTTCTGTAACAAAACCAAGCATAATTTTAGTAAATGTAAGTACCGAACATTTATTTGTAAAAAATGTGGCAAAAAGGGTCATATTATGGCAGCATGCAAATTAGAGCAGAATCATTTGGTGGAAGAGGAAGAAAATGAGAATATACTTTCATTGTACAACTTAACAGACATTCAACAAGTTAATTTTATAAAGCCACTGTATATTCCAGTTGTAGTAGATGATAAGGTGTCCACACAGATGGAATTGGATACTGGAGCAGGTATTTCTTGCATGCCTCATAAGTTTTATTTAGATAATTTAAGCTACATTCCTTTGAATAAAACAGGTATTAAATTAAAAACCTACTCTGGAGAAATTGTGAATCCAGAAGGGAAAATTACTGTAAAAATTTCTATACAGAATGTTTCAAAAATTTGTAATTTTACAATAGTCAAGAAAGCTACTAAAATGTTGTTAGGTCGCGATATAATTAGTAAATTTAACATGTCTTTAAAAAATTCCAAAATAACAATTAATGACCTAGCTATTCAAAATAAAAACAATGAATTGGATAAAATATTGTCAAAATATTCAAAGCTGTTTCAAAGGGAGTTGGGTAGGTACAATGGGGAAAAAGTTACTTTAGAAATAGATGAAAATGTAAAACCAGTTTTCCACAAACCTCATCCCTTACCATTTGCTTTTCGGGAAAAGGTGGAGGTGGAACTAAAGCAGTTAGAGTCAGAGGGTGCTATTGAACGGGCAGATAATTCTCTGTGGGGAACACCATTAGTACCAGTTATGAAACCTAATGGCAAAGATATTCGTGTTTGCGCTAACTATAAAATCACAGTAAATAAATATTTAAAAGATTTCAACCATCCATTGCCCCGTATTGAGGACATTTTCGCTGCGTTACAAGGAGGACAAAAATATTCAAAACTCGATTTTCTCAATGCTTATAACCAATTAGTACTAGATGATACAACTAGTAAGTTATTATCTTGGTGCACACCTCTAGGTATATATAGAATAAAGCGGTTACCTTATGGCACGAAGCCAGCCTGTTGTATTTTTCAAAATGTAATTGAAAAGATTTTGCAGGGGTGTCGGGGTACAGTAAATTTTCTGGACGATGTAGTAGTAACAGGGAAAGACGATAGAGAGCATTTAGAAAACTTGGAGGAGGTGTTAAAGCGACTAGAAAGAGCAGGGTTTAGATTAAACGAAAAAAAATGCGAATTTTTCAAAGAAAACATTTATTATTTGGGACACAAAATATCACAAAATGGGTTGGAAAAAGACGAAGAAAAGGTAAGGGCAATCATAAGTGCTCCTAGACCCAAAAATATTACAGAGGTTAGGGCTTTCGCGGGAATGATAAATTATTATTCTCGTTTTTGTGAAAATTTACAAGGGAAATTAAAACCCTTATATGAGTTAGTAGGGAAAATGAAAAAATTTAAATGGACAAAACAATGTGAAAATGCTTTTCAATATGCAAAGACTGAGTTAGCTTCACAAAAGATTTTAGTACATTATGACCCAGATAAACCAATTCGTTTAGCGTGTGATGCGAGTGATTATGGAATCGGAGGAGTTCTGTCTCATGTTTTACCAGATGGGAGTGAGAGGCCTATATGCTATATCTCGAGGGTATTAAACAAAGCAGAGCGAAATTATTCTCAAATTATGAAGGAGGCTCTGGCTGTCTACTGGTCGGTATCTAAATTGTACCAATATTTGGCGGGACGGAAGTTCGAAATATTAAGTGATCACAAACCATTGAAATCGATCTTTGGTGAATATAAAAGCCTACCGAAAATGGCGGCGGGTCGAATTCAAAGATGGTCTTTATTTCTAGCTGGTTTTGATTACACTTTTAGGTTTATCAGAGGAGTGGATAACTCAAGAGCAGATGCGTTGTCACGATTGCCTTTACAGGATGATTATGAAAATGATGAGCCTGAATATGATTATTTAAACATGGTTGAGAGTTTAATACCTATAGATTCAATAAAACTGAGATCAGAATCAAGAAAAGATCCAATTTTGGGCAAAGTGTTCAATTTTATTAGATGTGGATTTCCGAAGCATACAGAAAATGAACTATTGAAACCATTTATAGCTAGGAGGCAGGAGCTTTTTATTGAGCAAGGAATTATAATGTGGGGGTATCGCGCGGTAATTCCTGTTGCACTGAGAGGGCAGTTACTTAAAGAATTACACAGTAATCATGAAGGTATGACGAAGATGAAGTCCAGCGCCCGTTCCTATTTCTGGTGGCCATTGCTAGATAACGAGATTGAGCAGCAGGTCAATAACTGTAAAGTTTGTTGCCAATTGCGGCCAGATCCGCCTAAGGCTAAGCTGATGAAGTCACTGGAGTCTCACTACATTTATGAAAAAATACATGCTGATTTTCTAGGGCCGATTAGGACAAAGACAATTTTAATTATTGTGGACACATACACTAAATGGCCAGAGGTATTCGTGATGAACACACCTGATTCAGAAAATACTATTAGTAGATTTAGGGAATGTTTTTCACGTTTTGGTATACCGCGTATAGTAGAAACGGATAATGGGACCCAATTTACATCCGAAAACTTTATTGATTTTTTGAGTAATAACGGAGTTAAGTTTGTAACATCTCCACCCTCTCATCCCTCAACTAACGGGTTTGCAGAAAACTGTGTTAAATCGGTTAAATTAGGATTAAAAAAAGCTCTTTCAGATGAAAAAAATAAAAATGTGCAACTGGAAACTTTGATTTACAGATATTTATTTTCATATAGAAATTCGATACATGCTACTACTGGTATGTCACCTAGCAGTATGATGTTTAAAACTAAGGTACGTACACGTTTAGATTTATTGTCTCTAAAAGGGGTTTCATCAAAAGAAAAAGCTGAAAATCAAATTTTAAATTATAAAGGAAAAAGAGAAGATAGTTTTGTAGAGGGGGATAGAGTTTGGTGCAGGGACTATCGAAATCCAAATAGAAAAATATGGGTAGAGAGTGTAATAGATGAAGTTTTAAATGATAGGATTTATTTGTGTAAACTGATTCATGAGAATTTGATTTGGAAGAGGCATTTGAATCAAATTCGGCGGAATCAATCGGATGTAGTGGAGGATCAGGTTGAAAAAGTTTATAGGGAAGGTCTTGAAAATAAGTGGTCAAGTGGCGAACAGGGGCCTAGTGCTATACATTTGAATGTCCAACCAAAATTGTTATTAAACGAGTCAATAAACGAGCCCTATTCTCAAACGAATGAGACTCTGGGACAGGAAGAAATTAAAATCAATGAAAGTTTAGCTGATCAGCCTTATCCTCAGACTGCATCTGAAGTTACAACTGAAAAGGATCAGGTTAATATAAGTGAACGACCAAAGCGTAATATTAAACCACCCCAGCGCTTGAATTTGTGAGGGGAGGTATTGTAGTGTCGTAAGCTTAGACAGTGTGAACCCGACCTTAGGGTGTTAGCTGACGGCTGTCTGGCAACCGTCAGCTGTCAACCTAAAAAAAGGACACTTGTAAAATTGCTGTAAAAATATAAACATTTGTGTTCACCCTTTTAGCGGATATTTTAGTAAAATAAAACTATTTACCGTAATTGTCGTATTATTACAAGGATACTACAAAGACTCAAATATTATCGGCCTGTTCTCATGTAATGTCATTGCTTACAATAGAATATTTCGTTTTCCATACATATAAGATTTTCCGTTTTTGTAAAGAATTATTAACTGCGAAAATGTAAATTTTATTATGAGATCTGTTATTTAATTTTTGAATAGAAAAGTTATAATTATTCATAATTAGCTTGTCGCTACACAGTTTTATTAACTTTCTTAAAAAGGTAGAATTTCTAAAACTTAATTTAAGGAGATGTCAAAAGAACATTTTCATCATCCATGTCTTAATTTTCCAATATCGTACATTGTAAAACTATTTATCAGATCCTACATTATATTGAATCCTCTGTATTATTTTGTTGCCTTAGCAGCAATAATAATAAGTGCATAATAAATAATTTATAAATGAAGTATTCCTAAAAATTGATTTAAAAATTTGAATCTTAAAACAATAATAAGTGCATAATAAAAAAACATAAAAAAAATCTTGATAGGAGCCCTCTTAACTTAATCACTATATTATTTGCTTGAGTATATTATATATTGCTATATATATATATATATATATATATATATATATATATATATATATATATATATATATATATATATATATATATATATACTAATAATAAAAAACTAACCATAGATAGATAAACAGGTGTTCTACCAGATTTATTGTAATATTGAACAAAGTATGATAAAAAATTACACCAATTTTAAATACACACAACGCAGAAGTATAGGGATATTTTTATAAATAGACGTATTTTCTTTACCTGTAATAAACTTAAAAAAAGTAATACAAAATTTGTAGTTTAAATTGTTGTTTAATATGTCAGAAACCATAAATTGCAAAAAACAGAAAATTGGAACAAAAAAAAAATATATTGCAAATCACGCATGTTTCACATACCACCATAAAATGTCAAAAATACGGAATAAAAATTAGATTATTAAGATTATTAAAATATCCTTAGACTTTTGCGTTGTGTGTATTTAAACATGGGATAATATTTTCAATTTTCTATCCCCCCTTTTTATTTTGTTACTTTTCAGATCCGCGTTAAAATATTTTAAAGAATAAAATAACCGTAAACGAATAAATAATTTTATAACATATATATATGGAAATGAATCACATGGATGTTTAAAAGGAACTTCTTTCATGACATTAAGGTACGAGTGAGATATTTCACCTTTAGTAAATATTTCTTCAAATGAAGAACAAAACATTATTTCTAATTTATAAATATATTGTACGAAGTTCTCACTTGGAGTTCTCAGTCCCCCATAATCACATTTATCAATATTGTATGCTTTAAAATGTGTCAATAACAAACTACTATCTAGTTCTTCTACTTCCTTTGAATATTTAATACATATATGACAAACATGAATATTGAGAGCCTTTTTAATTAAATAACCACATACATATTGAAAAGCATTTTGGGTTGTTAGTTTTTCTGTTCTGTAATCACAATCTGGAAGCGAAATAGCCTTCACTGGAGAGTATTGTTCACTACAAGTTTTTTTTTACATTTAAATCCATTAAACATTTATCTAAATCATCTTTGCAATTCATTTTGTTAGAATGCATAAAATTTTGACAAAATAGTTTTTTAAATGCCCTCTGAAATTGTATGGGAGTTGGATTGATGGAATTTCCACCTTGTTGTCTTATACTACCAAAATAATTTTCCATGCAGTCTTGGTTAAGTCTTCTTGTTTTTAAGTATTTAAAATCATGAGACTTTAAGTTATTCCAAAGCTTTTTAACACCATTCATTGTTACAATCCAACACTTTTTTGATGGCGAACGACATGTTACATATTTTCCTGTTTTATCTAATATTTTCAGTTTATGTACCAAATCTATCATAGAATCTAGGTAATTGATCTGAAAATCAGTTCCCTCAAATACATTTTTAAATTTGTTAGGATTATTCTTATCAGTAGAATTTAAAATATCAAACAAATTATTAAATTTTTCAATAATTTCTATTGTTCCCAATGCATCTAATGGAAGAATACCAAGAGAAATATATGTATACATAGAACTTGCACAGTGTTACTTAAAATTTGAGATGCTAGTTTTACTCGCATTTTTTCAAAAGATGTAGGATATATATGGGAGTGTGTTAGTTTTGGTGCACACTTATAGAACTGCTTTTTATCTTCATGATAAAAAGTTTCTATAAATGACCAAGATGTTTTTTTGTCATCAAAATAAAAAACATTATTAATTAAGTTATTTCTAGTGGCTTTAATTAAATGACATGGATCAAATATATAAATAATTTTTTGTCCATTGACATCAAATTCTGAGTTAGCTGGAGAAATCCCCAGTAATTTACTCAATTTTAGAAAATTTGATCCCATATCAGTAACAAGACAATTCACATATAAACCTGATTGAAATAGTTTAGAAATACATTCTTTTATTATAGGAAGAAGGTGATTTGCTTCAAAGGTACTGTTTACAAAGAAATATGCTAGTTGTTGTTTCCAATTTGAATATAAGCCTCGAACCATTATCACAAGTACATTTTGTGCAATTATTGATTTCTTTTTCCCATTTCCTATATCATATAGACCAACAATCTCATCACGACCTGTATCAAAAAATAAATTACTTTTAATAGACATTTCATCAATACAAATACTACAGTGCTTGTCCTGATCTAACATTGTGTTCACTTTTAACTTTAGGGCATCAAATATTTGGTCATTATTCAAACCAGGTTTACAGACCAAATTTTCAGTAATTTTTTGAAGACTTCGTTTTGAGGGCAAATACAATATTCTTTCCATAAAAGCATAGGCTCTTGGGCCCAAAAAATATAGTGTTAATGCAAATTGTTTATATTCATCAGAATACCTTCTACTTTTTGGACATTTAGTTTTTAAAATTGCTTGAGCTTTCACTATTTGTGCTAGGGATTTGTTTAAAAATTTGTCACATTTGAAAAAAATTTTTTAAAGATTTATTGTCTTCCTTCTGTTTGGAAGACGCATATGCTTTCTTTGCACTTGCACGCAATTTTTTTATTTTTAATCTTAGCTTCTTTTTCCTGGGTGTACCTCCCGACAACTTGGAGTGTGTTTCAGCTGTGAAACATTCTGGAGTATGGGGCCTAGGTGGGCTAGACACTTCCTGCCTATTAACATCTGAAATATAAAAATATATTTAATAACCAAATAACATATAAACATTCAAAGTAGATATGTTAATGCTTATTAGTGATTAGTTGAATGCATAATACAGTTGTAGGAACAATAAATAAAATTACCTGTTAACAGAAACTCTTCCATCAAAGTATCAGTTATACTATGGTTATCATCAATTGGATTTTTAATGGCAACTGGCTGCACAATATCTATTTCTATTATACCTAAAACCACAACATAAATATTACTCAGTATGTAACCATAAGATATATGTTCTTAATAAGGCTGATAAAAGATCATTAAATTTCACAATTCCAGATCTTGTTTATACCTATTATGAAAAACAACTTTGTATATAGTTGTAAGTAGATACTGATTTTTATATGACTTTTATAATAAAGCACTATAATTGTGAATAAATAAAAAGTATCTACCTTCCAGCCTTATGACTTTCTTTAATGGTTCGTCTGTGTGTTTTGAATACTGAAGAGTATGTGAGAAAATCGTTGGATGCACTTGTTGAAATAATCTCTTCCTTGTGTTTCCTTTGTACATGTAAGTACGCTGGTTCGAAATGTTTCTCGCAAATTTTATAATTTGTATGCAATTTAACATGTTTGGAAAGCAGATCATACCTATTGGCCGCTTTCAGCCATAATTCAGCTCTAAAAAAAGTGTATTTAACTAAAATATAAACATTCAGACAACATTTGTAATACGTTTGAATTTAAAATTTAATTTGTTTACCTGCTACGATCAGTCGGTATTGTAAAGAGACTAATTCCAAAGAAGATAGACGCTTATAGAAGACCAGTTCAAATGGGCGATTTGGTTACGGTTTAAGAGGGTGGCTGCATAAACTCACAGCGTGGTGCCGTGGCCGTCGGCTTAAAACTATCTTGAAAATTTCATAATGAAATATGTAGTTAGGGGGAAGTGGGAAAGGAGTACGAACGGGTAACTTTGCATCTACGCCTAAACAAATTTCGATGCCATTGATTTGCAAACTGTCTTTTTTTTTGTTTTTTCACAATAAAATCTTTATTTTCAATATATTAAATTGTTAAATTTTTAATTTTAAAACTTAAAAATGTATGATATTTACAATATTCAAAGTATTTATTTTTTTAATTGTATAACTTTGAATTAAAAATTGGTTTGTTCCAACACAACGAAAAACCGTCACATAACTTTTTATTATACTGTTTTTCTGCCCAGAAATTAACGAAACAATTTTAAAAAATTTCAATTTAAAAAAAAAGTATTCAATGAAACTTTTTACTAAATTATGAAATTTTCCATTTCGCCAAAACTTCCATTTCATCCATAATTTTTCAATAACAACAAAAAGCATTCCTGATTTATTTTTGAAATAACAAAATAAACTTTAACAGTACATTTTAATGAATAGTACCTATATGTGAAAGTTTTTACGCTGTATGGGTACTATTTAATCTTGTTTTAAAATAACAACTAATAGTATCTAAAACATAATTTTCACAATGAATGAATATTGGTGAAATTATTACAATATAGTCTTAAACTGATTTATACTTAAGATTTGTACATATTTCAATTAAAAATTTGAATTATAATAATTTTTCTAAAAAGATTAATTTATTAAAAGTTAAAATAATATTATTTTCTTTAAACAATTTTATAAAACGCAAAAATTTAATCGTATTCTACGACCACGCGGCATCTACATATAAAAATATCTAAAGTTGCATTTATTGCCCCACTCTTTCATATTTTAGAAGCAAACCGCTCCTTAGTGGTACCACGTGCAACACGTGCGTTCCACTCGTCCCACTTTTCTTTATCTATGTCACATCTTTTGCTATGCTCAAAAATAACAGTGAAAAATTCTTCTATAAGCGTCTTAAGCGTCTATATTCTTTGCTAATTCCTTCACCAGTTTTCGATGGGCACCCAAGAACAACCATAGCACACTACCACCGTACCACCTAGCATTGAAACTTCCGTGTTAAGGAATAAAACAATGATTGGCGCATCACCTAGTGATCGGGCGCGTAACTATATACACATGGCGCTAAATTCAAAAGTTTAGTAATATTACCTAGGATTGTGAACTCATTTTAAAGTAAAGGAAAATCGATATAATCCTAAAATAACAAGAAAAATCCTTATCCTATACGATAATAAATATTTTTCGTATACTTTTTGGGTTTTCTTGTTATGTTGGGACTATATTTATTTTCCATTACATTAAAATGCCAAAGTGGTTAAAAAAATTACAGAATAAAATATAGAATAAAATCTTTATTTATAAAAATGTTACAAGAAATGTTATATGTGTTACAAGAAATATTAATAATACAAGCCATGTGTAGTATAATTTAGTTTTCTTAATGTTGTGACAAGAACTGGTCAGTATTTAAATAATTGTTTTGTCATTCTTATCAAGTTTTATGTGAATAAAAGTCTAATTCTGCAAAAGACATTTTACTACAATTTCATTCGCATAAATTTACAATGGGGAAGTACTTTAGACCAGATAAACTAGAGGCTGATCCAAACTGTCAAACTTCCACCAAAGAATTCAAACATTAGTAAGTATATAACATTCAAGAATTTTTTAGAAAGCAATGAATCTAAAGATAAATCCCTAGAAGATAAAGATAAGTACATGCTTTTAAAAAATTAATCTACGATTACATAAGCGAAGCAATCAATCTGGAAAACCAATTGCTTTTTTCACACAAACCCTCACAGATTCTGAATCAAAACATTATGCAATTGAAAAAAAAGCAAATGAGTTGAAGTATTAAAAAATACAGACATTATCTAGTAGAAAAGCAATTCTAACCAATTACAGATTAAATCACTATTTGGTTTATATAGAATGATGGTATATATCAAATCTAACAAGGAGAACTAGCTTTACTTCAAAAGAATTTATTAATTATCTACACTCTAAAGGAATATATTCAAGTAGAACAACACCATATAATCATGAAGGAAATGGTTAAGTCGAAAAATACAATGAGTTATATGGAAATTGGTGAATCTAGCATATAAAACCAAAAATTTAGAATTCACTTAATGGAAAACTGATTTACCATGTGCTCTGCACTATATACGAAGTTTACTGTTGAATTGTTATATTATTGAATCAAGATAATAATGAAGGTCCAAATAACACACTAGAGAATTCCACTACTAAATAAATACCAGATGAGACAGAAAATTTACCTGTTCAAAAACCCGATGATAATGATGAACCAAGATTGGAAAATTCAGATTTTCATTCTAGCTGTAAATCAGCTGGAGCTAAAAATAAACCAAAATAGTGGCAATATTTTGTTCAAAAATAGTGACGGGTGAATGTAATATAATTTAGTGTTCTAAATGTTGTGACAGGAACTTGTCAGTATTTAAATAATTTTTTTGTAATTCTAATGTCAAATTAAAGCCTAATAAGCAACAGACAACCATCAGACATTCTGAGTTTTTTGTAGTACTTTCATCCTAATGTAATAACACACACTATCAGTGGTCAGTGAAAACTCTTACAGTCTGGCGTTCTAGTCACAGAAAGAGAGAACTCAAGGACCCTGCTAAGTTGGAAACAGAACAATTAAATGATTTAGTTCCAGAAAGAAGTTTATATACATTTATACTCATACTATATGTTACATATTTATATGATAATACTTTTATTCTTATAATCAGAATCATAATATAAGTTCCAGAAAAATATTCTGGTTATCAACAAAATTATGATTTTGATTAGATTAGCAAAATATTGCTTCTTGCAAAAAGAAAACCCAAGAATGAGGAATAACCGAATGATATCAAATAGAAAAAATGAACATAAAAAAAGAACAATGGATAAGGTAAATAATTTATTTCTAAGGTATGCTTAAAGTTTTCACCCAGAATGTAAGCTTTGCTAAAACCTGATATAGTAACTTTATTTGCTCAGTATAAACTCCAAACAACAGAGGATAATAATGTTTTTATGCCTGAAATGACAAACACAATTACAATCAACAGATTTTTTCACCAGTATGTCATCTAGATCAGACATCCCATCCCTATCATCAACAGTATAGGAAAGATCCCTGTCGACACATTCAAATTTATTTATTCATAACTCTGAATGCCTTACCGCTGTCTATGTGGATGCAGGCTAATATACGGGACAAGCCGATTAAATGTTACAACTTACAATATACAAAATAGTGGTTAAGTACACAGTATTTTAAGATAATAAAATTAAATAATGTGAAATAAAAATATATTATGTACACAAACACATGCATGTATATATATATATATATATATATATATATATATATATATATATATATATATATATATATATATATATATACAGTCCTCTCTCTCTATAACGATATGCAAGGGACCGGGAATTTTCATCGTTATAAGGAGAGATCGTTATACAGAGAGAGACAAAATTCGGTACTGTAATATTAATAATACTGTACTAAATAACCTATTTTAATTTAAAAAAATTATCAAAACAAATATAAATGAATTAACATTGTATTCCACATAGATTTATTAACGAATAATATAAGCAATACAGTATAAAAAATGACTGTACAATTAAAACGTGTGTACTGTACAATAAAAAAAATAATATGCTACTGTAAAATATATTTAGCCTACATTACCAAAAAAATCTGTCACCTTGGTCTGTCTTCTTTTCCCTTTTCACAGAACTGACCTGACCTTGTCCTGAAGACTCATCGAATCTTCCACAGCACTCATATCGTCTTCCTGGTGGATGAAGAATCGATGCAGTACTTTTGCCACATCCAATGCCTGCTGAGGGGTCGGAGCTGGTTCTGGCTCTGCTTCCACTTCCGAGTCACTGTTTTTTTCTTCTACACGAACTGCTTGCAGGATGTCCTCGTCAGAAAGTCCAGATGTTGTAGCTACATTTTTATCCAACTTCTTCAAAATCTGTTAGCTCTTTCGGTCCGTAGGTGATAGCAAGTTCAAACTGTCTGGCCCAAATATCTAATGGCAGGTCATCTTCATCATCAGTCAATCCTTGATCTTCCAGCCATCCTGCGTGTTTGAAAGAATGTTTTATTGTATTGCACGTCACTTCGTCCCAGGATTTACTAATCATTAGGATGCCGTCAAGAATGTTTAGTTTAAGATCTCCATTATTCCCAACCAATTCCATCAAAAGTCTTCTCCTGTAATGGCTTTTCAAACTCTTCATGACACTTTGGTCCATGGGCTGAAGGTCACTCGTTGTGTTTGCTGGCAGAAAACAGAGTTCGATGTTTTGAAGGTCGCGCAATACAGGATGAGCAGGACAATTGTCTACAAGCAAAAGAATTTTTCCCTTTAAGCTCGATATCCCACTTTCTTATCGCTTCTTCAAAAATTTCTCCGAGGTCATCCACGCACTTTTGTTTGCTTTATGGTTACATCACTAACAATTTTCGCTTCACCGAACCTGTCATGTTAGCGGCCACTAAAAGTGCAATGCGTTCCTTAGAGAGCTTTCCACCAACGCACTTTTCCAATTTAAATTTTAAAGTTCTGTTTGGTGTCATTTTAAAAAACAATTGACAACATTGAAAATGTCGTCTGACGCATATCGTGCCTTCAGTCCAGGCCACACGTTTTCTAGCCAATCATCCGTTACGTTTTTGTTAACATCGCGAGCCTCTCCGCTGATTTTTCCGTAGTTGATCTTGTGCCGCAGCTTCCACTTACTCAGCCAACCCTCAGATGCCTTGAAATTCTCAATTCCAAGTTCAGTTGCAAAAACTCAGCTTTTGTCCTGACCACAGGCCCAGAAAGTAGAATATGGTTCATACGTTGCTGTTGGAACAACTGAAGCATATCGCGATTTAAATCTTCGTGCTGAGGTTTCCGCAACTTCTTCCTGCTACCGCCCTCCATCACCGCTTTAAGCCACTTTTTTCTGTCCTTCCATATCGTAGCCACTGCTGACTGAGACAGCCCCGTCCGATGAACGACATCCGATAGCTTTTCACCTTTCTCTATTGCTCAAGTTATCGATAACTTTTCCTCCACCAAGAGCACTTTACGCTTTTTCGAAAACATGTTGACTGTTGACACACTAAGACACAACTCAAACTGGAAATGAAATGTCGTCAATAGATGACAACATCTGTGTGATAACAGTTAGGTACGCCGCCCGAACCATAAATGTGAGTCACTTAATTCTCTGGTAGAAAGGAAGTAGAAATGTAGTAGTAGTAGAAGAAGGAGTAGAATGGGTGGCCGCATTTCTTAAGCGCAAAACAAAACAACCGCTCAACAATGACCTTGCCACTCGTGACTCAAGTAGTCTGAACTTTAAACACAATAACACATTTGTCATCAACTATTGAACGCTTAAAAAGTTATCGTTATAAAGAGAGAACGATATCGGTATAGAGAAAGAATTAATACATTGTTCTTATGACGAACCAACCAACGTTTACTATTTTCATCGTTATAGAGGAATTATCGTTATATAGGGAATCGTTATAGAGAGAGACTACTGTATATATATATATATATATATATATATATATATATATATATATATATATATATATATAATTAAACATGTAATTACATTTTAAAACCTATAAACCCAACAGTTAGTTCTATGATTCTAAAATCCAGCACAATAAAGATGGAAAAATAACATAACAAAAATAAAAAAATATGTAAAGTATTACCTAGTTACAATAAAAACATGAAGTATTTTACACAGTTAAGTTTCCAAACTCTATGGTACCAGTAACTCTTCTACTAATATTTATATATTTATTGAGGGACATATTAAATACATTTACATTTAAGTTGTTTAACAAAGCTAAGTATCTATTCAGTGGGCTATTAGCACCATAGGTTGTTCTACAAAATGGAACATTAAAATTACATAGATGAGGCAAACCATGGTAATATGGTACTCTAAGACCAATCTCACTCACAAGAGAGGGACAGATCCCTCCTCATACTTAAAGCAGGCAAGCTCATAGACCTCTCCATGATAGTGTAGTCATGGTCTGCTAATCTAATCCAACTTTGAAAGGGGCACACCTGTAGAAATTTATGCCGAACCCTCTCTAAGGTGATGCTTTTTAAGATAGTTGTTGAACCACCACCTACAAATAATTCAAATACTAAGTAAGACTGGTTTTATAATATATAATTTTAGGTTAAATTTATAAACTAATTTTATAGTAAAAGGTCAGATATAATGTGAATAAGAATATAGGTCAGTGGTATAATAGTTCTTACCTGGTCTTGGTAAAAACAAACTCGGAACGGTTGTTCTCGTAATACCGCTATTTCCAACATTGACTATATCTTCCTCTTTAAAATGACTAGCGCATACACGAAAATTGTTATAGTTTCTTTTGCAGCATTCTCTAATTAGGGCTCTTAACAGCATTCACCCATTTATCAAACATATCCATATAATGTCCTGGACTTAAAATAGTATCAAAGAATATAGACGCTTAAGCGTCTATATTCTTTGGTAGTATCCATGCAATCTGGAACACATCTTTTTTGTTCAGTTCTTCGTCTCTACATTGTTATTTCATGTAATGTGTTCGATTCCATAATAAAAAATCGTCGAAAATTGTACGATTTTGCACTATTTATATAAAAAATTTTAAATTATAAAATAAATTATAAAAAATAAAACAAATACAAATATGGCGCCGTATTTGTCTAAACGATGATGGTCTAAACTCTAAACTCAACTTTGACTTGATCACAGCACACTCCCTCTGCGCAGGAACGAGACTAGCAGCGCCACCAAGCGAATGGGCGCCTAATCCGAACATGATTTGACCTTGGCTATCCCTGTTACCAATCTAGGTGTAATTTATCTATGAGAACAACACAATAAAATCCTCCCTTTGGTGCAGCCATCACAATAAGTTTATTTCACAAATATATTAAATTAACTAACTAACAGTCATGCCCGGGTATCATGGTACAATGAATACACAAGGTATGATATTGCGCATGACATTTGACAGCTGGCCCAGGAGTGTGACGTAGTTAAGATCGCCTGAACCACCTCGAACCCATTATTACAGCTTAACGTACACATTAATTTTGAAATTATGGTTAAAAAGTGATCTAATTTTTTTTTAAATGTTTTGTTTTGGTTGTAATTGAATAAAAAATATATTTTCAGTAGCGTAAAACCTTTACTTCTCTTAGAGATTCAGGCAAAATATTTATTTTTGTTTTCATACATATACTAATAATATAAGTACTCTTTTTGTATGCAAATCCCTTGAAATTTAAAAATTTTCTGCAGAGGAAATACTGTGAATAGGTAAATAGTAGTAGATTTGCTTATTCTGATTCACTGTCACTCACTTCCAAGCAGTTTTACTGAAATAAAAACAAAATAGAGTACAATAGAGAAAAATCTGTTTTACAATTCAATATGGTATTTTAGATGAGTTATAATGAAATTTAGTAAAATAAAAAATATACACATTACTATAACCTACCGATTATTATATGCAAAATTTACTTATCAAACAATATAATAATATGAAAATAAGACACAAATTAAATCAAACGCAAAACACAATAAATATCGACTTCAGACGACTTTACACCGGCAAGACAGAAAGCTTGTATAAAAACAAAAGTTCAACAATAATATCGGTTATCAATGGTGACTATTGCAAATTGCAAGTTATGAGATAATAAATATATTTTAAAGTATCTTAATACTGACTGAGTCATCTATTTTATAATAGAAAAATAGTTTAGATATATGCTTATATTTGTGTCTTTATACAAATGGTGTTTAGTTACTATTTATTTATACTGTATAGTATATAGTATATAGTAGTTATTTGCCATTGTATATCTGGTTTTGTACCTTTTTCAAAGTACGCTGTGCAATTGCTTGTTGCAATAGTGACAATGAAGATAAAATCTTTATATTTCATACATTTCCTAAAGATAGCGTGACCAGAAAACTGTGGATTATATCTTGTTGTAGATAGGATAATTTTAATTGTAATACTGCAAGAATTTGTTATACACATTTTAAAACTGAAGATTACCAAAGAAATCTACAACAGGAACTTTTAAATTACGTTTCTAAAAAGGGTCTAAAACTCAAACCTGAGGCAGTACCTAGTCTTTATTTGCCTAAATCAACATCGGCTACCCTTTTAACCAACCAAAAGAAACGCGTACAATTAGGCGAACACAGAGAGTCCAAAAAGTATGTTGAGCAGCTTCTTACTACTTCTAGGTCAACGACGTAAGTCTAAATCTTTATTTTTATTAATTATTAGTCATGAAACCTTAATGGTTTTTTCATATCGATTTGTTAAGTAAGAAATTAGCCTCAGCCTGCTATGCAATTTGCAATAAGAACTGTTTCGGAGGAAATCAATTTAGCATCTTCCAAAATAACATATTTTTCTTTGTTAAATCATGTTATCATTATTAAAATATACAATGTTATCATTATTATAAACAATACCAAGATAATTTTATGTGTGAATATTACAAAAATGTCATTTTAAATGTTGTGCAATATTGTGTGCCCTCACTACACTCATATTCGATGGCCAGCTAGCTCATTCGATATAAATAAAGTTGACTTTGTCATTATTTATTTTGATTTTGTGTTTAGTTCAGTAGGTATATATACGTACAAATTTTGTGTACCTCCATTACCACTTTTCTGTATCTTTTTAAACATCTGAAATATCGAACTCTGGAGTATAAGTTAATTAACCTGTACCTACGTGTAATAAAAGATAATTAAAACTTGTCTTATAAAGGATATCTATGTTTTATAAAGGATAAATATTATAATAACATAATTTTATCATCTCTTTATAATTACTATAATTAAATTAGCCAAATTATATAAAACAACTTAAAATTAAAAGTCTTTCCTATCCAACTACATTCAAATGTTGCGGGAATAAGCGATCTTGACTACGTCATGCGCGAAAGCGAACCGATTTTGGAACATTATGTATCATACCTTGTGTATTCATTGTACCAATATATTCTTTATCTATGCTAACAGTCTGTCCCAAACCCTTCTTTCAGTGCGTCACTAATTTTGACGTCATATAGGATTTTAAGAATGTCGAGAATTATTGCATGAAATTTTAGTTAAATCTGACAGTTGAAGGATCGTAATCGGCTAAATGTGAAAAGGTTATTTTTTGAAAATGTGGAGTAAAAATTTTAAGAATTTAAATTTTTTTTTAATTTACATATTAGAGGTCCCGTCCTGTATAAAAAATTTTATTGTGCATTATATTGGAACGGCAGTTTGTCATAATTCCTATTCTATACATTCCAAGGAAAGTGCTTAATTAGCTAAGATTTATTTATGTATTTATTATTATTTATTACAAAAACTATGGCTAAAATGTATAGTATTTAAACTACTACTATGAATATTTTTTAGAATAATTTAAAACTTACTTCACGAACGGCAGAAACTGGTAACAAAGTTGTCCCAGCCTCTTTTTCTAATTAAAAATAATTTAATAATTTTAATATTAGTCTTTGTTCTTTCTCGATATATCTCGGCATATTTGAAATATTTTTATGACAATAAATACAAAATTAAATTTTCACTGTAAAATGTCTGAAAATACTATCCTGGAATGACAATTATCATTTTATCAGTTGACATTGTCAAAGTACTGTCACTATCGAGACCATCTGCGTCAAATTATATTTATGCGTATCATTGATTGGATATCTATTTAGCGTATTCTAAACTCCAACCAATTATATATCCGTAAGTAGAATTCGCTTTAATATGCAAATACCCGTGAACGATATATAATTTTCTAAGTTCTATGTATAATAATCACAGACTCACGTTTTTTTCTGTCACTTCTAGCTTAATGCGTTAGAGAGAATTCGATAAACTGTGACGCACTGAAAGAAGGGTTTGGGATGAACTATAACTAACTAAATTAATTATACTAACTATTAAAAAACAAACACCAAACACTTCTCAATACATAAACAACCAAGACATCAAAACTACATAAAACATGGCGGATTTCGCACATGCGCAAAGAAATTTGGATTGCGAAAAAGCCCTCCGTTTCGCTTCTGGTTGTGATTAGTATTCTGTGATTAAACTAAATTACACAGCTAATAGCATCAAAGAATCATGTGCAAGATATTAATTGCACTTGAATTTGGTATATTAAATTTTTTAAACACTCACTATGGCAATTTGACTAAAAGTCCTTATTCACTACTTAAACGAAGGAGAAAACGAATATCTTTAGTCTTTGACAGGATAAAATCAGGGACACCTAAAAAGAATAAAATATTAATTTAAATATTTTTCAACTTCATAACTAATTTCAATGATTTATTGATTTACATTAAAATAACCCTGATAAAAACAACAACAAAATTCTTTGAAATAAAGAAAACATTATTAAAGTTTTACCAAAGAATATTTCTGATTGTTTCTTATTCTGTGGTTTTGTACTCTGCATATAAGCGGTCACTGTAATAAGCTGTCAAAGATCATATTGATTAGGTATTAGATGTCGCTAGCAGGTGCTTTTAACAATAAAAATCTGTTTTATCTACATGTCTAAGAAGACTAATGAATGAAAAGTGAAATTTATTTTTAAGGGTGGGGTTTTTGTATTTTCTAGTTTTTCAATTTTGTAATATATTTCTCATGTATTTTATATGCACAGTTTTAACGGTATTGAAGAAAATCTAACATCATATTTACTCCAAAGTGTAATACAAAGTGTAAATTATTGACAGATACATTATGTATAAACTAATGTGAGGTTAAAGATTTATTTCTGTTAGTGACAGATCCTATGTTTTAAGGTTTTTATGTAAAAGTTTACAAGAATAGTTCTAAATCAATTGCTCTGTGTTATTTATAATACGTAATAATAAAACTTTAAACAGAGGAATACAATGAAGAAGTCTTCAGCGGAAAAGTGAAGTGATTTTATTCTATTGAATTTGGGCAGCCATTTTATTTTCAGTACAAGATACTTGTAAGTTTTTTCATTTTGTTAATAAGTTAATATATCTGTCGTGTTTTTAAAACTTTAATCAATTAATACTCTTACTAAATAATGGTCTAAAGCATCATATCATCGATATTTTTCTATGATTATGTATCCTAGAGGCAATGAGTTTTCTTGTTTTGTAGGTAATGAATCTTTACAACTAAGTAGTGTGGATTTTACTATGTTTTACAATTATGCTATTACTTTACAATAAAAACCTTGATTACGAATTTTTAATTCGAAAATTGTTAAATGTGTGTTCTCTCATAACACTGATAACAAATTTTACACTATTTATCTCCTCTATTGACTATTCCAAGGATGTGGAATAAGTATAAATCCTATTAGGCAAAATTATCGTCTTTGTGAAGACTGAAATACTTAATTGTTACTAAATGAAATAAATTAACATTAAATACTTTTGTGACTAAACCCTGTGTGTTAGAATGATTGTTAATTCTGGATCTAATCATTGTTTCTCTTATTCTACAGCAAATTCAACCAAGTAGATAACAATCATAACTGCTATTCTAAAACTTAGAATTAGAATAAAATTACTGAGTTATTTTTATAATATAATTTGGTATATATTTTCTTAGTCTTGTATCGCGACCATATTAATACCTAAATTGATTGGTGATACTTCTCTATGCCACTATTTCTTTATTGTTGGAGAGGATTGGTATATATTATATGAAACTGTGATGTATCATATTTATTCACTACTATTTAATATATTTATTTATTTACAGGATGTCCCCATTTGTACAAAAATTTAACAAAAATAAAATATCCTAACCATAACAAAAGTAATACTAAAACTAAATATTAAATGAATAAATAATTATTAAATATTGTTAAACAAATAATAAAATTAAAATAAATTAAATTTTCCTGAAAACAACGGATTATTTACAATGAGATAACTTATACTGGATGACATTACTTATTTAAATTGATTACGTGTTTACATCTTAAATTAGGAATACAACTACAAATGAAATACTGAACTACTGAACTTAGGTTCATTGTTTGTTTACTATATTTGTAACATATTGGTTATTAGCTAAAGTAATATTTATATAAAAATGCTGAATCTTCAAGGTTAAATTTAAAGTGCAGCAAAAGTATTATGAAACACTACACACATTTTAACAATACATGTGCTCTAGGTTGTAATTGAGGTGGTGGCTGGAATAAGGCCTATGGGTCCTTCTTCCGGAGAACACAGAATTGAACTCATTATGTTGTTCTCTGTCAGTCTACCAATTTTTTCTATGATATCATTTTTTTTAGTGAAGTGTTGGCACAGCTGAGAAAGATTTGTGCCTCTAAATCAACTCTGTTTTGGTGAATTTCTGACAATGTGATTGAGTTTATGTTATATTTTAAACTGTAAGTTTAAGTGTATTTTAAAGCAATGGCTAGTCATAAAAGAAACTTGTTCAGAAAGACATTGGAAAGAAAACATAGCAAAATCTAAGAGACAGAGTGGACATGAGTAAAAATCAAAATTTACTGGAAAGAACTGTACAGAGTATGGTATTTTCTGTTGTCCTTAAGTGTTTTGTAGAAAAATGTTTTGCAAAAATAACTTTGGATGATCAAAAGCTTTTACTTGACTCTCTTTATGATAATGGTTCAAAAAAAGAACAAGACACTATTCTAGCAGGTTGTATGGCATTGGTATCCAGAAAGGTATAGAAAGATAGAAAATCCCAAAAGAAGAAAAAGGTTATGTATGTTGTTTACTTGGTGTTAGAGATGTGTAACACTGTGTTGAATGGCACTTTCGTATTGACACGTTAGAGTGTGTCAATCGTATTGATTCAAATGAAATGACACAGTGACACCTATGACACAGTTCAACACACTAACACAGCGTATTAAAATACATAGTTTGTGATACAGCGTCTCAGTGTCGTATGTGGTGTCAACTTCAGTGGACAGTCTCAGTTTCTTTCTCGTTAATCTTCGACATGCATACAATAAATTACAGCATACCCACAAACTCACAAATTTAATTATGTAATATGCGTTGTTGCCGCGAGTATATTTGTAAAAGTACCTACTTAAAAAAACGAAAGTTTATAGTCGGCAATTAAAAGAATGAACATATATAAGGAATTCATTTTTTTTAGTAAAGTTCAAACTCCCATGAAATGCCCCAGAATTGTTTTACTGTTACTATAAATCTATGAACCAATTAAAATAAATATCAAATATCTACGATTAAACAAAATTTATAACTTTAAGTTTAAGTACGTACATCAATTAAAAGATTTTGAAGAAAATATTATACATCATACATTTTTTCTTTCTTTCACTAAATTCGAATCTAATAATACTCAGTCTTGAAGTATTCAATTCAGGGCAATTTTACTTAAAATGTACTGATGTACCTCGAGAGATAAAATGTTTTCTTTTAATTTTACCCACAATTTTTTGAATATTGAGATCACTTCATGCAATAAAAAAGTGACTTAATTATACCAATGTTGTTTTCATAGCGTGTGTTTTAAAGAAATTCCATCATTTGGCAACTATGTGCATAGTTATATTTAGAATTAGTATCAAGGGTATTGTTTCTCGCTCAATGTAACATTGACGCAGTGTTTCTGAACTATGCAACACCTAATACTGAAACACGATGTCATGACACTTTATTGTGCTGATACATTGTACTGATACAGGCAGCTGTGTCATTGTCATTGTATCAACACTCAAAAATTTATAGTGTTACCCATGACTACTTGGTGTCCTAAAAATTTTAATATTTTTCGTAAATTGTTGTTTTTAAATTGTTTGTGCTGTACTATTATATAATAATTATTGTAAATTGCCTGATAATTAAAAAAGTTTTGGTCTACATTTTCAAATTTACTGGTAAATTGGAAACTATCGAAAAATAACCTCAAAATGCAAGCCAAATGTTGTAAGTGTTCGGTAAACTGCATTTTTATAGAACCTAAGAACTCCAGTGAAGTGTTTGGTTATCCATGTGATTTTTGCAAGAGAGTAATGTGCAGGAGCTGTGCTGGAATTAGTTCAAAGGAGATAAGATGTTTATTGTTAGCTACCAGAATCATGCCTTACAATATTTCCACAATATTGGAAAAATAGTTTTCTTACACCTATCTATAAATCTGGCAATCGCGAGTGTGTTAACAATTATAGAGGTATAACTATTCAATCAGCAATCCCGAAACTTCTTGATAAATTGGTATCGATAAATCTCACCTGGGCTTGCTGAAACATAATTATTGATGAACAACATGGATTTTCTAACGGGAAGTCAACAGTAACAAACCTTGTCAATTACCAACAATACTTGTTGGGTGCATTTGAGAATAAAATTCAGGTCGACAGCGTTTACACTGATTTCTCAAAGGCCTTTGACCAGGTTAATCATAATCTTTTGGTCCACAAACTTCATGCATCTGGCTTTGGTGACCCCATTGTTAATTGGATTAAAAGTTTTCTGATGGGACGTACACAGCAAGTTCGGATTAACAATTATATTTCAAAAGAATTCCATTGTTATTCTGGTGTACCACAAGGGTCTCATTGTGGTCCCTTGTTTTTTAACTTGTTCGGTATTGGTAAGGCTATCAAAAACTCACACTTCCTGCTATTTGCTGATGATCTTAAGTTATTTCGTTGTATACATAATAAATCTACTATTACTATCTACTTATACTAAATGTTCTTGTATTTCATTTGGTCGTATAAATAATCTAATAGCTAATAGATATGTTCTTAATGATGTACTCTTTGGATTCAGTTACTGAGATAAGAGATTTGGGTGTATTATTGGATTGTGCATTGACATTTAGAAGCCATTTTCTTAAAATTAAGGAAACAGGATTTCGTAATCTTGGTTTTATTTATCGTAACAGTCATGATATCTCACCTATTGTATTCAAATGATTGTATTGCTCTCTGTTACGCTCAGGTCGTGAATACTGCTCTGTTGTTTGGTCCCCATTTCATCAAGTATACATTGATGGATTGGAGAGCGTTCAGAGGAAGTTTCTAAGATCTTTAGCTTTTAAAGCACATATTAATATAGAAAGTACTGAAAATTATTTCATAGATTATTCTATAATAATGTCTCAATTTAACATTGCTACATTGAAGAACCGCAGGTTGAGAGCTGATATGTTATTTTTGTTTAAAATTCTAAACAATGTTATTAATTGTCCTTCGTTATTAGCCAATGTACACTTAAACACAATACATAGAACTCGACACAGTGCATTCTTTTATATTCCTTTTCATAGGACTGATTATGCTCGTCATTTTCCCTTGTTGAGAATGCTCAGCTCTTGCAATGACCTCCTATTGGATCCTTTCTGTAGAAACATTAATGCTTTCAAAAAGCAACTTAAGAATCATCAAACTAGATATGTGATATTTATATATATATATATATATATATATATATATATATATATATATATATATATATATATATATATATATATATATATTTAACTTTTGTGATTTGATATACTGTTTTAATGTACAAATTTTAACTGTTTACTTGTTTCTTTGTTATTGTTTTGATGTTTATTGTACATGATCTTTACTTTTTACTATTTGTTGTATTTTATTGTAAATGGTTCTACCGTTGAAATAAATAAATAAATAAAATTACCAGACAGTATCACCGGAAATACAAGCATAAAACTTCTGGTTGTGATATGCCTCTGTGCCATTCCTTTTTGTTGACTTATATCAAGTAGGAGTGAAGCGTGTAAGAATATTACAGAAAAAAGTTGTTGAGAAAACTCCACTTGATGAAAAACATGAGAAGCATGGAAACCAAAGAAAAATTTTAGATGATGTTTATTCAATGGCTTTAGAACATTTAAAATCTATTCCACATAAACAAAGTCATTACACACTTGGAAAACAAACAGATTGTACTTTGACAACACAGACCTAACGATTAAGAACATTGTTGAGCAGTTTCAAAAGTTGTTTAAAGACACTACTGGAAATAATCTTACCATGAAATACAAGGCATATTTCAAGTTTTTCAGAGAAACCATTTTATGTTCAAAAAACTGAAGACTGACACATGTGATTATTGTCATGAGTGTGAAATCAAACTAGAAAAGAACCGGAATGATAAATGCTGTGTCTCTCTAAATCTCCATAAAAAGTGACTCGAGGCATATTCCGACCTAAAAAAATGATAACTTGAGAAAGCAACAGATGATAGTAGCATTCTTGTCCTGGAATTTGATTACCCACAAAATCTACTGTTGCCAAAGCTCAGCATAACAAAACAGTTCTATAAAAGACTTTTATGGATGTACATATTCAATATACACATGCATAATGATGGATCATCATATATACAGTGTGACCCATTTAGATTGGAAACACCTCTATAAAATTTGAATTTGTTAACCGATTTTAACCAAATTGTTCTTTAACGTCATGTAATAAAAGCTCTATTAATCTAAAATATGAAATATTTAGTTAAATTTTCAGGGCAGTCTACGATACTTTTTCTTCGTCGAAAATAGAGAATTTGTATTAGCGATTTTTTTATTAAAAAAATTTCTACGCCACTGGATTAAGTGTGGCTTCAAATAGCTATGACAAAAATTTCATTAAGATATATTTATTAATAACAAACTTATGACAACTTAAAATTTTAAAACTCACTAAGAAAGAAACACTCTGTATTAAAGTTAAAAAAAAACACTCTGTATTACCAGAAACATGGAAACATAATTTTAGTTTAAATCCTAGTTGCCTCTACCAATCCACCATCTAATTGGATACATTTGTCATAGCGTTTATGAATATTTCTAATTACATTTCTTAGTTGTTGGGGAGTAATTTCTGCACATGCCTGTCTGTGTGTGACCCATTTAGATTGGAAACACCTCTATAAAATTTGAAGTTGTTAACCGATTTTAACCAAATTTTTTTTAATGTCATGTAATAAAAGGTCTATTGCGGGACAAAATATGAAATATTTAGTTAAATTTTCAGGGCATTCTACGATACTTTTTCTTTGTCGAAAATGGAGAATTTGTATTAGCGATTTTTTTATTAAAAAAATTTCTACGAAACTGGATTTAGAGTGGCTTCAAATAGCTATGACAAAAATTTCAGTAAGATATATTTATTAATAACAAACTTATGACAACTTAAAATTTTAAAACTCACTTTAAATTACCCCCCAACAACTAAGAAATGTAATTAGACATATTCATAAACGCTACGACAAATGTATCCAATTAGATAGTGGATTGGTAGAGGCAACTAGGATTTAAACTAAAATTATGTTTCCATGTTTCTGTTAATACAGAGTGTTTTTTTTAACGTTAATACAGAGTGTTTTTTTCTTAGTGAGTTTTAAAATTTTAAGTTGTCATAAGTTTGTTATTAATAAATATATCTTAATGAAATTTTTGTCATAGCTATTTGAAGCCACTCTAAATCCAGTTTCGTAGAAATTTTTTTAATAAAAAAATCGCTAATACAAATTCTCCATTTTCGACGAAGAAAAAGTGTAGTAGAATGCCCTGAAAATTTAACTAAATGTTTCATATTTTGTCCCGCAATAGGGCTTTTATTACATGACATTAAAAAAAAATTTGTTATAATCAGTTAACAACTTCAAATTTTATAGAGGTGTTTCCAATCTAAATGGGTCACTGTATATATATAATATATATATATATATAATATATATATATATATATAATATATATATATATATATATATATATATATATATATATATATATATATATATATATATATATATTTTCTTCTTTGTCTTCTTCAGTATGTATTCAGCCACTACTGGACATAGGCCTCTTACTTTTGGCAATTCTCATCCACTGCCTGCCCGTGACTATAAAAGTACACATGATTAAAATAAAACAGTGATTACAATAAATTAAATAAGAAATAAAAGTTACAAATACAAATTTAGAACTATTGTTGCAAAAATGTTAAAAATTTAAAAATCCATCAACACTGTAGAATGTGTTATCCATTAAAAAATGAATACACAGTTTGGCGAAAACATTTATGTGAAGAATTACTGAGAGTTAATATATTGACTATGTTATTGTAACATTTTATTCCAATATATTCAGGTGCATGCTGGGATACACCTAATCTAGAGAAAGGTTGTCGAAAATTTGATTTACCTCTAGTATCATGTGAGTAAATGTCCTCATTTCTGTCAAACTTGAGCTTGTTTTCCGCAATGTGCAATATTAATTGGAAAATTAAAAGGCTAGGTAGTGTTAAAATATTAGACTTCTTAAATAGTGGCTTGCAACTATCTGAAAATAGAACACCATACATACTTCTTAAAACTTTCTTTTGAGCTATAAATGCCCATTCAAGATGAGATGAGCAACACCAAAATATTAAGCCATACTGAAATACAGACTGGACTAAACTAAAGTAAATCATTCACAATATATTAAATGAGACAGTTTCTCTTAGTTTACGCATTATATAGCTACATGTACTTAACTTTGCTGATACATAATTTATGTGAGTTTCCCATGTAAGTTTATGATCTAGGGTTACCCCCAAAAATTTCGTTGTAGTATAACTTTCTACTGATTTGCCATCCACATGTAAATAAAAGTCAGAATTTGGAGTTGTTTTTTGGTAAAAAACCCATAAAATGTGTTTTTGTTACATTGAGCTTGAGTCCATTATTTTTACAATATGTGCTAAATTCAGCAGACGCAACATTTGGTATTTTCCACCAGTTGTATGGGTTCCCTGTGAGACATGAGAATATTGGTATCATCAGCATATTGAACAATTTTATCTGGCATTGAACAAAACGTGTAGGTCACTTACAAATATAATGAAAAATAAAGGCCCCAGTATTGAGCCTTGAGGTACACCCATCGTACATTGAAGTGGCCTCGACATTACATTTTCCACTGTGACTACTTGAGTTCTATTACTTAGATAAGATATGGCCAAATTGTACGGTATAACACGCACTCCAGTACCCTGTAATTTTTGTAATAAGAGTTCACGATCAACCATATTAAATGCACTACCAAGGTCATAAAAAAGACCCAAAACATTTAATTTATCATTTAATGCTTTATAAAAAAAATGAAGACAGTCAGAAATAGCAGTATTTGTAGATTTCTTTTTTCTGAACCCGTTTTGAATAACAGGAAGAATTTTAAAATGTTCTAAGTAATCTGTTAATCTATTTGCATAGGCTGCTTAAAATATTTTAGAGAACTGACTTGACACACAAATCAGCCTATAGTTTGCAATATCCGTTGCAGATCCTTTATTTTTAAAAATAGGGATTCCTTTCGATTTCTTTATATCTGGAAATATTTCGTCTACCCCTGCAGCTGTTTTAGAAGCAGTTTTTAATACAATAGATATAACTTCTTTTTCAGAGGTTGGTGATAAAAAGAAACTTGAATTTGAATTGGTCAATTTGTATGGTACGGTTAACAACTGATAGTTCATTATTTTTTACAGCATTAATAAAATAATTGTTGATTTGATCAGCTTTATGATAATTTTGTAAGTCACTGTTGTTACTAAAAGATATTAAATTTTGATTTGATTGACAGTTTTACCTCTATTTTTATTAATTATTTTCCAAGTTTCCTTCATTACATTATTGCTATTTCTAAATTTATTATCATATTGTTCCTTTTTATGTTTTTTAACAATTTTTTGGTATTCTTATTTAAATTTCTTTTATCATTCCGAATACTGTGGATTATTGAGTTGTTTTCTTAATCCATTCATCTGATACAATTGATCATGCAAACCCTTAATATGAGGTGCAAACCACGTTTTTTGTTTTGGTCTGGTAGTTACTCTACGTTTTAAGAAAGTAGTATTATAATAATATAAGAAAGTATTATAAAATATTGAAAATTTTTCTTCGAAACTACTAGCCACATATAGATCACTCCAATCAATATTAGCTAAAATATTCTGAAAAGTTATTAAGTTGGCATCACGTAAGTTCCTGGTAGAAACAGTTTGAGGATTTTTCCAGTAACTTTCATATCAAAAGCACATAATTGATAAGTATGATCTGATAGAAATGTGTCACATACACTCACCTTTTGAACATCTAAATTGGAAAAAAAGTTGTCAATACATGTTGAAGAATTTTTAGTAATTCTAGTAGGTACATTTATGTGAAATTTAATGTTGTATTCTAAAAATAAGTTTATTAAAATATTTTTCTGATTGCTATTTTCTAAAAAATTGATATTAAAATCTCCACATATAACGTAAAAATCATTGTTATAAATACTCTGCAACAATAGTTCTAACTTCGTAATAAAAGTATTAAAATTCACACTATAAGGAGGTCTGTATATAGTTACAATAAATAAATATTTTTTATTTCCATGAACTTTAAATTTTACTCCACATATTTCAACTTTGCTTTCAATACACCATTGACGTAAATTTAGCTGTATTATTTACAAATATGCATACACCTCCACTTTCTTTATCATTTCTTGCAAAATAAGACACTAAATTAAAGTTTCCAATATTGGTTACTTTAAGTTTATCTTCTTTCAGCCAGTGTTCACTAAGGCATAAAACATTCACATTATTACTTTGAAGTATCAAATTTATATCGTAAGATTTACGTGCAAGACCTCCCTGTATATTGCAGTGTAAAATAGGTAAATATAAGTTTGTCGTTTTACTTGCATTAATACTTTGACTTCGGATATTTTGATGAACTATGGAAGTTTGACATTTACTTTGGGTTTGAGAGTCCCTAACGAAGAAATTATTTAAAAATCCTCGGAGCGACGATTATATTGTTGGTATTTCCGGAAATCGAAACGCTTGTAAGCGACAGATCTTGGCCAAGTCGATGGTTTATAGATTTCGTATTTTAATTCGAAGTTGACACCACACATAAATCATTTGTTTTGGTTTTCGTTAGTTGGTAGTTCTCTAATAATAATATCAGCCTCTTTAAACACTTCCTGATCTTTTAGATAATCAAAGATAGTTTCTGTTGTGACGATTCATTTAACTCTAGAAAGGTAAAGCCAAGCCTTTCTTTGAACTCCCAAGTCGGTAATTTTATCATTTTCATTGTAGTTCTTTTTGTTTGTCTAGTTTTCTTCTTTGAGTGGACTAACATAAAACCATCATTGTCTTGTCCCATATCTTCATTTATATTTACTAAAGTTTGCATTTTATTTAGCTGTGCATTTCTAAGTTCTGCAGATGTTGAATTATTTTCAGGGCTTCTACTACTTTCGGCAACAGTTGGCAACACCGGTGTTTGGTATTTATTTGTAATTTTATAATTTGGAGTTAATTGTTTGATATGACTAAGGTGTTTTTGTTTGTCAACACAGGAAGCTGTTCACGAATCCAGCAACAGGGTGAAGAAGACGTAATAGACAATCATGAACTGGTCTGTGATGATTAAGACTAATGCCATTTAAGTTGTGAGAGTATTATTGAACATTGTTATAATAAGTTTTTTATTTGTTACAATTTTTTGTAACTAAAATTCCAGTTTTGTCATACTTCGTTTTTTAATCCTTTTTTTTCCCACCAAATATTTCAGAGTAATAATAGATTAAGTCCAAAGTATCTCCAATTATTTCCAAAAAGGTTATTTATTTAATATTACACATAATTTAATTATTTAAACAACATATTACATAAGAGGTTGTCACTTAGATTAGGTTCGTTGGTATATTATGTAATAGTAGAGAGCTTGTTAACTTTAACTCTAAATATCTCTGACTTATGTATTATGGACATGATCCACTATGGTTCTGAACGCCTCATATACAGCTGACTTACCAACAAGCAATAACCTTACGCTTGCAACATTTGCAGATGATACTGCTTTCCTAACATCTTATAGTAATCCAGTAATAGCATCAGATATATATCCTTTACTCCAAAAGGATGACATAAAATATCTAGGCATTCATCTGGACAAAAGATTAACATGGGCCAAACATATATGGACGAAAAGACTACAACTAGGAATTTTATACAGAAAACTTTACTGGATGCTGGGAAAAAACTCACACCTATCAATCGACAACAAGCTGCTGATATACAAAGTTATAATAAAACCCGTTTGGTCATATGGTTTATGGTTCGCAGCTCTGGGGATCAGCTAGCAAATCTAATGTTATGAAAATATATATATATATATATATATATATATATATATATATATATATATATATATATATATGTTTATGGTCAAAACAAAATGGTTTAAGCTTAAATCCAACTAAATGTTCTTGTATTTCATTTGGTCATATAAATAATCTAATAGCTAATAGATATGTTCTTAATGATGTACTCTTAGATTCAGTTACTGCGATAAAAGATTTAGGTGTATTATTGGATTGTGAATTGACATTTAGAAGCCATTTTCTTAAAATTAAGGAAACAGGATTTCGTAATCTTGGTTTTATTTATCGTAACAGTCATTGTCCAATATCAAATCTTTAGAATTCATATCCGAAATTGGACAGTATAATTTTATCACCCAGTAGACCGAATGAATCTATTTGTTATTAAATACACACACGTAGTTAATTAGATTACATACACATTTGGTCAATTATCGATAATATAATTTGGACATCAGTCAAAAGTGCTGACAAAGTTAAACTATGTACATAAATTAAATACACATGTCACGCGAGGTCCGCGAAAATATTGACCCAATTAAAGTTTATATAAAACTAAGATCTCTTGCCTAGAGAGGCATTCAATCAATATTCACTCAACGAACTTGATAGTCGTCAACGATCAACTTCATCAGTCTCTACTCAAAGTAATGCCGGGTCTACACCCATAGTGTACGTCTCTACAATAAACTCTGCTACTATTATTTGGTGTTTCCATTACAACTGAACGAACATCTTCACTGAGCCAACGAAGGGGATCTGTTCATGGTCCTATCGAGAAACAGAATACTTCAAGGAAGTTTGAGAGAGCCTATACAGTCCACGCCAGCAACACCCTCAGTAGCAGAGAGAGACCACTAGACCCGGGAGAACGAGAGCCATACCAAAGCCGAGAGCCACACTAGAGCCGAGAGCAGTACCAAAGCCGAGAGCCACACTAGAGCCGAGAGCAGTACCAAAGCCGAGAGCCACACTAGAGCCGAGAGCAGTACCAAAGCCGAGAGCCACACTAGAGCCGAGAGCAGTACCAAAGCCGAGAGCCACACTAGAGCCGAGAGCAGTACCAAAGCCGAGAGCCACACTAGAGCCGAGAGCAGTACCAAAGCCGAGAGCCACACTAGAGCCGAGAGCAGTACCAAAGCCGAGAGCCATACTAGAGCCGAGAGCAGTACCAAAGCCGAGAGCCACACTAGAGCCGAGAGCAGTACCAAAGCCGAGAGCCATACTAGAGCCGAGGCAGTACCAAAGCCGAGAGCCATACTAGAGCCGAGAGCAGTACCAAAGCCGAGAGCCATACTAGTGCCGAGAGCAGTACCAAAGCCGAGAGCCATACTAGAGCCGCAGAGCAGCCAAAGGACAGGACCGATTGCAGAACCCACCAGAAGCGAGGGATCCTCAACGTCTAAGAACACAAAAAACCGTAAGTTTTTGAATAATTACAAAATCTTCCAACTTTTACAATCTTACAATTTAACAAGTTTTTTTTTATTACAATTTAACAATTTAGAACAACAATCTCCACTCTATCAATCGTATAATAATGTACTTTAGAATGTATACCATTTAAATAATACAGAGAATTGATAAAACAAAAAATAAACGTCATTCACAACTATAACTTACTAAACAGTAATTTTGTATGACAATTTGAAAAAAGAAACGTTCATACATATAGCTTGCTTTTAATTCAATTAAATACTTTATTTCGAAAAATTAAAATAATTACGTAGCAAATAATTTCAATTATAAGAGTGTGTGGATTACATCTTGACCTACCTCAGTACAAAGAATAGCACAGCAGGCAAGGTCAAACTCATATTTCGCTAAATTGCACATTCCGATAGAAAAGAAAGTGTTATAGTACAGGTATACTTATTTAATAAATAACGTACATTTCGTATTGTCTAATATATTCACCGCTGAATGTAAAAATTTATAAGAATAATCATGGAAAGCATATACGTTAAGCAAGCGGAATTAGGAACAGAAATAACGAAACTCGTTTCAAATACAAAAAAGGATTCCCAATCTCGGAAAAATCAACAATACATCCGGGATAGACAGGAAAAATTAGAAGAATATTGGGCAAAATTTTTAAATAATAACGAAAAGCTGCTAGAAGGGGGTATAACGAAAGAAAAATATTTTGAAACAAAATACTATGATCAGGTATTTAAGATATACATTGAGGGGAAAACCCTGTTGGAAGAATATGGAAGGGTGCTGAAAAGAGGAAAAGCACCGAAAGTAAAGGAGATACAGATAAGAAAACAAAGAATCGAGGAATTATTACGGCCAGAAAATGAACAAGACTTGCAGGAGGATGAAGAATTGCAGTCAGAGTTAAGAGAATACATGGAAAAGGTGAATACACTAATGATTGAAGCAGCAGTAAATGAGGAACTAGACGCTACAGATAATGGAGAAGTAGAGAGAATAAATCATCTAAAGAGGAAAGTCAGGGAAGTTTTAAAGAAAATAAGGCCAGGAATGCAACGGCCAGAAAGCACACAGAGGAGGGACGGTGTGACATTGCCGCAGGTAAAAATCCCTGTGTATGAAGGCAGATATGAAACGTGGAGAACTTTCCACGATCTGTTTACTAAAGTAATACATGAAAACGACCAGTTATCAAACGCAGAAAAAATGCAGTACCTAAAAACTCAAGTAAGAGGGGAAGCCAACAGAATGATACAACACTTAAACATATCCGAGGCCAACTACGAAGTGGCCTGGAACATGCTAAAAGATAGGTATGAGAACCCAAGGATGATATTGTTTAAATTAATAGACAGGATGCTACTAGCGCAGGAAGTAAAGGAATCTTCTGCTAGAGCATTAAAATCACTACATGACACCTTCCACGAAAGTCTGGAAGCCATAGGAGGGTTAGGAACAGACACGGAAGCGTGGAGCCCATTGATAGCCCGAATTATCATAACGAAATGGGACAATGAAACTAGGAGGCTGTACGAAAACCACATTGGAGACAGTAGAGAGATACCGACGTACAAATCGACACAAACATTCTTACAGCGAAGATTTCAGACACTGGAACTGCTGGAGTCAGAAAAAAGACAAGAGAAGCAAGGAGGATCTCTTAGGAAACCAAGAACACATTGCGTGATATGCAACGGAGATCACGGAGTACCGAACTGCAGAGAATTTCAGGAACTCAATGTAAGAGACCGGAACAGGATGATAAAAGAAAAAGGATTGTGTACAAACTGCCTAGCACATAAAAAAGAAAAACAATGTTATTCACAATATAGGTGCAGACACTGTGGCGGAGACCACCACCATATGTTGCATTATGAAAAAGGAAACACAAGCAACAAAAGAAACTCCAGTGGAACGAAAGGAGAACAAACACAAGAAAGAAATGGAAGAGATTCAAACAATAGAAGAAACGGGTACCAAGCTGATAGGTACAGAGGAGGAAATAATAATCCATACAACGCCAGAGAACAAAATAACGGAAGGCGAGAAAATACACAAGATACCAATGGGCCTAGGAATAGCAACGACCAACAAAGAGGGCAGAATTCAGTAAACTGTGCAAGCCATAAGGAAGGTGAAGCATTACTAGCGACAGCTGTGGTACGCATAAGAGATGCGAAAGGAGATTCACACATAATGAGAGCACTAATCGACCAAGGGTCACAATGCGCATTTATAACGGAACAAGCTGCGACGACGCTAGGAACAACAAGGAAGCCCATACAGGCGACCATATCCGGGATAGGCTCGTCAGGAGAAAAAACAGCCAACTGGAGTATGAAACTTATAATCGAAACTCATTACGAAAGTGACTTCGAGATGGAAATAGAAGCACTAGTACTACCGAAGATAACAAGGAATTTACCGGAACAGGATATAATTCTACCGGACTATAACGAGAAAAATGCAATACTGGCAGATCCAAGATATTACAAGGTAGGGAAGATAGACTTACTACTAGGAGTAAAAGAATACAGTTACATATTGACAGAAGGGATGCACAGAATAAGTAATGGACTCCTGAGTCAAAACACCAAACTAGGATGGATAGTTTCGGGAATAGCACGAGAAAGGGAGAATATAAAAGCAGAAGTATGCTGTATGATATCAAGACAAGAAATGGACGTACAAATAAAGAACTTCTGGGAATTAGAAGAAGTAAATCAGGACACAAGTTTCTCAGTGGAAGAACAAGAATGTGAAGAACTGTATCGACAGACTGTAAAAAGGAATGAAGAAGGGAGATACGAAGTAAAAATTCCGTTTAGGGAAGACGTCGCAAAGTTAGGAGAATCTAAACAGCAAGCATTCGCCAGATTGATGCAACTAGAAAGGAAGTTTGCAAAAGACAAACAGTTAGAAGCGAATTACAGACAATTCATGGAAGATTATAAAAACCAAGGTCATATGGTAATAGCAGAAAACCAGGGAGATGGGTACTACTTACCTCATCATCCAGTGAGAAAAGAGGACAGTACTACAACGAAAATAAGAGCTGTGTTTGATGCATCAAGCAAAAGCTCATCGGCAGTAAGCCTGAATGATATTATGCACACAGGGCCGAAATTACAACAAGATTGGACAAATATACCATTACGATGGAGATCCAATAAGGTAGCATACTCAGCGGATCTGGAAAAAATGTTTAGACAAATCAGAATGGCAGAAGAAGACCAAAAATATCAAAAAATTTTGTGGAGAAAGGACACAAAGGACCACATACAAGAGTATAACTTAACGACGGTGACATACGGCACGGCCGCAGCACCCTTTTTAGCGTTAAGAACAATACAACAATTACAAGAAGACGAAGGAGCGAGGTTCCCGTTGGCATCGAAAATTGTAAAAGAAAACATGTATGTAGACGATATACTAGGAGGAGCTGAGACAGTGCAGGAAGCAGAAACAGCCCAAAAGGAATTAATACAACTGTTCAGAAAAGGAGGTTTCATTCTTAGAAAATGGTTGAGCAACGAAGAAAAAATAATGGAGAACGTACCGGAGGATATGAGGAACGTAGACTCCAAGGCATTCAAACAAGAAGAAGTACGGAAAACGTTAGGAATACACTGGTCACCTAAAGAGGATATAATCACATTCAAAATAGGGATAACGACGGCAAAGAAAATAACGAAAAGACACGTACTGTCAGAAGTAGCAAAACTATACGACCCACTGGGATGGATAGCACCTGTAGTAATTCAGGCGAAAATGTTCATACAGGAATTATGGGAGCAAAAGACCAGTTGGGATAAAGAATTAACTAGCAACCAACAAAGCAGGTGGAATACATACCAGGCGCAATTAGTAAATCTGGAGAAAATAACATTGCCCAGGTGGAACAACTTAAGCAAGATAAACAGAGTAGAACTACATGGATTTGCAGATGCGTCTATGAAAGGATATGGAGCGGTAATCTACTCAAGGGTATTAGGCCCAGAAATTAAAACGAATCTAATGATAGCAAAATCGAAAGTCGCACCATTGAAAGGGAAAACGACGTTACCGAGGCTCGAGCTGTGTGCCGCGGTACTACTAGCAAATTTAATGAAGAAAACCCTACAAGCACTGAACAGGGAAAACATTGAGGTATATGCATGGTCGGACTCAACGATAACCCTGGCTTGGATAAAGGGATCATCAAAAAGGTGGAAAATGTTCGTCGCCAACAGAGTAGAGGAAATAAGAGGCGTTATAGGACCGAAAAATTGGCATAAGGTAGATACAAAGGAAAATCCAGCGGACATCCTCTCACGTGGAAGTACCGCATCAGAATTATTAGAAGCAGAGCTATGGTGGAAGGGACCAACTTGGCTGACTAGTAACAAAACTTTAACGCAGGAATCAGAAGAAATACCAGAGACAAATGAGGAGGAAGTCAAAACGAAAATAACGGTGCACACGACAACGATAAAGGAGGACATATGCGAGAGATTCTCAAATTTAGAAAGAATGAGAAGAGTACTTTCATATTGTAGGAGATTTGCAGACAAATGCAGAAAAAAGAAAGACAATGGACAAAGTCAGCTTACAGTCCAAGAATTAGAGGAAACGCTATTAAAGGTGATAAAGCACACACAGCACGCCTACTTCAAACAAGAAATAAATAAGCTGGAGAAGAAACAGCAATTAGACAAGAAAAATAAATTAGCGTCATTGGTACCATTCTTGGATAGACAAGGAATTCTAAGAGTCACCGGAAGACTGAGACACATGAATCTAAAGTACGGAGAAAAACATCCGATAATTTTGCCAAAGGATAGTGCATTAACAAAGTTACTTATAACAGATAGTCACGCAAGAAATCTACATAGCGGATTACAACAAACACTACAGTACATAAAAAGGAAATACTGGATAATCAACGGCAGAAGAACCGTGAAAGATCATCTAGCAAAATGTTTAAGGTGCAGGAGGTATAAAAGCCAAGCAGCACAACAATTAATGGGAGATCTACCGAAAGACAGAGTGAACCCGAGTCATCCCTTTACTAACACAGGGATAGATTATGCCGGGCCAATAAAAATAAGTACCACGAGAGGCAGAGGACAGAGGAGCTATAAGGGCTACATCTCAGTATTTGTGTGTCTGTCAACGAAGGCAGTACACCTTGAGGTAGTAAGCGATATGTCTACGGATGCATTCATCGCAGCGTTCAAGAGATTTACGGCACGCAGAGGACAGTGCAACAACGTATACAGCGATAACGGAACCACATTCGTAGGAACAGCAAATTTGTTGAAAAAAGAAAATCAAAAAATAGATGACGAGATAAAACAAGGATTACTGGCACTAGGTACCCAGTGGCATGTCATACCTGCATATGCACCACATTTCGGAGGATTATGGGAGAGCGCAGTGCGAATAATGAAATATCACTTGAAAAGAATCATCGGGGAAACAGTTCTAACATATGAAGAATTGAGTACGGTGCTGGCACAAATAGAAGCATGTATGAACTCGAGACCATTATGTGGGTCATCAGAAGACCCTGAAGGGAAAATAGCCCTGACACCAGCTCACTTCCTTATAGGGAGAGAAATTATATCACCAAATCGGGAAGAAGAGCTTACGACTTATTTGAAGATGCCGACGAGGTGGAGATTAGTGGAGAAAATAAAAAGAGACTTCTGGAAAATTTGGAAACAGGAATACCTGCACCAATTACAACAGAGAAATAGATGGCATAAGGCGCACCCTAACATAAAAGAAGAAGAAATAGTTATAATTAAAGAAGAGGATACACCTCCAGGCAGATGGCCATTAGCAAGGGTAACAGAAACACACCCTGGAGCGGAGGGATTAACCAGAGTAGTAACAGTGAGAAAGGCAAACGGGAAACTGACTAAAAGACCCATACATAAGCTAATACGACTGGAAGAAGAGAAACAGGAAAAGCCGAAGAAGGCATCAGCACTAAGATGGAAGAAAATACTAGTAGCTATAATGTTTTTAACGATGTTAAAACCCATAAAGGCAGAACCGTATAAAATATATAATCCGGTACCAGGATTTTTCACAGAAGACCTTGGAGAGGTCGTCATAGACCGGGGAACATTTCGAATAAAGGTGTTACTCGAAAAAGGAAGAATTCGAACAGAGCACCAACTAATAGGAAATATGATACAAGGCGTACGAGAACTGTGTCATGAGATAAAAATCGTGAATTGTAAGGATATAATAGAGAAGTTAGAGGAAGGACAAAGAAAGGCGGAGTCAGTAAGCGAGGGGTTGACAGTAGAAATAAAAGGAAGGGAAAGAAGAGGAAAATTAGGAACAATATTAACCTCAGTATTTGGAGTCAATGACGAAGCCTACAGTAACATTGAAGCATTAGATAATAACCAAAAGGAGCTAATAAAGGGATCACAGCACCAGGCGAAGTTAATGTTAGAAACAATAACATCAATCAATCACACAGAGAACAGGATAAACGAGCAAATGAACAAGTTTAACAAAGCACTAATCACAGGTCTACAAGAAATATCTAAAGGACTTAACGAAGTAGAAGACAAAGCACAAAAACTAGAAACCGAATATAGCACGTTACGAATACAAACGATAGCATTACAAGTTATGGACTTCATAAACGAATATACTCAATTTTACGAGGGAATATTAAACCTTCACTATAACCACGGACACTTCATTGATATAGTGAAACCGGGTGAAATAACCAAATTAATAGGGAAAGCAGGGCAGATACTGCCTCAAGGGGTCGAAATACGACGACAACCCATTATAGAAACAGAAGTCAGTCATGACGACAGATATATAACAGTCATCGGATACTTCATAGTGACAGGGAAAAATAAGTACAGCATGCTCAAAGTCACGGCCATACCACTTAAAGTTGAGGGGTCGGTGTTGCGCACATTTGCCGCCCCAAGGAATCTACTGGTCGTAGATTATAACACACTGCACTACTTCGAATTGACCGCGGAAGATAGAGAAAGATGCTTACTGTTGACAAAGGCGCAGATAGCGTGCTCACCAACGGCTATAAGAAACATGGATACCCAACCAAACTGCATACTTGAAGAAATTTATGAGCGATCTAAGAATAGCACATGTCCAGTGGTAGCCAGGACAATACAGACAGCTCAATGGAGTAAGATGGGTACTCCCAACCTCTGGCTAGTTATCACGCCAGTCACGATACACATATCCATTATTTGCGATGGAAATCGGAACGAAAGAGTACTGGAACGAGTCACATTCCTGAAGCTTTCACCCAAATGTATCGCCCAAACGAAAAATATTACATTACTCCCCACTAGCAGTGGGGTGGACAGAGCAGTGACGAGTTACCTGAAGTCGCCAATCACTCCCGTGGCCCAACTGGTGGCGAGGACACCCCGCAAGTTTAACACGCCTCTAAACACCTACCTTGACATACCAGGAGGAGAGCTACGTCATGTGTTACTTGAGGAGGAGAGTCTGGAACAAGAAATGACGCATACGCAGTGGCGATCGATTCACGAATCTAATTGGCATTATTTTGTGGCCACCGGGATCATTACTATAATGGTAATAATTGGGATACTCACGTTATGGAAGTACCGTCCTGTTGCACGACTATGTCGTTCAGGGAATCCACAAACTCAGACTAACGAACAGGAAGTACCTGTATTAGTTAGTAATCGGCACAACAATGTACCGTCGACTTCCCAAGTTGACATCCCACTTTCCACATTTTCATCCAATTGCCCTAATTTTAATCTAGAGATAGAGTCGGACATTGATAGCTAGGGTACGGTTGGAAGATTGTTGATTATTCTTAAACTATTTATAATTTATCATGTTTGAATTTTACTATGTTATGTAATACTTATATGTAAACTTTGAGTATTGACACTTGGGCCAGATTGCCCGATTCCGCAGTATGTCCAATATCAAATCTTTCGAATTCATATCCGAAATTGGACAGTATAATTTTATCACCCAGTAGACCGAATGAATCTATTTGTTATTAAATACACACACGTAGTTAATTAGGTTACATACACATTTGGTCAATTATCGATAATATAATTTGGACATCAGTCAAAAGTGCTGACAAAGTTAAACTATGTACATAAATTAAATACACATGTCACGCGAGGTCCGCGAAAATATTGACCCAATTAAAGTTTATATAAAACTAAGATCTCTTGCCTAGAGAGGCATTCAATCAATATTCACTCAACGAACTTGATAGTCGTCAACGATCAACTTCATCAGTCTCTACTCAAAGTAATCCCGGGTCTACACCCATAGTGTACGTCTCTACAATAAACTCTGCTACTATTATTTGGTGTTTCCATTACAACTGAACGAACATCTTCACTGAGCCAACGAAGGGGATTTGTTCAGTCATGATCTCTCACCTATTGTATTCAAATTATTGTATTGCTCTCTGGTACGCTCAGGTCTTGAATACTGCTCTGTTGTTTGGTCCCCATTTCATCAAGTATACATTGATGGATTAGAGAGCGTTCAGAGGAAGTTTCTAAGATCTTTAGCTTTTAAAGCACATATTAATATAAAAAATACTGAAAATTATTTCATAGATTATTTTATAATAATGTCTCAATTTAACATTGCTACATTGAAGAACCGCAGATTGAGAGCTGATATATGTTATTTTTGTTTAAAATTCTAAACAACGTTATTAATTGTCCCTCGTTATTAGCCAATGTACACTTACAACACAATACATAGAACTCGACACACTACACTCTTTTATATTTCTTTTCATAGGACTGATTATGCTCGTCATTTTCCCTTGTCGAGAATGCTCAGCTCCTGCAATGACCTCTTATTGGATCCTTTCTGCCCAGGATCCAATAGGAGGTCATTGCAAAGACAACTTAAGAATCTAATTATTAATCTAGATATGTGATATTTTTTTTATATTTTTTTGAAGTTATACTTCTATACGTGCGTTCGACGTTGGAAATTTGTACGGGAGTGAATCGGCAAAATCATTACATATGTAAGATATAGGTAAGAGAGAGACAGAAGATATATTTTCTCTCTCTTTCTCTCTCAGGAATAAAAATGTTTCTTTTTTTGTTTTGACCGGGCTTTTGCCCGGCCGTCCGATACTTCTGGTGACTTACCTCTTGCTATTTTGACGACACGGGTCTCCCCCGTTCTGCTTATGGGGTTGAATCATTTAAAATTTTTCTATTTATTGTCTATTCGCTTATACACTGTACGGTACATTTTCTTCTAATGTATTCCCTTCTCTTTCGATCTCTCAGCGTATTTCCTGTAACTCTTCTCAGTATCCTCACTCTTATCGCTGCCGTTTACAGTAACCTTTGTATTGTGGCTGTGTCGGTCTTGTTTCTGAGGCATATGTCATTATTGGTGTTACACTGACTTTATAAATTCTTGACTTCATCTCAGTGTTAATGTGTCTTTTTCGCCATATAGTGTTATTAATTCATCCTGTTAGTCTATTTGCTTTTTGTAATTGATTTCTCACTTCTTTGTCCAAGACTCCATAGCTGCACATTAGTAATAATGGTATTTTATCTCCATTATTTGTTCAATAGTTTTCTAAAATGAAATTGTCATATTTTTTTTTTGGTCTTATGTTAAATCTGTGGACCAGTCTTTTCAGACTATCTTTATCTTGGGCTATCAATATTGCGTCGTCTGCGTAACAGAGTATTTTTACTTCTTCGTTTCCCATTCTCTATCTTCTTTCCTTATTCCGCTGCCTATTTCTATAGGTTCTAAACTTGTCCATCTATTCTAACTTCCATTTTGTTGTTTTGGTAGATGTTTTCAATAGTTTTTATGATATTTATGGAAACTTCTCTATTATACAGAAGATGGATTACATCTTTGAGTCTTACTCTGTCAAATGCTAAATCACTCAGACACAGAAATGCTAGTCTATGATGCTCTGGTGATTTCTCAGTAATTTGCTTTATGACGAATATTGCATCTGTACACGATCTTCCAGTACGAAATTCCTATTTTATTCATTTGCTAAACTTATACTCTAATTCATTAGTATTTAACAAGTTTATACCTCTGTAGTCTTCTCGCTGTTCTTTATCACCTTTTTTGAATAGTAGAATTAGTTCGCTCATTGTCAATTCTTCCGGTATTTTATTGTGTTTTATAATTTTATTGATTAATGCTGTTAATTTTCTGTCATTGCTTCTCTACAATATTTCAGTAATTCGTTTGGTATTCCGTATTTACCTGCTACTTTTCTGTTCTTCATCTTTTCAAGTATTTTATGAACTCCCTGTATATTCATATTAAGTTCTTCAATTGTGGTAATTCTTGATATTTCCGGTTCTAGCGTAGTTTCTTATTCCTCTGCATATAGCTTTTTTAGGTAGCCAATGCATGTACCCTTTTCTTGTGTTTTGGTTCTATTAGTTCCATTACCTCCGTTCTTTGACCTCTTATAAAGCGCCATATTTCGTTTTGCAGACCATAAAAATCAAATTCAACTTCTGTCGAAAAGCGTTCCCAGCAATCATCTTTTATTTTTCTTATAAGTTTATGTGTCGTTTCTTATTCTTTTGTAATTATGATATGCCTCTTGTGTTTTGGTTGACATGTATTTCAGGTAAACTTTTTGAAGTTATACTTCTATACGCGCGTTGGACGTTGGAAATTTGTACGGGAGTGAATCGGCAAAATCATTACATATGTAAGATATAGGTAAGAAAGAGACAGAAGATAATATATTTTCTCTCTTTTTCTCTCTCGAGAATAAAAATGTTCCTTTTGTAAATATATTTAATATTTATTAATATTATTATTTTATTAATATTATTATCATGGTAAATTAAACATATGCGTAAGTAAGTTATGTATATTGTCATTTTTAAATACTTATGAATATTACATTTTAATTTGTATTGTATTTTTATATTAATAACAAAATAAACAATAAATTTTACTGCAGAGTATGTTTAAAATTTTTTTTTGCATTCAATTCCTTTCATACATATATGAAATTAAAAATATACATTTTCATCAAAATATTGATTCAACCCTTCATTTACTATACTCCTATTAATGGTCAAATGTTGTTTATATAAAGCAAACGATGCACCATATACCTACATACCTAATTCCGTTTCTCTTTCTGCTCTCTTACCTATAGCATTACATATGTAATGATTGTGTAGATTGACTCCCACATAAATTTGTAACGGCGAACGCGTGTATAAAAGTATAACTTCTACCGGCAGTCCCACTGGACTGCCACACCCGTTAACTTTTGTGATTTGATATACTGTTTTAATGTACAAATTTTAAATGTTTACTTGTTTCTTTGTTGTTTTGATGTTTATTGTACATGATCTTTACTTTTTACTATTTGTTGTATTTTATTGTAAATGGTTCTACCGTTGAAATAAATAAATAAATAAATAAAAATAAAAAACGGAAAATCTTCATTCAGCGTAGATTTTTACTTCAAAACCCAAGGATCTTCTCTCTTGTACCTCATCCATCCTCATTTCTAACCACTTCACAGGTGCTCCATCACTATCTTTTTTTTCTATTTACAAGCACATCTTCTATGTTCTTTGTCAACACAATGTCACTCCTTTTTATGTTAGTTACTTCAAAAGGCACTGTTAATTTTGAAGTTTTTATTACATCAATCCAGTCGTCTGGCCCAAAGATGTGAGACGATTTTCTGGCAGCCTTTTCAATAACCCCAAAATCTCGGTCGTTTGGCAAAAAGGAGTGGCCAGATACAAGAATCTTGTGATCTATCATTCTTATGTTTATGTAAGGATCCTGAACAAGATTTAGTAACGTGGCAGCCACTTTAAAATTTCTGTTTTGTCCTGTAGATGAATCTGAATAGAGAGTTAAGTGGTTATGATTTGTGGCATGTTTTTTCAAATGCATGGTTAATATTAAAAATATTTCCTGAGATCCTCTACCACCATCTGTTTCATACATATTTCTTTTGTAATATACAATGGATGTAGACAATTTCAGGTATGGCAGTGCTTTTTGGAGATCAAAAGTAGCAACATAGTGTTCATCTAATGCATCATTACTGTCTGATTTTAGTACATCTCGAGCTTGTTTTGCTTTGGCTAGGTGAACATTTTTCTCAACAATAAGTGAATTGGATGTCTCAGGTTCAGTTGATGCAGCTATTTTTAAGGACAGTTGATCACATTTGGCGCATGTATCTTTCGATGGCATTTTAAAATGTTAATTAAACTTAGTTGTAAACACATGATAGCATTGTTTTTGAAGTTATACTTCTATACCCGTGGTCGGCGTGGGAAATTTGCACAGGAGTGAATCGGTGAAATCACTACATATGTAAGATATGAGTAAGAGAGAGACAGAAGATATATTTTCTCTCTCTTTCTCTAACGAGAATAAAAATGTTCCTTTTGTATATATATATATATATATATATATATATATATATATATATATATATATATATATTTAATATTATATGTATTATATATATATATATATATATATATATATATATATATATATATATATATATATATGTATATATATATATATATATATATATATATATATATATATATATATATAACATTATATATGTAATATAATATTAATATTATTATTTATGTGATATATTTTGTATTATTTATTAAATGTTCATAATTATTTTAGGCTTTTGCATTTTAAATAATTACAATAAATCACTGTATGACCGAGAACTGTCAATTTTGAAATACGTTAGTGTCATGTCTAATTGGCAAATTTCTTACGTGTTTGGTTTATACGCTGGTATATGTGAGTTCGAATTCTAATATGAATTTCCTTTTTTATTTTTGAAATATTTAAAAACCCCACGTTAGTCTTATTAAATATATGTTATATACGCAAAAATGCTAAATTTTAAAATAAAATGAAAATTTACAACATAATCCGAGTTGTTGGTTTTTTATTTTTATCTTCCACAAACATTTTTTGAAGTTATACTTCTATACGCGCGTTCGACGTTGGAAATTTGTGTGTATTCGTATATATTGAGTGAATCGGCAAAATCATTACATATGTAATATATAGGTAAGAGAGAGACAGAAGATATATTTTCTCTCTCTTTCTCTCTCGAGAATAAAAATATTCCTTTTGTAAACATATTTAATATTTATTAATATTATTATTTATTTATTAATATTATTATCATGGTAAATTAAACATATGCGTAAGTTACGTATATTGTTATTTTTAAATACTTATGAATATTGCATTATGTGGCAGTGTATTGTATTGTACATATTTTTATATGAATAACAAAATTAACAATGAATTTTACTGCAGAGTATGTGTGTAGTTGTAGTTGAATGCAAAATTTTTTTTTTGCATTCAACTCCTTTTATACATATATGAAAATAAAAATATATATTTTCATTAAAATATTGATTCAATCCTTCATTTACTTACTATACTCCTATTACAGGTCAAATGTTTCTATACAGCAAACGATGCACCATATACCTGTATACCTAATTCTTTTTCTCTTTCTGCTCTCTCTTACCTATAGCATTACATATGTAATTATTGTGCAGATTGGCTCCCATATAAACTTGTAACGACGAACGCGTGTATAGAAGTATAACTTCTACCGGCAGTCCCACTGGACTGCCACACCCGTTTTTTTTCTGATGTACTTTGCCTTCGTTGTTGCATTTTGTTACATACAGGTCATACATTTTTCTGATATTTAAATCAGGATTAAGATACTTTCTTTCAGGGTTCTTTGTTCTGCCATAATGAATGTCGTAATTTGAATCTATTTTTAATCATAAACGATCACGATAAATACACTGAGCACGATCTGACTAGTCAACTGGACTTGATCCACTCTGTCTCGAAATAATATGGTACATTGTTCAGAAACATTGGAAATTAATGCCATCTGTTTATTATTGCGGCAACTTTGGACGTGGTTTGTTATAGCACCAAAAAGATTTCTATTTGTAGAACCGCTAACTTAATTTTCGTAAAAAGTGGACTTAATCCACTATGGTTCTGAACGCCTCATATAACAGATACAAGATCGGTCCGAGCACACTACCCTGAGGTACACCAGATTTGATGGGGTGAGTTTCGTGTGGGCTTCACTATACCTTACTAGATATTTTCTTTCTGTAAGGTATGATTTAAGCAGTTTGAAGTAAGTGTAAGGCAGGTTTTTCTTTAACTTGTACAGAAGTCCTGTGTGCCACACCTTGTCAAAAGCTTGAGAGGCATCTAAAAAGGCTGCAGTATAGTATATAAATATATATATATATATATATATATATATATATATATATATATATATATGTATATATGTATATATATATATATATATATATATATATATGTATATATATATATATATATATATATATATATATATATATATATATATATATATTATTGTGATATTTAAAGTCTTGGTGCGCCAAGCAATAATTAGCTAATTAATTTTTTGATTAATTAAAATTATTTAAATGATATGATTATGACTCTATCACAATTTTTAATTCTTTTATCTCAGGGTTCAATTCGTGCTTCTATATCTATGCTATTACATGTGAAAGGTAGGTCCAGAGAATACCGGAACAATAAAAAAACACATATGATCTAACACTATATATTGAAATAAAAATAATGAAATAATTCACACTCAAAAGTTTTCAATAAACAAATCTCATATAAGGATTCTCAAAATTTTGTTCTCCGTACGTGAACAATCAAAAATTAATGGTACAAACAATATTAATTGAAATCTCAAAATCCCAAACTATTCTAACTCTCCTAATCCAAATATTTATATCCTTTCTAAATTACGTATAAAAAATTGTGTTATCAATAAAAGAAAAAAAACTGCAGAAAACAAAATTATCTCTTTCTGATGATGAGTGGTCCAAATCCTTGTTCCTTGTAGATTATATTATCTCCTCTCAACCGCTCCCTATGTAATCAGCAATCTTACATCAGATTGTTGCAAGTATATCGTCCTTAATGATCTCCTTCAAAAGCACAAATCATTCAAATTATGATAGCCTTTCTCCTCTCGATAAACTGAATCTCTCGTTGGCCCGAGTGAAAAATTGACTCTTGGAATATCTTCTCTTTACGATAAACTGAATCTCTCGTTGGCCTGAACAGTGACTCTTGGAATATAAGTAGAGAAATATGACTTACAATATTTTGTTGTTTCAGCTTCTGTCAGATACACTAACTCCACAAAAACTCACTAACATTCAACACTACTGCTTGCTACATTTCGGGAACCGACAGAGAACAAACACCGTTCTTTCTTGAAGACTTGGAAACCAACTGCCTATATTTTCTCTCTCCTCAATCTAGCTAAACTTTCCTTATCCCACCTTTTTCAATCTCCGCCAATCAAAACTCGTCACAATTCCCCATTTTTTCATTTCGATAACAAACAAATTTTTACCTATAATTATAAAATTTCCTAAAACTTATTTACAAATATTATTTTCTATAATTCTTAAAACTAACAAAAACCTCTTTATAAAATATCTTCTATTGTCTTTAATCACTGCACTAATGTATTTGTAAAAACCCGTTTCAATTTGTCTTTTGTTTCACTTAAACTTATGCGGGTCAACTGAAGTATTACAAAGAAATAATTTATGTAAAGCTTACTTTTTGTTTAGTACAGATAATCCAAGAATTTAATAACTTTCCTTCTTAGAAATGTTTGTTGGTTATACTTTCTGAATTATTTTAATTTTTTGTTGAACTTTGAAATATTTTAAACAAACCAATATTTTCTTGATTTTACATATCATAACAAATCCCCGCCATTTGATCTGCCGAAAACTCTTTGTTAAATTTTAAAATGACAAAAGTTTTCCAGGATCAAATCATTTCACTATGTTATTAAAATCTATTCATGATATTGATAGATGTCGTGAATGTTAAAATACCCCGTATATTGCCTGTCTTTATACGGGATTGGATATATTTTCGTTTTAAATTTTTCCAAGTATTTTCCCTTCAAAGAAAGTTCATAATTTTTAGCCACTCGGTTTACTTTATTAACAAGATCTCCATGGTTTCTTAAAATCTTCTCTATGTTTTCTCCACAATTTATTTTTCTTTCATCCTCCTTTTGTTCATATGTGTTCACTGTCCATAATACTTCTTCACACAATTCTGGATTCTCGTCCCTTAGTGCCATTTTTTCTTCTGTTTTCCTTTTATCCTCTAATTCCCTTTGGTATTCCGAGCACCATGTTTCTATTCCTTTCATTTCTCTGATGATACTTTCTTTTTCTTCCTGCTTCCATTCTGTTTTATCGTCGGTTGCCGACAATTCTTCTGTACCTTCTATTTCCTGTTTTTCTCTGGTCTCCATCTTATTTTCCTGCTTTCTTTTCGAACTCTTCTTCTTTTTCTTCCTTCTCTTTTTCTCTTCTGTTAGATCTTGTTCTTGTACTTTCGGTTTATTCTCTACAGTCATATCGATTTCTTTGTGTTTTTCCTGTGCATTGATCCTTACAGAATTTGTTTTCCTATCTGTTTGCTTTTCTTCTCCTGTGTTGTCTGGTTCTGCTCTGATTTCCATTTTATTTTCCGAAATTTATGGTGATATCTTTTTTCCTCAATTCATCAATTCCCGCTATCATATCATGATTTAAATCTTCAATCACCACACATTTCATAATATGGAATTTGTTTCCCACTCTTATCTGTACTCCCAAACCTTCGTTTACTGTCGTCAAATTTTTATTGTTTGCACCCACTAAATCAACCCTAGGAATCTTATACACAAATCTGTCCAAATTTAATTCTTTTACTAGTTTTTTATTGATTAGCGATATCTCCGAGCCAGAATCAATCACAATTTTAATTGCTTTATGTTTTATAAATGCATCTAAAAATATTAGATTAGAATTAGAGATTTGTCTTTCGTTTCCTATTGCTACATGATTCATCTCCCTTCTATTTTGTTGTTGGAAGCTCTGGTTATTTCTATCATCCCTTTGTTCGTTAGTATTCCTATTCGGAGTATTTTGTGCATCTCTATTCCTGTTGTGATTTTCATATGTTCTATGTTGTGTGTCATTCCTGTTATCGTAATTTTGTTGTCTATTGTAATTATTGTAATTTCTCGGCCTATATTCGTTTGTTGATCTGGGATGTCGGTTTCTCTGGTCATAATTTGATGAATACCTTCTTTCCGGTCCATTATATTGGTCATGTTGTCTTCTATTTCTCATTTCTTTTCTTTTTGCTTCTTTTAATTGAAGGAATTGGCACAAACTATCAATATCTTGATAGTTTCTCAAAATCACGTGATCTTCCAACGTTTCCTCAAAATGTCTGCTGATCATTTCTACCAGCTGTTCGGTAGAATATTTGTATTCTAGATATTTTGAATTGTTATATATCTGCAAAGCATATCTTTCTTCAGATATTCCCATTTTTTCGTGATATTTTCCATTCTGTAGCTCTTGGTTGATTTCTCTCTGTTTATTTTTCCCCCAGAAATAGTTGAGAAATTTATTTTCAAAATCTGTCCAATTTTCAAACTCATCTTCCTTGCTTTCATACCATAACGCTGCTTCTTCTTTCAAATGGTTTCTAATTGTTTCTTTGCAATCGTCAAAATATCTAGTATGTTGTAATTTGGTTTTCAAATTTTTAACAAACGGTACTGGGTGTGTTTTCCGAATATCCCCGCCAAATTGTATTTTTATGTCACCCGGACTTTGGATGAGTACTTCTCTCCTGTCTCCCATCTCTCGTTGTTTTCTGATATCCTCAATTTGTTTTTCTATTTCTTTCTTGTCTTCTTGTAAAGCCATTTCAAATTTTTCTTCTAACTGTTCTAATTCCTTTTTCTGGACAGTCTTACTATCTTTCATTTTAGTTTCTATTTCTTCTCTCTGTATCTCTAGTTCCTTTCTCTGGCAATTTTGTATCTCCTTCATTGTATTTTGGATATCTTTAATCTCTGTCTCTTGTTTTGCATTCTTTATGGTTATTTCTTCTATCTGTTGTATCAGTTCTTTCTTTATCCCCTCAACACATCCTTTAATTTCTTGTTCATAGTTTTCCAAACGCTTCTCTATATTCCTGTTATTTAGTTCTATTGCTTGCCTTGTTTCCCGTTGGTTTTCTTCCATTGTTTGTTTCGTTTCTGCCATTGTTTGTTTTGTTTCATCCATTTTTTGTGATGTTTCTTGTTGGTTTCTCTCTATTGTTTGTTTTGTTTCTGCCATTGTTTGTGACTGGAGTTGCATTAGTTGTAATATTTTATCTATTCCTGATAGTTCTTTTCTCTCCTCAACTATTGTCACATTTCCTTCATTATCCGATACTTCTTCCAAAATTGTTTCATCTTCTCTGTTATCCTCCTTCCTTTCCTGCATTTTACTTTGACTCCTTGTGGTCGACATGTTGTTTCTTTTCGTTACTGTTTTTGTCCCCGCCAAATGTGAAATTTTACAACACTCTATATGTTTCAGAACACGACAATATTTCTCCCCAAATGTATTAAATTTTCACGACAAATATCAAATATGCAATCAGTAAAATTCAAATAATTCAAAATAAATATCAAATGTACGATTGGTAAAGAAAATAAAATCAAATAATTCAATAGCAGTAAATATCCACTAACTACGATCAATCAATAAATCAAATTTATATTCCCTGGAAAAATTGTCAAAATACTTTCAAATTCAAATTCCCTCAATGTTATATGTTTTTATCTCTGGATCACCTGTACTTATTCCAGATCTCTTTCCCTTCCTTCAAATGTAAAGCTGCGATATTTTCAAGCCCCACGTTTTGGAAGCCAGTTATTGTGATATTTAAAGTCTTGGTGCGCCAAGCAATAATTAGCTAATTAATTTTTTGATTAATTAAAATTATTTAAATGATATGATTATGACTCTATCACAATTTTTAATTCTTTTATCTCAGGGTTCAATTCGTGCTTCTATATCTATGCTATTACATGTGAAAGGTAGGTCCAGAGAATACCGGAACAATAAAAAAACACATATGATCTAACACTATATATTGAAATAAAAATAATGAAATAATTCACACTCAAAAGTTTTCAATAAACAAATCTCATATAAGGATTCTCAAAATTTTGTTCTCCGTACGTGAACAATCAAAAATTAATGGTACAAACAATATTAATTGAAATCTCAAAATCCCAAACTATTCTAACTCTCCTAATCCAAATATTTATATCCTTTCTAAATTACGTGTAAAAAATTGTGTTATCAATAAAAGAAAAAAAACTGCAGAAAACAAAATTATCTCTTTCTGATGATGAGTGGTCCAAATCCTTGTTCCTTGTAGATTATATTATCTCCTCTCAACCGCTCCCTATGTAATCAGCAATCTTACATCAGATTGTTGCAAGTATATCGTCCTTAATGATCTCCTTCAAAAGCACAAATCATTCAAATTATGATAGCCTTTCTCCTCTCGATAAACTGAATCTCTCGTTGGCCCGAGTGAAAAATTGACTCTTGGAATATCTTCTCTTTACGATAAACTGAATCTCTCGTTGGCCTGAACAGTGACTCTTGGAATATAAGTAGAGAAATATGACTTACAATATTTTGTTGTTTCAGCTTCTGTCAGATACACTAACTCCACAAAAACTCACTAACATTCAACACTACTGCTTGCTACATTTCGGGAACCGACAGAGAACAAACACCGTTCTTTCTTGAAGACTTGGAAACCAACTGCCTATATTTTCTCTCTCCTCAATCTAGCTAAACTTTCCTTATCCCACCTTTTTCAATCTCCGCCAATCAAAACTCGTCACAATTCCCCATTTTTTCATTTCGATAACAAACAAATTTTTACCTATAATTATAAAATTTCCTAAAACTTATTTACAAATATTATTTTCTATAATTCTTAAAACTAACAAAAACCTCTTTATAAAATATCTTCTATTGTCTTTAATCACTGCACTAATGTATTTGTAAAAACCCGTTTCAATTTGTCTTTTGTTTCACTTAAACTTATGCGGGTCAACTGAAGTATTACAAAGAAATAATTTATGTAAAGCTTACTTTTTGTTTAGTACAGATAATCCAAGAATTTAATAACTTTCCTTCTTAGAAATGTTTGTTGGTTATACTTTCTGAATTATTTTAATTTTTTGTTGAACTTTGAAATATTTTAAACAAACCAATATTTTCTTGATTTTACATATCATAACAATATATATATATATATATATATATATATATATATATATATATATATATATATATATATATATATATATATATATATATATATATATATATATATATATATATATATATATATATATATATATATGGTGGTGATCAAGATTGCGCCGACTGGTGAGCAGTGTTTAAATGTGCTCTCTCTAGTTAGTGATGAAAATTTCCTCGAGAAACAATTTAAGTGCTGTCAAAGTAAAGCTACTAAAATCTTAGTTTGTGTACAGTGTGGAAATGTTTTTCATTTGTCATGTGCAACCAGAAGTTAGCTTCGGTGCATCAAAATTTGTGACACACGAATAATTTCCTGTGAAACAAACGAGAAATCTAATGACATTGAGGAGAATTTCCAAGGTAAACCCGATCTATACAAAGAAAATGAGCTACTTAAAAATATTATAAAAGAAAAAGAGGAAAAATTTAATATATTACTAGAAAATTATTCTCTTTTAAAACAAAACAATCGTTATCTACAAGAAAAGATAAGCCAAATGGAAGCAAAAACTGAACCTGTTTAACCAGTTTTAAATGAGTCAAACATGGATTTTTAAAATGCTAGTGTGTGACTGATGGCAGATATGGGAGGAGACACAGCATGTCCTTTTTCTTTGCTTCTGTCATGAGTCTAGGTGTGGAGTACAGATGACTTTGATTACCAATGAATTTTGGCCATCGAGACAGTAAAAACTAACAGTAACTTCAGAATTTCAGACATGCTGTGAGTCTCTCTAGTTATGATGTTATTATTATTATTGAAACATGGCTTACATCTAGAATTTTAGAGGCTGAATTGGGATTAAGTGACTTTATTGTGTATACACATTACAGGGACCCTCAAACTAGTTCAAAGACTCGTGGTGGTAGTGTTCTTATTCCTGTCCATAAGCGCCTTAATTCAATGTTGGTTAGGCCTATCGATTCCTCTGTGGAACACGTTTTTACATAGGTAATGTGTGGCAAAAAAAAGTTAGTCATTGGTGCAGTGTAATTTCCTCCAAGGTCATCTGGGTCAGTATATGAGGAGCATTCCACCTGCATGTTGGACTTAGCGGATAGATTAAGTGATTGTGAATTCTGTATTTGTGGTGACTACAACCTACCTGAAGCATCCTGGGATAATCTTAGTAATGGTGTTACAGTTGAGTGTCCGCATCACTCTCCAGCAAATATTATTTGTACTTGCTATAATTTTCAAAATATGTCACAAGTAAATGCTTTGCCTAACCTTAATAATAAATTTTTAGATCGAGTTTTCTGTAGTCAGAGGGATACAGTTGTATCGATTTCAACTGATGTTCTATTGAATACTTCCCAACATCATTCAGCTTATACTATATTGTTACATGCAGCCAATTTAAATTTGTTTTTTAAATATGATGTCTTCTATCATGATTTTAAAAAATGTAATTATCCAGTTTTAAATGAATATATAGCCTCAATTCCTTGGAACAAGGTATTAGATGAATCAGATATAAATTGCTGCTTAGAAAATTTTTACCAAATTTTATATGATGCCATCAATATGTTTGTTCCTATCAAACGGTTTAAATCATTAAACATTCCAGTTTGGTTTTCGCGAGAATTAATTGAGCTTGTCATAGAGAAAAAAATAGCTCACAGGAATTTTAAAGCATCAGGCAACTCATGTGAGGAATTTTCGGTGTTAAGGGAAAGATGTAAATCATTACAAGCAGTATGTTATAAGAACTATTTAGAGAATATTCAAGCAAATCTTTCAATTAATCCCCACTCTTTTTGGAGGTATGTTAGTACTACATGTGGGTCTAGTGCTTATCCTAATGTAATGTCTAATAAAGGTGGGGATGTAATAGCTCAGAATGGTGATAAAATAGTCAATCTATTTGCCAGTTATTTTTCAGGTACATATAATGATAGTGAGTATAATGTACCTAATTTTTAATTGGTACATAGTGTTGATTTTCAGATTCTGAAGTTTAGCCTGACTGATGTTTTCGAGGGGATTATGAGTTTAAAAACTAAATATTCTTTAGGGCCTGATGGTATACCTGCAGCACTTATTAAGAACTGTATTTTTTCCCTTTGTAAACCTTTACAACAAATTTTCAATTTATCATTGTCATCATCTGTATTTCCACAAAATTGGAAAAATAGTTTTCTTACACCTATCTATAAATCCGGCAATCGCGAGTGTGTTAACAATTATGGAGTTATAACTGTTCAATCAGCAATCCCGAGACTTCTTGATAAATTGGTATCGATAAATCTCACCTGGGCTTGCAGAAACATAAATATTGATGAACAACATGGATTTTCTAACGGGAAGTCAACAGTAACAAACCTTGTCAATTACCAACAATACTTGTTGGATGTATTTGAGAATAAAATTCAGGTCGACAGCGTTTACACTGATTTCTCAAAGGCCTTTGACCAGGTTAATCATAATCTTCTGGTCCACAAGGTCCACTGGTATTAACAATTATATTTCAAAAGAATTCCATTCTTATTCTGGTGTACCACAAGGGTCTCATTGTGGTTCCTTGTTTTTTAACTTGTTTATTAACGATATTGGTAAGGCTATCAAAAACTCACAGTTTCTGCTATTTGCTGATGATCTTAAGTTATTTCGTTGTGTACATAATAAATCGGATAGAGATCTCCTGCAAGATGATGTAAATAATATATATATATATATATATATATATATATATATATATATATATATATATATATATATATATATATATATACCGATTCGGCAAATTTTCAACTACCGTATACGTTATTCAGTATGTGGAACAAAGATAACACTTAATTGTTTGAATACGAGTGAGACACAATCCACGCACTTGGAGTAGCGAGTCTAATTTTTAAACAGTGTTGCGAAATTTCTGTAACATAACTCCTTCTAAAACATTAGTCGGATACATGAGTGTAACATAATGTTTAAATCCACTACAGTTCATTGTAGAATGAAAATTAATATTGCCCCAACAAATCTTACATGAACTAATCATGTAAGTATTATTTTTTAAACGATTATATCATTACTTCATTAATTAACAAAGAATACTGAATTGAGAAATTGAGATGCGACAACAGCGTGAGCTAAATAAATAACGCACTTCAGTAGACAGAAAAATAGTATAAACCATTTGCCCTCTCTACCACTTCCCCTCAACAGAATAGGCGGTCCTTATCTGTACAGCAGGTTTAAGGTCAATAAGGTAAGGTCTATTTATTTGATTTTTAGCTGTTGTGGTAAAAGGTTGAAAACAAATAATTAACATGCCAAGCGTATAACATTCATTTATTATATTCGTTACAAAAAGTTAAAGCAATAATTAAAGGTATAGTCTACTAAAAAAAGTCTGTGATTTTCTTTTGTTTTAAACAATTCATAGATTCTAAATCGATTTGATTTTCAATAACATAGAGAAGAAAATACGTTATCTTTTATGTTTCTACACTGCTCTATAAATGATCGTACAGTCGTTATAGCACTCTTGCTTCGTTGATTGATATACTCTTAGATGAAGTTTGTGGGTCGTCATTAAATTCATCGTCTTTATAACTTTAAATACAGTACATGTTGTTATTCCATTATTCAAGATCATTATTATCTTCCTCTTCAAAATGATTTCTTGAGGTTCTGAAGAAAAACCATAGGTTCTAAAGCAGTTTTTCACTGTGAGGAGTGTTACGTTTTGCCATGTTTTGTCCACCATCCTCATTACTTGAAGAACATTGATAGAAGAAATCGTATTTTGCTCCATATCAGCTATCATTCTTCTAACAACTTCTTTTCTGTATAATGTTTTAAAAATTTTAATGATACCCTGATCCAAAGGTTGAAGTTGTGATGTTGTGTTTGGTGGAAGAAATTGTACTTTGATTGCCTTTAATGGTGGTATGTCCCCGTGTGCTGTTCAGTTGTCGATGAACAGAACAATTTTTCTATTTCAAGTTGCCCTTTGCTAATCTATATTAATCAGCCATTTTCTAAAAAGTTCTGCTGTCATCCATGCTTTTTTATTGGCTTCATAATCCATGGGTAGTGATTTTAAACCTGCAAAACACCGAGGTTTTTTTGACTTACCTATAAAATTAAAGGTTTGAGGTTTTCTGTGCCCGTAGAATTTGCACAAAGCAGAATCGTAAGTCGTTCCTTGCTGTGTTTTTCTCCATGACATTTTTTATTTTTGAATGTTAATGTTTTTTCGGGAAGACATTTAAAAAACAGACCAGTTTCATCAGCATTAAAAACATCATTGGGATCATAATTATTCACTAAATTATGCAATTTCCATTGAGATTTCCATTCTTGGCAGACTGATTTGCTTACGCTCGTACTTTCGCCTCACATTTTTTTAAGGCTAAATCATTCGTTTATTGAAATTCTCTAACCAGCCATTGCTGGCTTTAAAATTATCCATTTTTAGTGAATTAGCGAACTCTACAGCCTTTTCTTTCAGTATGGGTCCACTGATACTGATGTTTTTGTTTCGATACTGTTTTAACCACGTAAACAAACACTGTTCCGAATTAGGGAATTCGGCAATTTTTGTCTCCTGATTCTTGTTTTTTCAATAGTTCGGTTTCTTTTTTTATGATGATTGATAATGTACTCTCGTGTATTCCAAACAGAGCCGCAACTTCTTTTCTTTTGAATCCATTTTTCACTGCTTCTATAGCTTTTAATTTATCAGCATATGTTAGCGTTGTTAATTTTCTTTTTGAACTCATTTTAAGCAAGGTTTCACACAGTACCTAAATCGATGTTCAGCTGTCATTGGTAAACAATTTTATGTTATAGAGATTGTGAAAACATTTCTTTAAGTTACTGAGGGCCAATATTGATATTATTTATTTAAGTTATCGAGATTGTGTATTTTAAGTTGTAGAGGTTTTGGGCTCCGATGGGAAGGGAACAGATAATTTTTTGAAGTTATAGAGGTTTTTAAGTTATTGAGGTTTGACCTATCGAGGTTCTACTGTATTTTCAAAAAGAAAAGATTCAAATGATGAAATGGTATTATGGGAACCATTCTATTGTAGAAATAATACAGTTATTTATTGCTGCTTTTTAAAAACAATAACTTTAAAAAAAATGTTTTCCGATGAATCTTCATTCACAATCCATAAACGTCATAATCCATCTGTCGTCCGCTATTGGTCTAGGGAAAAGCAACATTTGAGTATTGCTGGGAAAACACAATTCCCAAAGAAATTAAATGTGTGGACTGGCATTTATAACGATAATATAATTGGTCCATTTTTTATTACGGGAAATCTGAATGGACGAAAGTATCTAGATTTATTACGCAATCAGATTATTCCAGCAGTTCGAAACCTTGCGGTCAACTTCGATGATGTTTGGTTTCAACAGGATGGTTGCCCAGCACATAATGCAATCGAAGTTACAAATTATTTGGAACAAACATTTCCTGGACGAATAATTTCTACACGAGGAACAATAAAATGGCCCCCTAGATCACCAGATTTAGCACCTTTGGTATTTTATTTCTTAGGAATGCTAAAATCAAAATTATATCGGCATGAATTCGAACGAGCCACCAATTTAGCAGAATTGTAAGAAAAAATTGTTCAACTTTGTAGTCGAGTACAACCAAATCAGCTAAATGCAATGAGACTTGCTTTAATTGATAGATTCGGATTTTGTTTAGCTTAAAATGGTGGTTTGTTTGAACATTTAATTGGTTAGAGATTTTTTAAAAATGCTTTTAATTTTAATTATTTAGAATAATTTTTTTGATTGGTTTTTTTCTTATAAAAATAATATTTATATTTAGTTAATGTTTGTTAAGTTAATTATTGTTTTATTTCCTAGCTACCACAGCTAAAAATCTACAAAAATTACATTTAAAACTCGAATACCTATAAGTGTTTGAGTTTTTCTTAAAGATTTACCGACGGAAAGTTGGCGACGAAATAATTTTATGAAAAGAACTGCACCCCATCAATGTCCGATAATTACTGTCGGTCATCGGTGTATTTTTATGCCGCTTCGCACTGTAAAAGAAGGCGTTGCTTAAAATTTTAAACTCTTCAGGGGAATAATGCTTTGTTGCCACACATAAATTACTTAAATCACTGTTCTTTGTTAACTAATAACGACCGGTGTCGTAATCTCAACGACTAGTAAGTTGCACTGAAGAATTGTGATATTTTATAAATGTTTACATATTTTTCTTATTACAGTGTCTTGAAAAAGGAATAAAACCATTCCGAAAGCTAGACAAAAAGTCAAAAGAGTGTTTCTTTCATTAACATCCCGGCCAATTTTCTGACTGCAACCCTAATAAACTGTGTAGTTTGTGCAGTCACTAATATCCAGTATACATATATATATATATATATATATATATATATATATATATATATATATACATACATATATATATATATATATATATATATATATATACATACATATATATATACATATACATATATATATATATATATATATATATATATATATATATACATACATATATATATACATATACATATATATATATATATATATATATATATATATATATATATATATATATATATACATATATGAAACTCATATATACATATATGAGTTCTCGGGAAGAACCGCGTTGAGAATTTAAAACTCGACGTTTCGGCTCCCATTTTGGAGCCATTTTCAAGAGTGATGATACGGTTCCGTTCGAGTTCGGGGTCTCAATCTGCCTACTCCCCTCACTCGAGACGTACCAGTATCGTGTTCTGTATAAATACAAGAACTGTCTCTCGGCACTGAGGTCTCAATCTGCCTACTCCTCAGTGTCGAGTGACAACCGGTCTTACCCTGTGTGGCTGCTTTTATACTCGCTGTATGCGCGGGAACGGTATGCGCTGACGTGGCCTGAGCGGTGTGGGCGGGAGGTCGCTGAAGCAGAGGTCGCCATGTTGCCGGCAATCGTTTCGCGTCATCGCGCGTATATGTTATTATCAGCAAATAGCAGAAAGTGTGAGTTTTTGATAGCCTTACCAATATCGTTAATGAACAAGTTAAAAAACAAGGGACCACAATAAGACCCTTGTGGTACACCAGAATAACAATGGAATTCTTTTGAAATATAATTGTTAATACGAACTTGCTGTGTACGTCCCATCAGAAAACTTTTAATCCAACTAACAATGGAGTCAACAAAGCCAAATGCATGAAGTTTGTGGACCAGAAGATTATGATTAACCTGGTCAAAGGACTTTGAGAAATCAGTGTAAACGCTGTCGACCTGAATTTTATTCTCAAATGCGTCCAACAAGTATTGTTGGTGTCGACGACAACCCATTTTGTATTTGAACGGTCCGCCACTGCAGCCCAGCCAGCCAGCTAGTCGGTACAGACGACAGATGACAGAATGACATTCCATCACCAGCCGTTGAGAAGCATAGAACTATTTGTTATTGTTTTCATATTTTTGTGCAAATTCATAAATAAATGCAGTATTTTAGACTATTAATTAATTTCAATGAATACAGTCCACTACAACAATAAACATTGGTCCATTCGACCCGATATTTGTGATAAAATCAGTGCTAAAAGTGATTCACAGTTAACGGTCAAGTGAAAGAACACGTGGGATTGCCGAACAATATACAGCCAAAAATACCGGTGAGTTCCCATCTGATTCCTATACCTATTTATACTGTTTTTGTTTGGGTAAGTTGCATAAAACTATTTACAATCTATATATCTATTTAAATTCAATTCGAATCTATTTGATTAATAAACAATGTCGGACGAACACTTAAAAAGATTAATTAGAAAACGTGCTGGTCATAAAGCTTCATTTACAATTTTCTCCAAATTTCTAGAGTCTATTAAATGCAAATTAGAATTACATGATGTTGAAAAAATCGAACTAAGCGACAGAATAAATAAACTAGAAAATACATTTTTAGAAATTAAAATTATCCAATCAGAAATAGAAGAATTGGCAGACGATCCCGAACCACACTTTGTGATAAGGGAAGAACTTGAAAACAATTTTTATTCACTATCGGCTAATGCCAAAGCATTGTTAAATAAATTCATTTCAGATATTGATGATAAAAAGTCGGTGACAAGCGAGCATACAAACAATAACACTTCTATTTCTGACGGGGCTTATCGTTTACAAGGTGTAAAACTGCCAACAATACAAATTCCAAAGTTCGACGGCACATACGAATTTTGGCTAGAATTTCGAGACACTTTTGAGTCACTCATTCATACAAATGATAGTATTACAAATATTCAGAAGTATCATTATCTTCGGGCATCATTACAAGGAAATGCCGCCGCAGTCATAAAACCTATCGAATTTTCCGCAAACGGGTACAATTTGGCATGGGACTCTGTATGTGATCGATACAATAATAAAAAACTCTTAATACACAATCATATTAAAGCTTTATTTTCATTGGAATCTATTCACAAAGAATCTTTTGTAAAATTTCGTAAATTAGTAGATGATTTTTCAAAACATTTAAAGTCACTTCAACAATTAAATCAGCCGTGTGAACAATGGGATGCCTTACTTATATTCATTATAACATCAAAACTAGACGAAACTACTATTAGGGAATGGGAAAAGCATATTGCTACTCAAACGGAACTACCAACTTTATCCGATCTAAAAGGATTTTTAAAATCAAGAGCAGATTTTCTAGAGGCAATTGAAATGAACATTGAAACAAAAAATAAAAGTAAGGAGAACAGGACGACTAGGGGATTCTTAGCAACAAAAACAAACTATACATGCGTCTCTTGTCAAGGCGACCATAGCATTTACACTTGCGAAACATTTTTAAATTATCCAATAAACGAAAGGTGGAATTTTATTAGATCAAAATCATTGTGTACAAACTGCTTGCGATCGGGTTACTCCAATAAACAGTGCAAACTCGGGCCATGTCGCAAGTGCAAAGCACGTCACAACTCACTTTTACACAATAATACAAATGATAGGAGCATCATTATAAGCCAAAATAATTCGGGCACGTTCAATAGAAATTCGAATATATCCAATAGCAGTATTAATACAAATCCATCACAAAGTACAAGTGAGCCAATAAATCCAGTAACAAGTAACAATACATTTTGTGGTAACAGCATGCTTTCTTGTTCTGATACAGGCTATGTTTTTCTCTCAACAGCAATCTTAAGTGTTAAAGATATGAATGGTAAAATGCAAAGGGCTCGTGCACTATTGGATTGCGGGTCTCAATCTTCATTTATCACAACAAACATGTGTAACAAACTAGGAATCAAACCACAAGATGTCAGCTTAAATCTTTTGGGCATAGGCAACAAACTATCAACTATTACAGGTCAATGTCAGTTAGAGATTTGCACATCTAATAATAAATTTGTAAAAATAATCAACTGTTTTGTATTGCCAAAAATAACAAATATTCTTCCTCATACAAACATTGATGTAAGCGCTATAAACATTCCTAATACAATTCGGTTAGCAGATCCTAATTTTGGCAATGCTGGATCTATTGACATTCTTATCGGCGCAGATATTTTTTGGCATTTGATTTGTAAAGGTCGCATATCTTTAGATCAAGGTCCTATTTTAACAGAAACAATATTTGGGTGGATAATTTCTGGCCCGCTGGGATCGGTTTCCCACAATACAATATCTTGCAATCTTAGCACAAATCTGGAACTAACTAAACTTCTTCAGCAATTTTGGGAAGTAGAGGAATTGCCAAATATTCCTCATCTATCTGAAGAAGAGCAATTGTGCGAGGACAATTTTCAAAAAACTACTACACGTGATCCAAATGGTAGATTCATAGTTATGATGCCATTAAAACAATATCCGCATGTGTTGGGTGATTCAAGGATACAAGCTGAAAGAAGATTTCATCATCTAGAAAAAAGATTAGCACAAAACAATCCTCTTCGCGAACAATATATACAATTCATGCGCGAATATCAGGAGCTAAACCACATGTCGTTAGCAGATATCTCTGAAAACTCTACTGTCGACTACTACATGCCACATCACGGTGTCCTAAAGGAGGACAGTCTTACAACAAAACTTCGTGTCGTGTTTGACGCATCTTCACCAACAAGCAACGGGTTATCATTAAACAATATTCAATGCGTCGGACCCAGTATACAACAAGATCTATTCTCAATTCTCATCCGATTCAGAAAACACAAATTCATCATAAGCTCAGACGTAACCAAAATGTACAGGCAGGTGTTAATTCATCCCAGCCAACGCAGTCTTCAAAAAATAGTCTGGAGGGAAAGTCCTTCAGATCCATTACAACATTTTGCTTTAAATACGGTTACTTATGGCCAAGCATCAGCTAGTTTTCTTGCTATCCGATGCCTTTTCGAGTTAGCTAACGAATGCCAATTGTCGCAACCAGAAATCGCGAAGATATTACGTCAGGATTTCTACGTAGATGACTTGTTAACCGGTGCGGATACTATTACTGAAGCTTCGAACATTTGCCGTGAAGTCTCACGTATTTTACTTACAGGTTGTTTTCCCCTCAGAAAATGGATTTCAAATGACCCAAGAGTTTTAGAAAGGGTAAATAATCAAGATGATTCCTTTGGAATTCTAAACCTCTCTAAAGATGGAGTCACAAAAACTTTAGGACTTATTTGGTCATCCCAACGTGATTCACTATTATACAATGTACAATATAACAATTACAAGGAAACTTGTACCAAAAGAGATGTTCTTTCTTTAATTGCAAGAATATACGATCCACTAGGCTTAGTAGGTCCTTGTATCATACTTGCGAAGATTCTAATGCAAAGGCTATGGACTGAAAAACTGAATTGGGATGAAAAATTAAGCGGTTCATCACTAAATACTTGGAATAGATTGAAAAATGATCTTGCCAATCTGAAACAATTAAGTATACCACGTCATGCAGTGTGCAATAATGCTAAAGATATAGAAATACACGGTTTTTCGGACGCATCACAACAAGCCTACGGTGCTTGTATCTATTTAAGAAGTACTGATGACAAGGGAAATATCTCGGTTAAAATTCTATGTGCTAAATCAAAGGTTGCCCCTATCAAAACTCTAAGCATTCCACGCCTAGAGCTTTGCGCAGCTGTATTACTTTCACGTCTTTTAACTAAGGTAATTGAATCCATTAATATAGACCTCAATAAATGTTATTTATGGTCAGATTCCACAATAACCCTTGCTTGGATCAATACTTCTCCTAACAATCTTCAAACCTTCGTAGCTAACAGAGTCTCCGAAATTCAGGTCTTAACAAAGTCCTATACATGGAAGTATGTACCCACACAAGATAATCCTGCAGACCATCTATCAAGGGGATTATCTCCTTCTCAAATACTAAATTCTTCACTATGGTGGGACGGTCCGTCATGGTTGTCTTTAAGGGAAGAATTTTGGACCCCTTTTAAATCCAAAGGTAGACATTCTACCCGAAATAAAATCTCAAACTATTCTCAATTTTGTTTCCTATTCTCAGCAAGAACAATGGTTTCCATTCAAGGCCTTTTCACAATATTCGCGTTTACTGCGCGCATTTGCATACATCCTTAGATTTAAAAATAATTTATTAACACCCAAAATTCTTAGAGAGTGTGGCTCTCTAACATTAACCAATATTAATGACGCTCGTCGTTATTTATTGAAGATCATACAACTACACTCTTTTCGCGAAGAGTATGATCAGCTGTCAAAACAAAAAAGCGTTAGTTCCAACAGCAAGCTCTTCTCTTTAAACCCATTTATTGACCAGGATGGTTTAATACGTGTTGGTGGTCGCTTGGCTAACTCGGATTTTCTATATGACAAAAAACATCCCATTGTCTTGGATTCAAAACATCATTTCACGATATTATTTTTCCGTCATGAACACCTGCGTCTATATCATGCAGGCCCTCAGCTGCTTCTATCTACTATTTGGGAGACATATTGGCCTATATCAGGCAGAAACCTATCTAGGTTGACTGTTAAACAATGTACTACTTGTTTACGATTTAATCCTAAACCTATACAACCAATCATGGGTGATTTACCACGTGACCGATTACTATACACATTTCCCTTTGCCATCACTGGTATTGACTACGCCGGTCCGTTTTTGTATAAAAATAAGGGCAGAGGTGCCAAATTAAATAAATGCTATATTTCATTATTCATATGTTTTGCTACAAAGGCGATTCATCTTGAGCTCGTAACCGATTTGAGCACTCAAACATTCATGCTTGCCTTGCGCCGCTTTATCGCTCGTAGAGGAAAGCCAGCCAAATTGTACTCAGATAATGGTAGAAACTTCGTAGGTGCCATGTCTGAACTTAAAAGATTTTTAAAAATTAACAATGCACACATACAAGATTCATGTACACATGAGGGTATTGAATGGCATTTAATTCCGCCATATTCTCCACATTTCGGGGGACTCTGGGAATCCGGAGTAAAATCTTGTAAATTTCACTTAAAACGTTCACTTAAAAATACAAATCTTACATTTGAGGAGTTTGCAACAATACTATCACAAATAGAAGCAGTACTCAACTCCAGACCTTTGTGTCCTATTAGTCCTGATCCTAATGATTTAACACCACTCTGTCCCGCTCATTTCCTCATCGGTAGAATGCCAACGCTAGCTCCAGAACCAGATCTACTCCAAGAGATTCCACAACGACTCAATAGATTTCAACGCATCCAACAAATTTTCCAAAGTTTCTGGAAGAGATGGTCTTCCGAATACGTCGTCGAGCTACAGAGACGTTCTAAGTGGCAAATATCCAAGGGAGAATTAGTAGAAGGAACTTTAGTCCTTATCAAAGATGACTGTCTGCCACCAGCAAAGTGGAAACTAGGCAGAATAACTCACATACATGACGGATCGCAGAATACCGCTAGAGTTGCAAAAATAAAGACTCAAGAAGGTATCATCACGAGGTCATTCTCCAAAATATGTCCTCTCCTTCCATTAAATTGAAAGATTCAGGATCTTTCAAGGCCGGGAGTATGTCGACGACAACCCATTTTGTATTTGAACGGTCCGCCACTGCAGCCCAGCCAGCCAGCTAGTCGGTACAGACGACAGATGACAGAATGACATTCCATCACCAGCCGTTGAGAAGCATAGAACTATTTGTTATTGTTTTCATATTTTTGTGCAAATTCATAAATAAATGCAGTATTTTAGACTATTAATTAATTTCAATGAATACAGTCCACTACAACAATAAACAGTTGGTAATTGACAAGGTTTGTTACTGTTGACTTCCCGTTAGAAAATCCATGTTGTTCATCAATATTTATGTTTCTGCAAGCCCAGGTGAGATTTATCGATACCAATTTATCAAGAAGTCTCGGGATTGCTGATTGAACAGTTATAACTCCATAATTGTTAACACACTCGCGATTGCCGGATTTATAGATAGGTGTAAGAAAACTATTTTTCCAATTTTGTGGAAATACAGATGATGACAATGATAAATTGAAAATTTGTTGTAAAGGTTTACAAAGGGAAAAAATACAGTTCTTAATAAGTGCTGCAGGTATACCATCAGGCCCTAAAGAATATTTAGTTTTTAAACTCATAATCCCCTCGAAAACATCAGTCAGGCTAAACTTCAGAATCTGAAAATCAACACTATGTACCAATTAAAAATTAGGTACATTATACTCACTATCATTATATGTACCTGAAAAATAACTGGCAAATAGATTGACTATTTTATCACCATTCTGAGCTATTACATCCCCACCTTTATTAGACATTACATTAGGATAAGCACTAGACCCACATGTAGTACTAACATACCTCCAAAAAGAGTGGGGATTAATTGAAAGATTTGCTTGAATATTCTCTAAATAGTTCTTATAACATACTGCTTGTAATGATTTACATCTTTCCCTTAACACCGAAAATTCCTCACATGAGTTGCCTGATGCTTTAAAATTCCTGTGAGCTATTTTTTTCTCTATGACAAGCTCAATTAATTCTCGCGAAAACCAAACTGGAATGTTTAATGATTTAAACCGTTTGATAGGAACAAACATATTGATGGCATCATATAAAATTTGGTAAAAATTTTCTAAGCAGCAATTTATATCTGATTCATCTAATACCTTGTTCCAAGGAATTGAGGCTATATATTCATTTAAAACTGGATAATTACATTTTTTAAAATCATGATAGAAGACATCATATTTAAAAAACAAATTTAAATTGGCTGCATGTAACAATATAGTATAAGCTGAATGATGTTGCGAAGTATTCAATAGAACATCAGTTGAAATCGACACAACTGTATCCCTCTGACTACAGAAAACTCGATCTAAAAATTTATTATTAAGGTTAGGCAAAGCATTTACTTGTGACATATTTTGAAAATTATAGCAGGTACAAATAATATTTGCTGGAGAGTGATGCGGACACTCAACTGTAACACCATTACTAAGATTATCCCAGGATGCTTCAGGTAGGTTGTAGTCACCACAAATACAGAATTCACAATCACTTAATCTATCCGCTAAGTCCAACATGCAGGTGGAATGCTCCTCATATACTGACCCAGATGACCTTGGAGGAAATTACACTGCACCAATGACTAACTTTTTTTTGCCACACATTACCTATGTAAAAACGTGTTCCACAGAGGAATCGATAGGCCTAACCAACATTGAATTAAGGCGCTTATGGACAGGAATAAGAACACTACCACCACGAGTCTTTGAACTAGTTTGAGGGTCCCTGTAATGTCTATACACAATAAAGTCACTTAATCCCAATTCAGCCTCTAAAATTCTAGATGTAAGCCATGTTTCAATAATAATAATAACATCATAACTAGAGAGACCCACAGCATGTCTGAAATTCTGAAGTTACTGTCAGTTTTTACTGTCTCGATGGCCAAAATTCATTGGTAATCAAAGTCATCTGTACTCCACACCTAGACTCATGACAGAAGCAAAGAAAAAGGACATGCTGTGTCTCCTCCCATATCTGCCATCAGTCACACACTAGCATTTTAAAAATCCATGCATCAACACAGGAAGCTGTTCACGAATCCAGCAACAGGGTGAAGAAGACGTAATAGACAATCATGAACTGGTCTGTGATGATTAAGACTAATGCCATTTAAGTTGTGAGAGTATTATTGAACATTGTTATAATAAGTTTTTTATTTGTTACAATTTTTTGTAACTAAAATTCCAGTTTTGTCATACTTCGTTTTTTAATCCATTTTTTTCCCACCAAATATTTCAGAGTAATAATAGATTAAGTCCAAAGTATCTCCAATTATTTCCAAAAAGGTTATTTATTTAATATTACACATAATTTAATTATTTAAACAACATATTACATAAGAGGTTGTCACTTAGATTAGGTTCGTTGGTATATTATGTAATAGTAGAGAGCTTGTTAACTTTAACTCTAAATATCTCTGACTTATGTATTATGGACATGATCCACTATGGTTCTGAACGCCTCATATACAGCTGACTTACCAACAAGCAATAACCTTACGCTTGCAACATTTGCAGATGATACTGCTTTCCTAACATCTTATAGTAATCCAGTAATAGCATCAGATATATATCCTTTACTCCAAAAGGATGACATAAAATATCTAGGCATTCATCTGGACAAAAGATTAACATGGGCCAAACATATATGGACGAAAAGACTACAACTAGGAATTTTATACAGAAAACTTTACTGGATGCTGGGAAAAAACTCACACCTATCAATCGACAACAAGCTGCTGATATACAAAGTTATAATAAAACCCGTTTGGTCATATGGTTTATGGTTCGCAGCTCTGGGGATCAGCTAGCAAATCTAATGTTATGAAAATATATATATATATATATATATATATATATATATATATATATATATATATATATATATGTTTATGGTCAAAACAAAATGGTTTAAGCTTAAATCCAACTAAATGTTCTTGTATTTCATTTGGTCATATAAATAATCTAATAGCTAATAGATATGTTCTTAATGATGTACTCTTAGATTCAGTTACTGCGATAAAAGATTTAGGTGTATTATTGGATTGTGAATTGACATTTAGAAGCCATTTTCTTAAAAATAAGGAAACAGGATTTCGTAATCTTGGTTTTATTTATCGTAACAGTCATGATCTCTCACCTATTGTATTCAAATTGTATTGCTCTCTGGTACGCTCAGGTCTTGAATACTGCTCTGTTGTTTGGTCCCCATTTCATCAAGTATACATTGATGGATTAGAGAGCGTTCAGAGGAAGTTTCTAAGATCTTTAGCTTTTAAAGCACATATTAATATAAAAAATACTGAAAATTATTTCATAGTTTATTTTATAATAATGTCTCAATTTAACATTGCTACATTGAAGAACCGCAGATTGAGAGCTGATATATGTTATTTTTGTTTAAAATTCTAAACAACGTTATTAATTGTCCCTCGTTATTAGCCAATGTACACTTACAACACAATACATAGAACTCGACACACTACACTCTTTTATATTTCTTTTCATAGGACTGATTATGCTCGTCATTTTCCCTTGTCGAGAATGCTCAGCTCCTGCAATGACCTCTTATTGGATCCTTTCTGCCCAGGATCCAATAGGAGGTCATTGCAAAGACAACTTAAGAATCTAATTATTAATCTAGATATGTGATATTTTTTTTATATTTTTTTGAAGTTATACTTCTATACGTGCGTTCGACGTTGGAAATTTGTACGGGAGTGAATCGGCAAAATCATTACATAATACGTAAGATATAGGTAAGAGAGAGACAGAAGATATATTATGGTATGATTCCTTGGACCTACTAAACCGTTCCTGACAGTGCCTAGAATAGTGGAAGCTATACCTTCAACAGCACCCAGCCATTGCGATCTGTGCCGTTTTTAGTATTCGTGTTCGCATATCTGTGTATGTGCGCATCCCACCGGGAAACAAGCTAATATTCGTGTTATGATGCTTTGGTAGTCAGTGTAATCAAAAAAAAAAAAAGAAATCCTATCAAGAATCGAACAATCAAGGAAAGTATTCATGAGCATGAAAACATTTTTTACAAGATCAGACCTTAGTCTGCAGCTTAGAATCCGAATGATCAGATGTTACGTTTTTTCTGTCTTGTTGTATGGCTGTGAAAGTTGGACAATGGACTCTGAAATAGAAAAAAGAATAGATGCCTTTGAGATGTATATATACAGACGACGAATGCTGGGAATTACATGGGTACAAAGAGTTACTAATGTTGAGGTACTTCGTCGCATGTGTAAACAAAAAGAATTAATAAGAATAATCAAAGAGAGGAAAATGCAATACTTGGGTCATGTGTTAAGAGGCGAAAGATACGAATTACTTCAAGTTATACTGGAAGGAAAAGTACAGGGCAAAAGATCAGTAGGAAGACGCCAGAATTCGTGGCTGAAAGACCTGAGGAGATGGTTGGACTGCTCATCCGCAGAAATCTTTCGCGCAGCAGTTTCCAAAACTACAATTGCCATTTGGATCGCCAACCTTCGAAAGAAGACGGCGCCATGACAATAAGATGCTTTGGTCACTGGACCTTAAATCTCTCTGACATTGTTAAGACAAACAATTTTACTTATTGTTTTTATTGTGAAACAGATTGTAAACAATCTAAAAAAAAACTTTGAACAAATCGGGATCCTTAATGGCATCTGCAATGTGTTTAATAAGAGGAAGATTAGATCTGTAAGACCTTAATTCAATATTAAACCATTGCATGGGTGTTTTTTAGTGGAAAATGCTTTAATATTAAATTGTTATAAGTTTTTGTAAGAAAGACTGCTAAAAAATCAGATCATTATTAATATCATAGAAAAAGTCCATATTTGTACTAGCTAGCACACGTTTGAGCTTCTGTAAACCAGAAGAAGTAATAAACCGTTGAAGATGTAGATCTCTGTAGATATTTTCAGAAAAATTTGTCATAATGTTGTCGAGGCAACTACTGGACTGGGATGTGATTCTAGTATAATCATTTATATGTAGTTACTTTTAGACCAAAAGATGTTAATACATTTTGAATATCAAAAAAAGGGTCAGATTCATTTTTAAAATTTATATTAAAATCACCAAGTATGATCAGTTTGTCTGCTTTACTAAGCAAGGACGTTATGACATTCTCAAAATTCACCAAAAACAAGTCAAGTCAAAGACATAGAAATAAAGATGGCGTCCGATAAGGATGATCGCGACAGTGAAAGCGAAAAAGCCAAGTTTACTTGTTGCAAAATTAAGAAAATAAGCACAATAATATGTGTAAAGTGTGGAAAAGCCTTCCATAAATCATGCACGGCACGGGATTGGGCCGAAAAACTTCAAATTTTAGATGAAACGCGTGTGATTTGTTGTGATTGTAACATAACCTTAAATAGTGGGGATGGCATTTAAAATATGATCATTCATCTGCTAAATGAACTAATTTGTGAGTTAAGAAGTAAAAATCAAATCCTAGAGGAAAATAATAAGCTGCTATGGGAAAAAATAGACAGCATAGAGAAAAAGTTACCAAAAAATCCATGAAGGTAAAAAATGCTGCAAAAACTAAGAATAACAATAACAATCCATTAATTTTAAAAGAACAAAATAATTTGAAAGAGACTGCAAGGTCAGTTGACGCAGTCACAGAACAGCCACTTTGTTCTGTTGATTTGTCTGAGCTGCCACCTAAACCAAGAATATCAAGCAGTTCAATTGCACCCGTGACGCCTGTTAAAGATATCAACCGTCCGCTGATTGAAGATGAAAATGATAAATGGGAAACCCAAAAAAGAGGTTTTTACAAAACAACTCGTCCAACACTTATTGAACGACCAGATCCACTCCAGAGAACCAATGAGAATGCTGGAAGTATCCTGCGCGTTGCCACAAAACATATGGCGATTTTCCTGTCAGGTTTCGATCCAAAAACGGAAGCTCAGGAAATACTTATTTATCTAAAAGAAAGAAAACTGGATGAAAATGTTATCTGCGAAAAAATGAAAACCAGGACAGATAAGTACAAAAATTAATTTAAAATTACTGTTTCAGAACTAAAAATACCTCATTTAATGCAGTAAGAATTATGGCCGAATGGTGTAATTTTTAACCATTTATAGAATGAACAGAGGCTCCCCCAGTGTCAAAAGACAGTCTACGGCACACACCAAAAGAAATTATCAGTAATCCACTTAAATACGCAATCAATTAAAACAAGTATTGATGCCATTAATTTTATCCTAGAAGATCATGATGAATGCTTTGCTCTTTGTTTAACTGAGCACTGGAAAACAGAACAACTGCGGGATTACAATGTGCAGAATTTTAAACTAATCTCTTCATATTGTAGAAACAGTTCACAGGAGCATGGTGGCAATGCGGTATACATCAAAGACACGTTTATTGCAAAAGCCCGGGAAGATATTTCTAGTTTATCAGAAAGAACGGTGTTTGAGTGTTCCGCTGCAGAGGTGCGAATTAATAAGAAGATTGTAATCCTATCCATCTACCGAACAGAAGACCCACAAGTTTTAATAAACAAATTAGACCAAATACTTTGTGATTTAGTTGACAAGGACTCCATCATTTTTCTGGCTGGTGATTTTAACTTAGATATGCTGCTTGAGGGTGCGAGGTGGCCAGACACATTAAAAATGTTTTTGAACTCCTTTGATATTAAACCTTCCATCAAAGACTATACACGCATACAAGGTAACAAAAAATCCTGTATAGATAATATTTTTACAAATCTTGACATATTTGATTCTCTTGTATTCAATCCTCATACGTCTGATCATACTGCTCAAAAGGTAAAATTTGAATTAAACGAATTTGAGTCAAATATAATAAAAAACGAATATTTAGCAAGGAGAATAAACGTTTTTTTTTTTTTAAATTTATTAAAATCCTTTGTAAAAGGTATATATTTAAAAACCCAAACGGGCTATGTTAGACAAAACGTTTTCGGAATCCATATTCCATCATCAGTGTCTAGGAGTACATGAATGTAGCCACTAAATATATGGGTAAAAACCCGTTAAAAAATAATTAGTTACATTTGGTTTACAGTATTTCTTATAAAATATTAAGATGTTAAAGTTACCGTTGGATTAGGTAACATGGCGACATATGACTCCACGTGAAGTTGCTAGTCCTGAGACGGTGTGTCTACGAGGACTTTATGGAAGCAACTGGAGTTGCTTGGAGTTGAGTATGAATATATATTGTCTATAACAGAGAGAAGTCCTTTGTATGCGTGTGTTAAATTTTATAATAGTCTACCATCTGACATTCAACAGGAAACACACTATAGAACTTTTAAAAGAAAGCTTTTCAACACCTAGTTGACATTGAGTCCTATACTGTGGCGGGGTACCTGGCCTATCTTTCTCCTTGATCAGCATGCATAATTTGTAATGTTAATATATTTTAAATGTGTGATGTCAATATATATATATATATATATATATATATATATATATATATATATATATATATATATATTATATATATATTTTAATCTGTAATGAATAATGTGACGTTATGTTTAAAAATTTATGCAAATAAAAATTTACTCTACTCTACTCTACTCAAAGTCATCCTTACCCGATCTGTATACAGTTAAAATATTGGTTTTTATTGAAGTACATAAATTGCACAAAACTCAGAACTTTGCTCTACATTATATTCAATTAGATTAAGAGAAGAATACATAAGATTTTCTTTTACATAAATTGCAACTCTGCCTTGTTTCTTTTTTACCTTACAAAAAAAATTAGCTAACACAGCCGGAGATGCTAATTAATTTTAAATTTTCTTCACTTTGCCAGTGCTCCGAAATTCATATGACGTCATATAATTTTTGATCTGCAAGAAAAGCATTGATCATGTCTAATTTGAAATACACTGCAAATTAACATCAAACATGCTTACCGTACCTTGTCGAATTAGTTTATTTTGATAAAAGTTTGTAGAAGCTTTCGACTTCTTTATATGCTGAAAATTTCTTTTGAAGTTAAATCTCCTAACGGCAGCTCCTTTGGGCCAAATATTATTACTGTATTTGTCAGTTCTATGTGGGTTGTCAAAGAAGTCGCTTAAACCTTGAACAAAGGTTATTAACTGATGGATATATTTGAAATTTGGAGTTATGATACTATACAATTGTTAATAAATCAAAAGGGCTTGTTCTCAGATATGATGAACAAATAATCCAAATTGAGAAGCAAGCTTCAGGGTGGCCTCGCGGATGTGTATGGGATGAGGAGAAAGACCGATACATTGAGGAGTTTCTCCAGAGGGAGTATGTTAGTCTGGAATTTTCCGAAATACCGGAGAATCCTGGTCTTAAATCGTTGGCTAAGATAATGTTGAATTAGTTCTGGGGTAAGTTCACTCAGCGTGAGAACCTTCCCAAAGTCTCCATCATAAACAAACTTGGAGAATTCTTTGTAATGTTGGTTAATTCTTCCTGAGTTGCTACGTGGGAGTATGTGGATTAGGCATATTTCTAGTCTCCCACAATTAGCGTGGTTTTTGTATCATATGCTACAAGTCTTGCTCGTCTTAAATTATACTCTTATTAGAGTTGGTAGAGTATAGGGTTCTTTATTATGACAACTACTCTATCATATATATTTTAATACCCGGTCTTTCTTATCTTCCTACGGGTGATTATATCGGTGATCTAATAGATGAACTGGACGGTGCATACATTTCAGAGAAATTAGACGAAAATTAACTACGACGTAGTTACATCACAAATAGAAAAGCTATATAAGCCTCATTCTTTAAAAAGAAAATTTCATGGTTCCATAATATGGTTATAAAAAATTTTAAATTTATTTTTTATATAATTATGTCTACCTAACGGTGATTTATTTTAACTGTTTGTGTTGCAAGTTAGTAATTTATGTATCTGTAATAAGCCTAGCTAGTCTAGAGGATATTAGATTCATATCCTTTCCACATCATTTTTTATAACATTCGCCGTTCTATTTTTTTTTACGTTCTATGAAAACACTAATAAATCTTGCCATCAGATATAAAACTGTATGATAAGGTTATAGTAATTGACCACTAAAAGATATCTGATATGGAACACTGGCTATTTAATGACCTGATCTTGTTAACCTATGATCTAGTGTAGCCTCCTTAAACATTAAGGCAATCGATAACAATGGCCTTCCTTCCTGAGTTAGTTTTTAAATCTTTTCTTCGATAGCCTGTTCTCCAACAGGAGTCGGAGAATTTTTAGTTTTATGATAGCCTTGAAGGGTTGAACTATCCCCAATAATTCATACTATACAAAATAGTCTGTAACGAATTATATTTAGCCAAAGTGTCGATGTCTTAACATGAGTTTATAAAAGATATCTATCAGATCACTAAAAGTTGCCTACTAAACCATGTTAACTAATGAACCGATCCTATTTGTCCCATACTAAAGATAACCTACCCAGTGGTCGCGTAGTCTTATTTTCTCATTGGTGACTGTCGTTAAGAACACATTCTTGTTTATTAAAAAAATTTTGTTCCAACTGAATTGTCTACCTTCCTTTAATCGCATGCTTTTAATCATTTGTCTACTAAATCATGTTAACCTATGAATTGATCTTAGTAGATATATTGCTATTATTATTAAATCAATTATCATATTTAAAATATTTCATGCATACTATCTTCCTTACTAACTGCTAACATGGTGAGCAGGTAACCATGCCTTCACGTGGAGGCTTCTGTTAAGAATAAATTTTGCTCGATCTGAATGTCTACACTAACTTTAACATAATTATGTAGAGCTTTAATACTTGATTATACTTACTTTCATATATATATATATATATATATATATATATATATATATATATATACTTCTTTTTTGTAATCTTAGTGTTAGTGCCGTTTAAGGGACCTTACATTAAAGCCACAAAAAATATTGAAAAAAATACTTCCTCCTCCACGAGGCAGATATTCACCGTGCACGAAAGTGACGTTCAGGCTCAAAATGTGTTTGTGCACTATCGTGACTTCTAGGTATTTAATAGGTTAGTGGTTTCGATTAAATAATAAAAATACACAAATAGATGCAAACTATATTAATTTAAAGAGTTTGAAAGAAAAGGTAGATAATTTTACAAACATTTCTCTTAAAAAACAATTTTTGCCTTACATTTACTTCTTATGATACATCGCAAAACAGTTTTGTTTTCGTGATAAGCAAAGGTATACATTACATTTTTCACAACGTATTTTTGATTGACTGTGAGAGTTTTCCATTCTACATGCACGAGGATTATCGATTTCATCGAAAGTGGGAAAATGGTTATAGCCATCGTACCTTTTAACCTCTGAGGGTTTAGCTTATCGTCTGTATTTAGAAGAGAAATCGGGGTTTCATTACTTTCTGTTTCTTCGTGATTTCTTTTTCGGTTAGGTGGTTCGTTAACAAGCCCTTCAGCTACTTGCATCCTGAACTCCAAAAGATCCATGATTTTGTTTTTAGGAACTGCAGAAGATTCAGATTCTAATTTATACAATCTCCAAGAATTTGCTACTGCTAAATCGAAAAAATGGAGCATCACTTTAAGAGTCCATTTTTTGGTTTTCATAAAAGTCCGGTAATACTCTAATAATTGATCTAGTATGTCAACCACACCCATATGTTTGTTGTAGTTAGCAGTCACTTTAGGCGCAGTAACATCTATATATTTGGCTCCCTGTTTATCCCAGCGTTTCACGTTAATATTTTCGTCTGAAGGTGTACAATAGGATGAAATAAGAACATACTTATTGTCCTTCCATTTCACAACGACTATATTGTCGCACACAAACTGTTGACATTCACCATGTTTCATGTCTCGATCTGCTTTAAAATCCATACTATTCCGCTCTGGCAATCGGTTCATCATTATCGTACACGTACCATGCAATCCCATTACATCTAAACGTTCCAATAGTGGTACGTAAGTAAAATATCGGTCAAAATAAATGCAGCTTCCTGGAGGAATAGATTTTGAAAGATGGAGGACCACTGAAGCTCCGACACCTAAAGACTTGTCCCTAATGGAGTTATTATACCTTGGTATATCTCGAAATCAATCATCAGCCCATCATGAGTAGTGGCTACAAATGCTTTCAAACCTTGAGGCCTAGGCTTAATTTTAATAACTTGTCGCAATCAATTTTTAACCAAGATGGCGCCGACTAGTGAGCAGCGTTTAAATGTGCTCTCTCTAGTTAGTGACGAAAATTTCCTAGAAAAACAATTTAAGTGCTGTTAAAGTAAAGCTACTAAAATCTTAGTTTGTGTACAGTGTCGAAATGTTTTTCATTTGTCATGTGGAACCAGAAGTAAGCTTCAGTGCATCAAAATTTGTGACACGCATAATTTGCTGTGAAACAAACGAGAAATCTAATGACGTTGAGGAGAATTTTCAAGGTAAACCCGATCTATACAAAGAAAATGAGCTACTTAAAAATATTATAAAAGAAAAAGAGGAAAAATTTAATTTATTACTAGAAAATAATTCTCTTTTAAAACAAAACAATCGTTATCTACAAGAAAAGATAAGCCAAATGGAAGCAAAAACTGAACCTGTTAAACAACCAGTTTTAAATGAGTCGAACAAAAAACACCTTAGTCATATCAAACATATAACTAAAAATTATAAAATTACAAATAAATTTCAGACACCGGTGTTGCCGAAAGTAGTAGAAGCCCTGAATAATTCAACATCTGCAGAACTTAGAAATGCACAGCTAAATAAAATGCAAACTTTAGTAAATATAAATGAAGATATGGGATAAGACAATAATGGTTTTACGTTAGTCCACTCAAAAAAGAAAATTAGACAAACAAAAAAGAACTACGGTGAAAATGATAAAACTACCGACTTAGGAGTTTAAAGAAAGGCTTGGCTTTACCTTTCTAGAGTTAAACGAAGTGTCACAACAGAAACTATCTTCGATTATCTAAAAGATCAGGAAGTGTTTAAAGAGGCTGATATTATTAGAGAACTACCAACTAACGAAAACCAAAACAAATGTTTTATGTGTGGTGTCAACTTCGAATTAAAAGACGAAATCTATAAACCGTCGACTTGGCCAAGATCTGTCAGTAAATGTCAAACTTCCATAGTTCACCAAAATATCCGAAGTCGAAGTATTAATGCAAGTAAACCGACAAACTTATATTTCCCTATTTCACACTGCAATATACAGGGAGGACTTGGACGTAAATCTTACGATATAAATTTGATACTTCAAAGTAATAATGTGAATGTTTTACGCCTTAGTGAACACTGGTTGAAAGAAGATAAATTTAAAGTAACCAATATTGAAAACTTTAATTTAGTGTCTTATTTCGCAAGAAATGATAAAGAAAGTGGGGGTGTATGCATATTTGTAAATAATAAGTTCAGTTGTGAACAGCTAAATTTACGTCAATGGTGTATTAAAAGCAAAGTTGAAATATGTGGAGTAAAATTAAAAGTTCATGGAAGTAAAAAATATTTATTTATTGTAACTATATACAGACCTCCTTATAGTGTGAATTTTAATACTTTTATTACGAAGTTAGAACTATTGTTACAGAGTATTTATAACAATAATGATTTTTACGTTATATGTGGTGATTTTAATATCAATTTTTTAGAAAATAGCAATCAGAAAAATATTTTAACAAACTTATGTTTAGAATACAACATTAAATTTCACATAAATGTACCACTAGAATTACTAAAAATTCTTCAACGTGTGTTGACTTTTTTTTTCCAATTTAGATGTTCAAAAGGTGAGTGTATGTGACACATTTCTATCAGATCATACTTATCAATTATGTGCTTTTGATATGAAAGTTACTGGAAAAAATCATCAAACTATTTTTACCAGAAACTTATGCGATGCTCGCTTAATAACTTTTCAAAATATTTTAGCTAATATTGATTGGAGTGATCTATATGGCTAGTAGTTTTGAAGAAAAATTTTCAATATTTTATGATAGTTATTATATTACTACTTTCTTATTAAAACGTACAGTAACTACCAGACCAAAACAAAAAACATGGTTTGCACCTCATATTAAGGGTTTGCATGATCATTTGTGTCAGATGAATGGATTGAGAAAACAACTCAATAACCCACAGTATTCGGAACGATACAAGAAATTTAAACAAGAATATCAAAAAATTGTTAAAAAACATAAAAAGGAACAATATGATAATCATTTTAGAAATAGCAATAATGTAATGAAGGAAAGTTGGAAAATAATTAATAAAAATAGAGGTAAAAACTGTCAATCAAATCAAAATTTAATATATTTTAGTAACAACGGTGACTTACAAAATTATCATAAAGCTGATCAAATCAACAATTATTTTGTTAAACTGTTTGTTCGGGCTGTTAGGCCGTTGTCTTCTGAGATTAGTTCTCAACGTTTCGCCAACACCAGGGGTTGGCATCTTCTGGAGATGTTACTGCTTCGCTTGTAAGCTGAAACTGACGCCGCCTTGTACCATTGTTGTGTTTGTCTTGTGTGCTTTTGGGTGTTTTCTTGGGATTGGTTGGCTGTGCTGTCCTGTTTTAGTCTTTTGCCTCTTCAGGACGTGTTTTTCTTTGTGTTGGGTGTGGCTGGCACTGGATTTGATGTTGTCTCTACTGGTGTACGGTGTGTTTGTTTGTTGGAGGTTGCTGCTCTCACTAGTCCTGGACAATCGGGGGCGAAAGGTATGTAAGTGAACGGTTCTTTTCAGATTTTTTTTTTAATCTAAAACAGAGATTAGTAAATATATGAAATGGAATTATAAACTTATTAATTTATTAAATTAGTGTATGTATATCGCGACGCGTGAGGGCAGCTGTGGACTGGTACCTCAAAAAAACAGACAGGTATCGTTGTGCAATGGGATCGGAAAACCACAGAAAACCGATCCCCCCCCTGTCGTTGCCAGTTCGAAGTGAACATTTAGTATTATAAGCGACGGTAAAAGAGGGGAGTTGCCTCCTGTATGTCAATGTATTCATCAGGGAGCTGGTTGCTGGCGAGTTCCAGCAGAATGGCGGGTAGGAATGGGAGTTTGGGTTTGGGTTTTCTTCTGAATTCATTGCCGATGGATGAGCAGGTAGTTTTGAGGATGCTTTGGGCTCTGAGATTTTGGCCCCGGATGGTGCGAATTGTGTAACTCCTGCTCAGAGAGGAAAGCCTCTCATTGATGGGCTGGATGTTCGACAGGCGATGTGGAGGCCATATTTATATTTTCTACTCGCTTCCCCTCCACTGGTTTCTGCGTTAAGTTTTTCTACTCCGAGGGGGCGTGTCGTCGTTTGTAGTAGCTTTTCTTTCTTCGTGTTTTGCGGGAAGGGTTTTTTTTGTGGATTTTAATATTGCTAATAGTGTTTATATATCTTCACCGCTTCCCGATACAACCGTGGGTAGTACTGTGACGTTTTATCCAGCATCTGCGTTTCTTCAAACAGTATCCGATGTTCTCCGCTTCCCAAAGCGTGTTCGGCAACGGCAGATTTGTCGATATGTCCTAAACGACAATGACTTTTATGTTCGTTTATCCTTGTGTTTGTGTGTCTTTTCATGGTTCCCACATATACCATTCCACATGTGCATGGTATTCGGTATGATCCGGCCGATGCTAATGGGTCGCGTTGGTCCTTCACGGATCTTAAACAGTCCTTGAAAATGGTCTTTACATTGACTTTTTTAAGTATTCGCCGAATTCTGTCCGTTACCCCCGATATATGGGGCAAGAACGCTTTGTCTATACATTCTGTTTCTTCGCCCTTTATTCTAGAGACGTTGTTCATCGCTTTATGTATTTCTCTTCTGGTATAACCATTAGAGGTGAGTGCTGTTTCAATATGAAGAATTTCACTTTGCAGATGCTGTGGTTCACAAATTCTCTTCGCTCTCTCCGCCAGAATTTTGATGATACATTGTTTTTGGACTGGATGATGATTTGAGTTCCTGTTTAGGTATATGTCCGTGTGTGGAGGTTTTTGATAAACTTTGTGCCCTAAGTAACCTTGCTTTCGATTTACTAATACATCTACGACCGCTAGTTGTGGATCTTTCTGTGTTTCCATCGTAAATTGAATATTTGGATGTAGTGTGTTTATATAAGACAGGAAATCGTTAAGTTTTTCTACTCCGTGACCCCAAATCACAAAAGTGTCATCGACATATCTAAACCATACCCTTGGCTTGTATGCTGAGTCCATTACCCTCTTCTCTAGATGCTCCATGAAAAGGTTGGCTACGACCGGGCTTAGTGGGCTTCCCATTGTTACTCCATCTATCTGTTCATAAATCTGGTCTTATCATGAAAAGTAGGTGGTAGTGAGACAAATACGGTATAATTCCACCATATCCTTGAAAACTAGTTCCTCAATTAAATTCAGAACGTCTTCTAGGGGAACTCTTGTAAATAGGGAAACAACATCAAAGCTAACAAGAATATCAGATTCCTGTAAAGTTATTCCTTTGATCTTCTCGATAAAATGGGCTGAGTCTTTTACAAAGGCATCGTTTGTTCCTATATGTGGTTGTAAAATATCGGTCAGATGTTTAGCAAGGCTGTAAGATGGAGATCCTATGAAGCTTACAATAGGGCGCAGGGGTACATCGTCTTTGTGTATTTTCGGTAAGCCATACAAGCGTGGTGGGACTGTTTCGCTGTTCCTAGTATTCTTGGCTTTATATCCTCCGGTATGGACGAAGTCTATTGATTTTCCGTAGGGTGACTGCTGTGGGATCTTTTTTAAGTTTTCTATATACCACAGGATCTAGAAGATTTTGTATTTTCGATGTGTAGTCGGTTGTCTTCATTACGACGGTGGCGTTTCCCTTTTCTGCTGGTAAAATTACAACATCTTTGTCTGCGTTTAACGATTTTATGGCACGGATTTCTTGGTGGCTCAGGTTATTTTTCGGTGTCTTAGCTTTATGCAAAATTCTTGCTGATTCTGTTCTTATTTTTTCAGCTTTTTCGACTGGTAAGTTGCGAATCGCAATTTATTGTCTTTATTTATTACACTGGGGAACAATTTGAAACTCAATTTCTGTTGAGTTAGATTTTTCAGCTGTTTTCTATAGAATTAGTCGTGCTGATTTCAAAACTGTTTTTACTTTTCTTCTATCACGTCACGTTCGTTTTCTATGTGGGTTAGGCGCATGTTGGTGGGGGAATGACGCGCTGATAACTGCAACTGGTCTAGACTTAACTTTTCACGTGTTCACTTCAGTTACGCCTGTTATACCGTGGTGAAACGTTGTGTGTTGGTTAGCAGCATTTAGTATTTCGTTACTTAAGTGTGTAGAACTACTTAGTGAACTTACTTAAGTGACCTACTTAGCGTGTTTGAACTGAAACGTTTCCTTATGGCTACCTCTGCTCCTACGTCGTAAGTGCGAAAACAGCCCCGATTCGTTTTGTTATATATGTGGCAGTTTTACCATTCCCAATCAAAGGACAAACATCAGTACATTCGTCAGACAAGCATACTTTACCTATTTTAAAGTGAGACTTGGTGATCGAGATTAAGCATGGGCACCTCATAAAGTGTGTAAACAGTGTGTTGAGGGTTTACGGATGTGGACCAAAGGAACACGTGCTAAACTTTCATTTGGTATACCTATGATTTGGCGCGAGCTCAAAGATCATTCAAGTGATTGTTACTTTTGTATAGTGAAAACATCAGGTCAAAAATGACAATATATGATATATGACTTAAACCCAAATTACAATATTGACTTTAATACTCTGGAACAAGTTCAGGTATACTTCTTAAGGGACTACAGCAATTTACCTTTATCTTTAAGAAAATTAATGTTTATATCTGACAGTTCACATTGTTCAAAGGTTATTATATGCTATATACAGAAGTTCTTTAAGTAAAATTGGTGCCATAAATCATAAATCAAAAGTAAATTACATTGAATTATATATAATAAATGAAATTAAAGAACTTCAGCAACAAGGCAAAACTGTTAGTTGGCATGGATTAAAAGCCACTGTGGAATAACTGGAAATGAAATAGTAGATGAATTGGCAAAAAACGCGGTGACACAAGGAGTATTGTAGCGAGATTAAATAAAACGAGCGGTTCGAATTTATATAAATATATTTATTTATAAGTTTACAGTTCGGTACTCTCTTATAACTAAACTCATAACATCGTTTTATATATATATATATATATATATATATATATATATATATATATATATATATATATTAAAGTTACTATGTTCGAGAACATTCTGGCGTAGTCCCACCTCTAATTCGTCTACGTGACGTGTTATTCTACCTCGCACTCGATACATCGAGAATGTTCTTAATGCCTTTTTAGAGTTGCAACCGTTATATGGGCCATGCCGAAAGTATGTTCGTAACACTGCTCCCCTCTTAGATCTGAGCATCCCGATCAGCAACTCCAGATGTAGGCACAGGATGGCGGAATCTACAGAGCTCTCCAGCTCTGCATGAAACCCCCAAGAAGAAATAACAGTCTACAGACTTTGAAGGACACGATCTCTTCGGGTTAATACAACACACAGTAATTTGTACGCCGGTTTCTCGGAAGATCACTTCAAGCATGCTTTTGACAATCTTCCAATCCAGATTTTCTAGTTCATGGCCTATCTTGGGTAAGGCCAAATTCTTGATGTCATAATTGCACACGATTTTCTTCAAATTAGTTAGAGCACGCCATATATCCTCGTAGCTTGCCCTGTCTGTATACGACTTCCTGGTCACCATATACAGCAAAGATCGAGGACCATATTCTAATCTCAGTACTCTTCCAACTTTAGGCTACTGGTTTTTTAACTCGTCCAAACGACCGAACTTCCTATAGAATACAGATGAGATTCCTTTAGTCATCTCAAGATCTTGGGCAACACAGTGGGCTAGAGAGACGTTATGCGGAACACTAAAAAGATCCTGCTGAACTTCTGCTGTCACGCCGAATCTAGCACTCTTTCTGTCTGCGTAATTTGACATAAATTCATTAAAGCATGGTCGCCGGTCATCTTTGATCTCATGTTGAAGGGTTCGTGCTTCTTCTGTTTCATTTGAGCCAGCATATGGTGCAAGACGATTTATGTGAACTACTTTTGGTTTACCTTTCGGCAACTTCTTAATTCGGTATATTACGTCATTTATTCTCTTTTTAATTTCATACGGACCTTCCCATTGTCTTTGCAGTTTGGGAGACAAGCCTCGACGACGTTGTGGATTATAAAGCCAAACAAGATCACCTACTTCATAGATTTCACTCTTGCATCGAGAATGATATTGATCTTTCATTCTGTCACTGGCTAACTGGATGTGTTGTCGGGCAAGTTCATGAATGTTATTCATTCTTAACTTCAGGCGGTCGACATAATCTTCGCTTGCAACATGTTCTTCAGAAGGTCGCAGGGCAAACGAACTTCACGACCTAACATCAGGCAGGTTGGAGTCTGGCCTGTAGTTTCATTCACGGCCGAGCGGTAGGCCATTAGAAATAAATGAATGTGCTGGTCCCAATCTCTTTAATGTTCTGATACAACTTTGGACAGGTGTTTACCCATCGTTCGGTTCATTCTCTCGACCATTCCATCTGATTGAGGATGCAGGGGTGTCGTTCTGGTCTTATTGACACCAATCAATTTACAAACGTTTTGGAAAAGGGTTGACTCGAAGTTTCGCCCTTGGTCGGAGTGGATCTCCAAGAGAACACCAAATCGGCTAAAGAATTCTTTAACAAGTATCTCTGCAACGGTAGCAGCTTCTTGATTTGTTATCGCATAGGCCTCAGTCCATTTCGTAAAATAATCCATGGCTACCAGGATATATTTATTTCCATCATTTGTCTCTGGAAGTGGACCTGCAATGTCGATTGCTACTCTTTCCATAGGACTACAAACATTGTACTGTCTCATGGGTTCACATTTCCGGCACCATCTTCTTACATCATCTTTACAGTTCACCCAATAGAACCGTTCTCGAACCTTTTGCAGAGTCTTCGTGATACCAAAGTGTCCACCTGATGCACCGTCATGCAATTGACGCAGTACTTCTGACACTTTACTTTTAGGTACAATCAACTGAAGCTTAGATTCTGTACCATCATCGTTCTCAAAGGTTCTATACAGAAGATCATCTTTTAGCACTAGGCAATTCCATTGGCTCCAGTAACACTTGACTTCGGGACTACATGCACTAATGTCTTGCCAAGAAAGTCTTTCACTTCGACGCATCCAATCCAATACTCTTTTTATACATGGATCATCTGCTTGAGCGTCTTGTAGCTGTTGAGGTTACCATTGATCATTAATGACGGTGGTTCGTCTCACGGGGCAAAGTCGTTCTTCTAATTTAAGACAGTGATTACAATTTGCACTGCATGGCCGTCTCGAAAGGGCATCAGCATTTGAATGAACTCTGCCAGCCCTGTGTTCGATCTCGTAATCATATTCTTGTAATCGTTCTAACCATCTTGCCATCTGGCCCTCTGGATTACGGAATTGTAGAAGCCATTTTAGAGCAGCGTGATCCGTGCGAAGAAGAAACTTTCTGCCATACATGTATTTATGTAAATACTCGCAAGCCTTCACTGCGCCTAGCAATTCTCTCCTGGTAACGCAATAGTTTCTTTCTGGTTTCGACAAGACTTTGCTAAAGTAAGCGATGACTTTCTCGTGCCCATCTTGGATTTGGGAGAGAACAGCTCCTATTGCACTGTTGCTTGCATCGGTGTCCAACAATTGTCCTGCCTGTGTAGGGTAACTTAAAATCGGTGCGCTGGTCAGAGCCATTTGTAAGTGTTCGAAAGCTCTTTGACACTGTTCGCTCCATGTATATTCTTTGCCTTCTTCTGTCAACTTTGTTAATGGCTTGGAGATGATTGGCAAATCCTTTGACAAAACGTCGGTAATATGTACATTGTACATAGGCTAAGAAAACTTCTAATTTCGTGTTTATCTCTTGGTACTGGCCAATCCTTAATTGCTGCAAGTTTTTCAGGATCAGCTGTTACACCATTACTTGCTATAATATGTCCCAAGTACTTCACTTCTCGTCGAAACAAGTGACATTTCTTTGGACTTAACTTCAAATTCGCTGCCCGCAATCGTTGAAAGACTTCTGTCAGATTATTGGCATGTTCATCGAAGGATCTTCCAACTACAATTACATCATCCAAATAAACCAGGCATGATTTCCATGTTAGACCTCTTAAAACTGCCTCCATTAATCTTTCAAATGTGGCCGGGGCATTACATAAACCAAAGGGCATAACTGTGAACTGCCAAAGCCCTGATCCTATCGAGAATGCGGTTTTTTCACGATCAGCTGGCTCCATGTCTACTTGCCAATATCCACTTTTCAGATCGAGTGTGGAGAACCAACGAGAACCAGAAAGTTTATCCAAAGTATCGTCTATTCTGGGCAAAGGATAACTATCTTTTTTAGTTACCGCATTGAGCTGTCGATAGTCAATACAAAAACGTGTTGAACCATATTTCTTCTTTACTAGCACTACTGGTGATGTCCATGGACTGTTTGATGGTTCAATTACCCCTTGTTTGTTCATATCTTTGATGATATCTTCGGCTTCATCTCTTTTCGCAAATGGAAGTCTTCTAGGTTGTTGTCTGATGAGCTGAGCGTCTCCGGTATTAATTTTATGCTTTACTATGCTTGTTTTGCCATTGTCCTTCTTATCAATGGCAAAAACATCTTGAAATTCTATCAGCATAGACTTCACTTTTTTAGTTCGTTCATCATCAAGATCTTGGCACGTTTTAATCATCGTCTCAACAAGCTCCTTTGGATACTTAGATTTCGACGGTTTCTCATTAGTATTCATGGAACAAATCGAAGCTACGGGAACTCACTGTCCGATCAAAGTTCTTTTGCTTAACTTAATAGCAGTTCCCTTTAAATTCATAACTCTTACAGGAACGACATCTCGAATTCTCACCAAAGCTTTTGCCGTTAGGAACTCGGCATTGTTCACATCTTCGACCATCCTTAAACTTCCCTCTCGGCAGTAACCATCAGGTCTGGTCATCAAAATTTTCTCACTATTACCGGGTATCGTTACGTCAAAAGTAGTTATTAAGCTGATAACATCTTCTTTGTCTTCATGAAACGGCAACTCTTCACCACTGATCTCGAGAACTCCATCTTTGACATTCAATACAGCCCCAACTTTCCGTAGTAAATCCATCCCCAATATGAACTCGTCGGAGATTTCTGCAATTAATACTCTGTTTCACTGTGGTCTATCCAATGGATACTGACATATTAGCCTCGCCATATGTATTAATTATCTCACCAGTTGCTGTTCTAAGCTTTACTGTTGCAGGTGATAATTTAAGATGGCCTCGTACTACTTCTGGCCGTGCAATAGTTCTTGTTGCACCTGTATCTACCAAAAACGATCTACATTTATTATTGATACGACCCTCGATGTACAAGCTATGAATTCCACTGGAGGACGTAATGTACACAGTTACTATTGGGGCTGTGTTTCTCGAGGTCGGCAGTTGTCCCTTGGTGTCGACCCGTTCTAGTTTTCCGACTGTTGTATTATCTTCTTGCAATTACGGCGAATGTGACCTACGTCACCGCAATTCCAACATCTGGGCTCGCGTCTCTTCGGCATCGTGTTACGAACTACTTTTCGTACCATTTCTTCCAGACGCTCATCGTTTGGTTCGTCGCCTTCTTCAATGGTTCTTACTCGATGGGTCCGTGAAGTTTGACTAGCTGTTTCATGTTCCAAGGCAATAGCGAGCGCTTCATCTAGAACTTTCGGTCTTGATAGTCGTAAAGCTTTCTGTAATTCATTGTCTTTTAACCCATTGACATAGATATCTACAGCAATTTCTTCCAACATGTTGTCTGGTGCCTCTGGATAAGCTAACCGCACTATACGACCAACATCTGCTTCAAACTCTTGCAAATTTTCACTTGCTCGTTGAATTCTATTTCTTAGTTGCGCCTTGTAGACTTGTTGTAGATGGGCATCTCCGTAACGTTTGTCTAGTCGAGTGAACAAGGTCTGGTACCATTTTTCTTGACCCTTAGGAATCGATCTTAGGATATCCGCAGCATCACCTCGTAAAGCAGCAGTCAAGGAAACAGATTTTTCTTGTTCTGTCCAATGATTGGCTGTCGCAATAGCTTCAAATTGTCTAAGGTTTATGGACCAAGAAGACTTTCCATCAAATGGTGGCAATTTGAATCGCATATGATGTGTCGTTTCGTCTCTAGGTGGTTCTTCTTTCACTACCGGATCTAAGGCTACTATATTAACTGGTGGTAGCACTTTTGTATTGGTTATCATGCTCTCTAACTGTTTGATCTTCTCTTCTACTTAATCGAATGTTTTAGAGACTTCGTCAAATTTCTCATTGTTCTGAATACAAACTTCGTTAATTATTTGAGAAGTCTCTTCGAATCTTCTAGACGACACATTTTCAAATTTCTCGTCATTTTGTCTAGCTATTTCTTTAATAATTTGAGACGTTTCATTGAATCTTTCATCATTTTTTTTAGAAGATTCTTCTATCATTTGAGAGACGTTTTCAAATTTCTTATCATTTTTTCTGGAACTCTCTTCGATCTTCATTAAAACTGCTTCTTCTGCTGACTGAAAATGGAATGTCTCTGGGTCATCTCCATTCTTGTTAAGAACAGTCTTCAGTCGTTCTTGGAGTATCTTCTTGGACCCGCTGCAGTGTTCATCGCGTTCTTCTAGTTGCTCACGCAACTGTTTTACTGTAGGTTGTACTAGCAGCATCTTTGGTCAGGCACACACGTACTTTTTTAAATGTTCTTTCGTACAATGATCACTACCGAACTACGCAGATGTTCCAGACGAACAATACTTTTCAAAAGTTCAAATAAAACGAGCGGTTCGAATTTATATAAATATATTTATTTATAAGTTTACAGTTCGGTACTCTCTTATCAACTAAACTAAACTCATAACATCGTTATATATATATATATATATATATATATATATATATATATATATATATATATATATATATATATATATATACTATGTTCGAGAACATTCTGGCGTAGTCCCACCTCTAATTCGTCTACGTGACGTGATATTCTACCTCGCACTCGATACATCGCGAATGTTCTTAATGCCTTTTTAGAGTTGCAACCGTTATATGGGCCATGCCAAAAGCATGTTCGTAACAGTATTAACTCATTATCTTTGTACGTCTAGAGATATAGAATCAGACATATTCAAAGAGCTTAAGAAAGAATGGAAAGAAAGGTATATTAATGAGAATATAAATACAGGAAACCATTACAAAGCAATCAGAAACTATAGTACGGATAAATCTTGGTTTTCTAAAATGGGGTCGACAAATGATATGACAAGAACTATATGCAGAATGAGATTTAACCTCTGTCTTACACCATCATATATGTTTAAAATGAACCTAGCTGATAGTCCACAATGTACTTGTGGTCAGATGGGTAACCTACAACATAAAATTTTGGACTGTTCTCTTATATCTAATAAGATTAATAATTTTTTAAATTCACTGTATTCTTTTACCGATGTCCATTATCCCATTAATTTAAATTATTTATTAACATTAGAAAACAATGAGTTTTTATATAGATTATTGTATAAACATGTTTTAGATATTAAACTCAAATTGTAATTGTAAATATAGAGTAAGTATTTCTTTGTAATTTGTTAGAATAAAAAAAAAATTAAAAAAAATAATAAAAAAAGAAAATTAAAAAATAAATAAAAAAAAATAAAATAAATATAAGAAATAAATAATAATTAAAAAAAATAAAAATAAAAAAAAGAGAAAAAATGAGGAACTTGGACAGTCCACAGTAAAGTAGCTATTGAATTAAGTAGATAGCTGCAGAAGAGTTTGCTGTGGAACTCTGAGGACCTCATCACCTATTTTATATATAAATAACTAAAAAGCACCTAATAGAAAAAAAAAACTAGAAACAAATTACCAAAAAAAAAAGACTATGTATTAGAGATCAATACTACTTAGTAATAGATTTAGGATAAGATTGTATAAGAAACAGTGACTAATGAAAAAATGAGTAAAAATTGTAAGATTGGCGAATGGATTTAGTGTCCGCAGTCACATAAACCCAAACAAACAACAACAAGAAAAACAAATGTAAGATAGAGTATCCTAGTTTACCGTCAGCTATACGCCCAGTGCCGCATTCAGCCGAAATCCTAGTACCAGTTTTCAATGAATTTCCCTCTTTGAAAGAAGGGGAATACGGATATGGTGTAGATGAAAGCGACTCCAACGATGAAGATTTCGAAATTGAAGATGACTCCCTACGTAAGGGATTCGAGCAGCAAGAGCTAAATGATTTGGTATGAGATTTAGGACTATCCAAAAAAGCTTGAGAGCTCTTAGCATCACGACTCAATGAGAAAAACTTGCTTGAAAAGGAAGCCAAGGGATCCTATTTTCGAACACGAGAAAGGGCATTTCTGCAATACTTTCAAAGTGATGGTGGATTTGTGTTTTGCCATAATGTAAGTGGTTTAATGGAAGAATTGGGAATTTAAAACTATAACGCAACTGACTGGCGACTGTTTATAGATAGCTCAAAGCGGAGCTTGAAGTTTGTTCTCCTCCACAATGGAAATTTATTTGGTTCAGTTCCAATTGGCCATTCAGTTTATTTGCATGAAGAATATGACGACATAAAGAAAGTCATTGATCTGTTGCAATATCACATGCACCAATGGATCATTTGTGTTGACCTTAAAATGGTCTGCTTTTTACTTGATCCTACAAAACAATAATACGCCCAGTCCTAACATATGGTGCAGAAACCTGGACTTTAACAAAAAGCAATGAAAACATTGCTTTTTGGATGTTTCGAAAGAAAAAGACTAAGGCGAATCTATGGAGCGGTAAATGAAAATGGTGTCTGGAGAAGACGATACAACTTCGAACTATAGAATATACCAGGAACCAGATATCGTAAAACACATTAAGATAGGACGTCTGAGGTGGGTAGGCTATGTAATGCGGATAGAGCAAACCGACCAAGCTAGAAAAACGCTCCTTGATAGACCTATTGGTCAAAGAAGAAGAGGAAGACCCAGAACAAGATTCCTAAATAACATAGATCAAGAAATGAGAAATATGGAAATACGTGCTTGGCGGAGGAAGGCGATGGATAGGGACGACTGGAAAAAATTCTTGGGGAGGCTAGGACCCACACAGGGTTGCAAAGCCAAAATGATGATGATTTTACTTGGTCAAGAACGTGGATACACAAAGTATCCTCGCTTTCTGTGTATGTGGGACAGCAGAGCTCGTGCGCAACATTGGGTGCAGTCGAATTGGCCGCCAAGACCGGACCTGAGACCTGGTGATCCAAACATTGTACATCAGCCACTTGTCGACAGAAAGAATATTATATTTCCACCTCTGCATATAAAATTAGGTCTCATGAAGCAATTTGTTAAAGCTTTGCCAACCGAAGGAGACTGTTTCAAGTATCTCGTATCGAAATTTCCTAGCCTGTCATTTGAAAAGATAAAGGCCGGTGTTTTTGATGGTCCACAGATTCGGCAGCTTCTTACAGATGAACATTTCGTGGTAACAATGTCAGAAATTGAAAAGAATGCGTGGTTGGCATTCAAAAACATTGTTAAAAACTTTCTTGGAAATACACGAGCATTGAATTACGCCGACATTGTCCAGCAACTCTTAGATGGCTTCCAAAAGCTAGGGTGCAACATGACCATTAAAGTGCATTTTTTACATAGCCACCTTGCTAATTTCCCGGACAATCTTGGTGCGGTGAGTGATGAGCAGGGTGAGCGTTTCCATTAAGTTTTGAAGCTCATGGAAGCACGATATCAAGGTAGATGGGACGTACATATGGTGGCTGACTATTGTTGGAGCATCAAGCGCGAATGTACACAAACTGAACACTCCAGAAAGAGTTATAAACGCAAATTGTTGTCTTAATTTGTAAGTACTCTTCACTAATTAAACAATTTTATTTATACGAACTCGATTTAACTTGCATTAAATGTTTTGTAAACTGTAGATTTGGTACGTTTTATTTTATGTTCTTTTATATGCATGATTTTTGAGGATACCCTGTAGTTTAAAAAGTTGAAGTGATAGACAAGATCTGAGGTTATTCTCAGATTCAGAGGACACAAATTAGTGAAAAACAAGTGTCAGATCTAACTCAACAAAAAATGTGTTCCCAGTGTTATAAAAGGTTGTACATTTATAACACTTACAAGTTTATTAAAGTCTTTATTTGTACAATATAACTAATTTGTTTCACACTAATAATTATATAATTTATTTACATTTATTACAATACGCGCGTTACATTTTAAAAACTCGGCGCGATATTATTTTCAGACTAGCTGTCCTCAACAAAATTCCCTCTTTAAATATAAAATGCCGTTAATCGAGAATGCCTTCGAATTCGGACGGCGACCCACATCGAAAAGGATGGAAGGCAAACGGGTTTTCCAGCTGAGCGGCGAATTTACGAAAATAGAATAGAATTAGAAATAATATGTTTACAGTTTTATGACTTATAATATTTATCGTGACAATATCTTCTTTGGGTATAACTTTAGGTACAATCGCAAAATGTCCCCCTTTGGCTAGCAATGATGTTTTGGCTGGCGTTAAAACCTTATCTGAAAGGTTGACCACTGTCCTTTCTGTGTGTTGTTTTGATTCTACCTCCTTATGTTTGGTTAAGCGTTCGTATTTGTTTTTCTGGCGTTCAGTGTTTCTTGGCTAGCAATGATGTTTTGGCTGGCGTTAAAACCTTATCTGGAAGGTTGACCACTGTCCTTTCGGTGTGTTGTTTTGATTCTACCTCCTTATGTTTGGTTAAGCGTTCGTATTTGTTTTTCTGGCGTTCAGTGTTTCTTCCCAGTTCATTTTCCATTTTTCTGTAACAAATGGATTCAATCTTATTCCAATCTGCATATTTCAACCTGCTGCTCAAAACGTAAAACAAATCTAGAAGCTCCTTGTCAACCTTCGCCAAATTTCGTCTGGTATCATGTATTCGTTCTCGTAATAGTGCTTTTTCCATGCGTGTATAATATATTCTATTGGCTTGACTTGTTCTGATGAATCGATTTGTTCGTAAGAAATTCGGTAGTACCCCGTTGTCTCGACATCGTGATAGAAAAGCTAACGACGCAAGAAGTTGAAGCTTTCTTCTTCCGTAGACAATGTATTCTTCTGTAGTATGTAGTTACCTCCTCCCCGTAGAGGCGACCGATAAAATGCGTTAGGCTTTCACGGTCATCGTCTAACTTGTTAAACTGTTTGTTCGGGCTATTAGGCCGTTGTCCTCTGAGAGTAGTTCTCGACGTTTCGCCAACACTAGGGGTTGGCATCTTCTGGAGATGTTACTTCTTCGCTTGTAAGCTGAAACTGACGCCGCGTTGTCTCATTGTTCCGGATTGTCGGGTGTCTTCGTCTTTTGGGTATTTTTGATGTCCTGCTTTAGGCTTTTGCCCCTTCAGGACGTGGTTTGTTTTTGTTTGGTTTTGGCACTGGTTTTTGGTGTTCGTGGATCCCTGGTGTTTGGTGGTGGTGACCTGGTCGTCGGAGGAGCGCCTGGACAATCAGAGGTGAAAGGCAATGTTGAAAGGGTTCTTTTCAGAATTTTATTGATATAAAAAAATAAATTAGTATATATGTGAATTTTGAATTTATGTATTTATTATTGTTAATTGATATCTATATGAACGCGGCGCGAGAGGGCAGCTGTGGCTGGTACCTCAACAAATAGACAGGTATCGTTGTGCAATGGGATCGGGAAACCACAGAAAACCGATCCCCCCTGTCTAGAGCAAGCTCGAAGTGAGCATTTAGTGTTAGTGGCGACGGCGGTAGTAGAGAGAAGTTGCCTCCTGTATATCAATGTATTCATCAGGGAGTTCGTTGCTGGCGAGTGCCAGTAAAATAGTGGGTAGAAAAGGGAGTTTGGTTTTAGGTCTTCTTCTGAATACATTGCCGATGGATGAGCAGGTAGTTTTCAGGATGCTTTGGGCTCTGAGGTTATGGCCTCGAATGGTGCTGATAGTGTAACTCCTGCTCAGAGAGGAGAGCCTCTCATTGATGGGCTGAATATTCGACAGGTGATGTATTAGGGCGGATGGGTAGTCGCGTCGCTTGTAGTTTGCTCTACGCAGGATTCTCCTCTCCAAAGCAAACATTCTTTTTGTGTTGTGGTCGGGCAACATAGTATAGATATTGGATCTATACTCGATGACCGGCCTGATAAATGTTTTGTATGTGTATGAATTAGCGTGTGTGTGTTCTTCCGAATTTACCACAAAGAGCATTGAGTAGTCAGAGTCAGCTCCTTGCCTTGTTACAGGCTTTGTCCAGATCGGCCGTCCAGTTCAGTGTTTGGGTAAACACCACACCGAGGTATTCGATCTGATTGCGGAGCTGTAGTCGGTCCCCCCAAAGTCTTAGGGATTAAGAGTCTAAATAGATTATGGGTGTGATAGATCGGCTGTGCTTCGGATGTCTGAAGAGAATGATTTATGTTTTGTCTGGGTTGGGTGTTACTCTCCATCTCCGACACCACCTGTCGACCAGGTTGAGGTGATTTTCAGCAAACCCAAGTGTAGCATCAACGCTCTGTGCTGTTGTTACAAGAGCTGTGTCGTCTGCGTAGAGCAAAGTGGTTGTTCTTGTGTATCGGGGATTAGGGAAGTCGCTGTTGTATATGATGTATAGTATTGGTGCCATCACGGAACCCTGAGGTACTCCCGCTGTGGAGTACCTCAGAGGTCTTCGGAGGTCAGAGAAATGACCCCGCTCCTTTACCGTAATTCGACAATGAGAGACATATGAATGGATAAGTCTGACGAATGAGAGTCGTAGGCCGATGTTCAATAGTTTCTTGACCAGTCCCACATGCCAAACTTGGTCGAAGGCTTTTTGAACATCGAGGAAAATGCCTAGTGAAACTTTTCCATCGTTCAGACTTTGTGTGATGTGTGTGACGATTTCTGTAAATGCCGTTTTGGTAGAGTACCGTTCTCTAAAGCCGAATTGGAATGGTGGGATGACGTTGTGTTCTGTGGTAAAGTCTACGAGTCTTTCCTTGAGGATCCTCTCGAAGACCTTAGCCAAGACATTAAGGAGAGATATCGGCCTGTAAGAGTTTGGATCGGTACGTGGTTTGCCCTTCTTTAAGAGCATGACTGTATTGACTACTTTCCATGGGGATGGAAAGTAGCAAAGTTTGAGAGTGGCATTGATTATGTTCGTCAGGTATAGAGTGACGCTCGGTGGGAGGTGTTTCACGCAGTTCGTGGCAATTTTGTCAGGTCCCGGTGTGTTCGATTTGCCGATTTGGCAAAATTTTGTGAAGGTTTGTTGATCCACAGGCGACATGATAGGATGATCATGGGGTGCCTGTGGATCGAAGGGGCAGTCGTGTTATGTCTCGGTCACCGCACGGAAGGCGAGATCAAATCTACGAACGTTTGGGGAGATTACGGTATTTTGTAGATGGGTTTTGAAGGCGTCGGCCTTCTGTTGATTTGTGTTTATGATTCGGTTGTTCACCACGAGGTGAGAAGGATTGTTGGTTTTCTGTTTGGTTAGACATTTGAGTTTGTGCCAGAATTTACCGCCCTCACGATAATCAAGACTGGAGGTAGCTGCAATCCATTGACTGGCCTGCAGATTGTTAACCTGCCATTTAATTACCGCAGATAGGCGATTATACTCTGTTTTGACCAGGGGGATGCGGGTACGTTGAAACTGACGGAGAAGTCATCTCTTTTGTTTGATTTTATCGATGATAAATTGTGGTAGAGGTGGTTTTCTAGGGTTGATGACACTGTTAGGGACTGACAGATCAATTGCTTGACTTATCAAGTCGGAAATAACCGTGATACCATGATCGATATCATCAGGGTGTGTTAAGTTGCCTAACTCAGGAGTATTACCAGATAGGTAGGTTTTGTAGAGTTCCCAGTTAGCGTGTTTGTAGTCTCTTATTATCATGGGAGGGTTAGGAGGTGGAGGGTTAAATATCTGTTCTTTAACCAGCAAGGGTAGGTGATCCGACGTAATCGAGTCACCCAGGAAGCATTAGTCATCCAGTAGATCGATCAGATCGTATGTACACGTCGTATGATCGACGGACGACATGCCCTGGGCTCCCAAAAAATTAAAGTCTCCAAGAATGATTGCCTTATTCAGGCTGGAGACGTAGTCAAACAATGTCTCGGATAAGGGTTGTGCAGGATATTTATAATAAGAGACTAGTGTAAGCGTGTTGTTGTTATCGAGGTGTATGTCAACTGCCAGGAAGTCTTCATCATTAAGGATAACATGGGGGGGGGGATGGTGTGAGGAGAGAAAGGAATTCCATATTTAATGAGGAAGCCAATACCACGAGATATTTGGCTTCGAGGACGGTGTAGGGTGTAATAACCAGGGAAGATAGGGTCGCTTTTGGAGAGGATGTCGGAGAGGGCAAGGATTTGGATGTTATGACGTTGAAGGATATGTTTGATGAAGGGGCGTTTTCTCGCAACACCCTGGCAGTTCACAGCACCTAGCGAGCTGTCCATTAGAGGGGCAAGAAGGAGATGGATGCTCTGTTGTTATGGGCCACAAGAGTACTCTTTTGACCGAACATCAGAGTGAAGAAGTGATTAGTGACGTCAAGTATTAGTTGACGCCTGTCGGGAAGGAGGTTGATTAGGATGAGGGAAGTGAATGCCATGACTGTATTCATGTCTGAAGTCAGTTCATAGGGAGGGACGCGTTTCTCGGTGGTGACAGGTTGGGTTTCTTGGGGTGTTTTGGGGATTTCCCTTCTGCGGGGGCATTTGGCCGATTAGGCCGCATGGTTACCACCATAGTTAGGGCATTTTGGTGTTTGCGGAGTGAAGCAGGAGGTGGATTTGTGGTCTTGGCCACAAGTTTTTACGGGCACTCCGAAATGGTATGCCCGTTTTGGCTGCACTTGCCACAGTACTTGTGCACGGGAGGAACAGGGTTGGCGGTTAAAGGGAGCTCAACGTGAAGTCGGAGCCCGTCCATGAAAATACCCCTGGTCAGCATCTCAGTGTACTTGAGTTCACTCGATGTGACCAGTTTGACGAAGGTGGTGGGTAAATTCGCCCGAGATTCTCCATAGTCGTATTCTCCACAGTCGGACTACGGGAATGTCCATCTCGGTGAAGGTTGCGGGTAAGGTGGGCGTCGGAGTAGATTTTGTCTACGCCTTTGACGACGACCATGTAGGTAGGGGTGGAAGGACGAGTAGGGTTTCTGGGGGCTGATGTGTGCTTTGGAGTGATTTGGACTTTGGGATCTCCCAGTGCGTCACGGAGTCTGCGTTGGAGCTCAACATGATTAATTGGGTGGACAGTGGTGAGGTGGGCAATTTGGGTCGCTAGGACTTTAACCGTCGCGATCTGGTTTAACAGGAGCTCTCTGGTATTAATAACTCAGAAGAAATCTCTTTGAGTGGATTTCTCCCGAGGGATGTGGGTGATGAAAGGTTTTTGGTTGAGAAGTTGAGGTAGAGGGGGGATAGCAGGGGATGGGGTGGAGTGAGGTTTAGGGGTGTTAATGGCAGTCGCATATGATTGTTATGTGGTGGTGTTGTGATTTTGTGAGGAGGGAAGGTTGGTGTTTTTAGTAGGTGTGTGTATTAATTGTGAGGTGGGTGTGTGTATTATTTGTGTAGTTTGTGTGGGTATTAATTGTGTAGTTTGTGTGGGTATTAATTGAGAGGTGTGTGTGGGTATTAATTGAGTGGCGTGTGTGGTCGAGGTGTGCTGTAGGTTAGCTGCTTGGGTGGTGGTGGGGGATGAGGAGGAATTAGGTATGGCAGATGATCGGGACAGCTGCAACTGTGCGATCAACCGGTCGATCTGGTCGACTGGGAGGGTAGAAACGAGGTCGGTGACGAAAGTGTCAGTGATCTTGTTCATGATAGAGGTGCGTGTGTCTTCAGGGATATGTAGGGTAGGGGGGCGGGGGGCTAGGTTGAATGAATTAATGGTTTGGTGATGAAGGCAAGGGTGATAATGGGTTGAGTGGTGTGTTGTGAGATGGCAGTGGTGGAAAATCAGAGTTGTCATGGTTGGTGGACGAGTGATGAGTATTTTGTGTAGGGTCGGGTGGCTCAGCCGGTTTAGGTTTGGTTGACCTGTTTGAACGGGTCGAGCGGGGCATTGTACGAGAGTGGATGGCTAGGTTACCCTAGATGAAGCCCGTTTATCTGCACGCAGTGCAATGTGCGGAATGGCGGGTAGCCGGACTATACTGACACTTATGTTGAGCTAGCGGTCCCTCGTAATTCCTGTATTTATTAATTAGTATCTTCAGGGATAGCAGAGAGATTCGGACAGTACTAGCAGGTCTACGTCCTCAAACGGAAGCTGGCAGCCCCGGCAACAGCGTCCGTAGGTGGTTTTTCTTACTGAAACCACCTACTAAGCATACACCGTTACCGACAGAATCTCCGAATAAGAAAATAAACTACCAACCTGTCGAAACACTGGCTTTCCCACTGGTTACTAATTCCTTGTATAACCACGTGGGGACCACACGGTTATTTTCCTCTGTTTATTATTTGTTCTTTGTTCGTTGTTATCGGAACCTTATCGGTGCGTTATCAGCACGTGGCGTCCCAAGCGGTCAGAACGATGGCTTTGTTTATGGCTGCCATCTGACCCTGTGTAGGGATACCGTGCTACCTGAAAACCTAAAACACCAAAAACACTACTAGGCAATGAAATCGAATCACCAATGAATGAATGTTTTCAAATTTAATCAATGAATGACGCCGCGTTGTATTGCGAAGGCCATATTTATATTTTCTACTCGCTTCCCCTCCACTGGCTTCCGTGTGAGGGGCGTGTCGTCGTTTGTAGTAGCTTTTCTTTCTTCGTGCCAACCCCTGGTGTTGGCGAAACGTCGAGAACTAATCTCAGAAGACAACCGCCTAACAGCCCGAACAAACAGTTTATCAAGTTAGACGATGGCCGTGAAAGCCTAACGCATTTTAACAATTATTTTATTAATGCTGTAAAAAATAATGAACTATCAGTTGTTAACCGTACCATACAAATTGATCAATTCAATTTAAGTTTCTTTTTATCACCAACCACTGAAAAAGAAGTTATATCTATTGTATTAAAAACTGCTTCTAAAATAGCTGCAGGGGTAGACGAAATTGATGGAAAAGAGTTGAAACATGTCGCCACATAGCTTTACCACTATCTTATCTCATAAATGAATCATTTACGTGCGGAATATTTCCAGGTATAAAGGAATCGAAAGGAATAACTATTTTTAAAAATAAGGGATCTGCAATGGATATTGCAAACTATAGGCTGATTTGTGTGTCAAGTCATTTCACTAAAATATTTGAAGCAGCTTATGCAAAGAGATTATTTAGAACATTTTAAAATTCTTTGTTATTCAAAACGGGTTTAGAAAAAAGGAATCTACAAATACTGCTATTTCTGACTGTCTTCATTTTTTTTATAAAGCATTAAATGATAAATTAAATGTGTTGGGTCTTTTTTATGACCTTAGTCGTGCATTTCATAGTCGTGCACGGTTGATCGTGAACTCTTATTACAAAAGTTGCAGGGTATTGGAGTACGTGATATACCGTACAATTGGGCCCTATCTTATCTAAGTAATAGAACTCAAGTAGTAACAGTGGAAAATGTAACGTCGAGGCCACTTCAATGTACGATGGGTGTACCTCAAGGCTCAATACTGGGGCCTTTATTTTTCATTATATTTGTAAATGACCTAAACATGTTTTGTTCAATGCCAGATAAAATTGTTCAGTATGCTGATGATACCATTCTCATGTCTCACAGTGAACCCATACAACTGATGGAAAATACCAATGTTGCATCTGCTGAATTTAGCACATATTGTAAAAATAATGGACTCACGCTCAACGTAACAAAAACACATTTTATGCGTTTCTTACCAAAAAACTTAACTCCAAATTCTGACTTTTATTTACATGTGGATGGCAAATCAGTAGAAAGTTATACTACAACGAAATTTTTGGGGGTAACCCTAGATCATAAGCTTACATGGGAAACTCACGTAAATCATGTATCAGCAAAGTTAAGTACATGTAGCTATATAATGCGTAATTTAAGAGAAACTGTCTCATTTGATATATTGCGAATGATTTACTTTAGTTTAGTCCAGTCTGTACTTCAGTATGGCTTAATATTTTGGGGTTGCTCATCTCATTTTGAACGGGCATTTATAGCTCAAAAGAAAGTTTTAAGAAGTATGTATGGCGTTCCATTTTCAGTTAGTTGCAAGCCACTATTTAAGAAGTCTAATATTTTAACAGTACCTAGCCTTTTAATTTTCCAATTAATATTGCACATTGAGGAAAACAAGCTCAAGTTTGGCAGAAATGAGGACATTCACTCACATGATACTAGAGGTAAATCAAATTTTCGACAACTTTTCTCTAGATTAGGTGTACCCCAACATGTACCTGAATATATTGGAATAAAACGTTACAATAAAATATTCAATCTATTAACTCCCAATAATTCTTCACATAAAGGTTTTCGCCAAACTGTGTATTCATTTTTAACCCTATACTGCGCAATTTTTTATTTCGTTTCCAAAAAAATCTGGACAATGTAATTGTGTCTACAAAACAAGGAAAAAATAAAAAAAAAAATTTGAAAAATTAGTTTATTATATACAAAAATGTTGTTGTGACAGATGTGTTACATTGCCCATCAAAGTGAAAAACTCAGTTTCCGTGAAATTTTACAAAGCAGTTATTATTTTTGTTCAAACAAAGATGTATACCACATTTAGAACATTTTATGAAGGAGGCTGACTTACATGTTGGTAATTTACACCTTTGTCTGGCTTCATCATATGTACGCCAGTGACCATTGGAGTCAGTTCTGATGTCTTTTGGAGGTACAAAACTCACAGTTGCCGATTTTCTTCTTTTCTTGCAGCAGTTTCTCGATGCTTTGATCAGAAGGTCTTCCCCGTTTCAATGGAAAATTAATACTGTTAGCCTTGCATAAACATTGGGCTATCTCAGCCCTAAATTCGGGCTGAGTTAAACATTTCTGATTTTGAAGTACACAACATATTCTATAGAGGAGCCAACTGTTGACAATAGTCATATCCAGGAGGTGATAAAATAACCGGAGATACCATTTTTTTGTCCGCACCTTTATCTTATAACGACCAATATAACTGTCCATAGCGTCAACTCCACCCATATGAGCATTATATTCAGTAACCAAACTTGGACATTCAATGGTAACGTACTTATGTTGCTTCCTGTCCCAACGTTTGGCCTCAGTTAATGGCATTTTACCTTTATATGTTGATAGGAATGTAACAGGTTTATTATCCAGCCAAATTACTGAAGATACCTCAACACCATCAATATCACATACGAATTCATGAGAAGATCCTCTGGGTTCTTTTTTTAGTTGCTGGTCAGAAGGTAGCTTACAGTTAGGTAATCTCGATCGTCTTACCGTTCCCAACGAGTGAATACCACGTTGCAATAGGTAGACCATCAAAGGTATCGAAGTATAAAAATTATCAAAATATACTCTGTAATTTTCATTACAAGGTATTATTCGGCAAAGTCTGACAACAACGTTGGCACTTGATCCCAAGTCGGGTTCATTTATCTCACGAAATTTTGGATCGTTTTCTGAACCTGTATAAATTTCAAAACTAGATGAAAAACCATCCGTTCCACAGAGAACATACAATTTGTATCTCCATTTATGGGGTTTCGCTGGAAGATATTGCTTCATATGGTGTCGAGCTTTGGTGGCACATAGTTGTTCATCAACAGATAAATATTTTTGAAGAGGAACTGACTGAAATTTTCTGTTGAGTTCATCGACAATGGGCCGAAGTTTATGTAAACGATCATGATTAGGATGATCTCTTGGTACCATCAAATTATTGTCATTAAAATGTAAATATTGGCGAATTTTTTCGAATCTTTTTTGGGGCATAACTTTTTTTATCTGGGGAAGTCCTAAAGCATTGGACCAGTAACTTCTAACGTTTGGCATTTTTACTAACGACATGTATATACAGACGCCAATATATTGTTGTATATCATTAGTAGTAAGCATCGCAGGTTTACTAGGATTAGTTTGTGTCGAATACAAATTAGATTCCGTGGTGATTTTTTCAAAAAGATTATCATCAAATAAATACTTAAAGAAGCTATAAGGTGTTTATAAGAGATTAAGAATATTTTCAGGAAGCTCGGATTTTCCCCTGAAAACTGAGAACTCTTCGTTCAGAATTAAATTTTTCTTACGCCATATTATTTTTGAATACTTTTCTTTCAATTCCTGTGCTTCCTTTTTGGTATCTCGCAATGACACAGAGACAGATGGAGGATCGTCGGTATTATTCACGGAATTAATTTCACTATCTGAATACTCACTACTGGTTGATTCTTCTAGTTGTATTACAACTCCATCTTCCAATTCTACTGGCATATGTGAAACATCTAGGTCATCTTCGTCTAGTTCATCCAGTTCACCATCGAGCTCGTCCACACTATCTGTCAAATTGAGGATTGCTTCCTCAAGTTCCTTTTGAGTAAGAGGTCTGAAGCGGTTAGACATGGCTAAAAACCTGCAACAAAAGTATATTTTGTTCAAGCACAAGCAATTCAAAAATAACCCACAAATATTTCAAATAGTTACTCTCATGCGCAATGTATCAGATATGTAACAACCTATTTTAATTCCATTCTCAGTGGAAATCTGACTCGTATTTGTTTTAAAAATAATGCACTGAAAAAAAACATACATACCTTATACAAAATAGATAAAACTGAAACACAATAACTTGTAAATAACACCCACAAAACTAAATTCTTTGTACAAGCTTCCGGACGTGCTAATCCTGTAAATGCCGATGCGAACAATATGGTCCGTTATTTCATTGAAAATAGCTTTAGACTAAATATAATAAAAATAAAAACGTTTATTGCCATTATTAGTCTACATTTCAAATTGTTTATATTTCATTTTCTTCTTCACGACGTCCCGCTCTTGCACCGCCTGATATTGGTAATTTTTCCTCTCGGATTCCTGGACTTCTGCTGGTGGCATCCTGACGTCTTCTTCTGTAGGTACTTTTTGTGGCATCGTACCTACTTCCCTGGTTGGCTGTTCTTCGGCAACCATCCGGCTAGACCCTGATCAGGTGGTCGATCAGCTTATGGGTGCTTCTGTATATCCCCTCATTCCTGTTTTTCTCGAGGATGTCCCTGGTCTTTCGGAGTCTTCTTGTGGCCTGGTGGAAGAAGTATCTTGTCCTTTTCTCAGCCACCTCCCTCAGTGGTGTGTACTGGAGCCTTTCTTTGATAGTTGCATTGGATATTCTTTCTTCCCATGTTGATCCGTCTATGATTCGGTAGCATGATGTCTCTGTGGCTTCAAGTCTCCTCCAGTTGGTCTCCGCTATTGAACTCCAAACTGGGACTGCATATAGTATCACCAATCTAACGTAGGCCTGGTACAACTGGATCTTCTTGGCCTTCGTTAGTGGACTGGTCCTGAAAATATAGGGGAGTATTAGTTTTTTAGCAGCATTAGCTTTTACCTTTGTTTTTTGTGTATGCAACCGGAAGTTGAGTTTTCTGTCGAGGTGAACTCCTAGGTATTTGACTGCGTCTCCTGCTTGGATCCTGTTTCCTCCTACTGGGATTTCGTGTACTGGTGGGTTATGTTCCTGAGTGAAAATGATGAATTGAGTCTTCTCTGCGTTGATTTTTATCTTCCATTTGTCTGTGAACTTCGTGATTTTTCCAAGGTGGTTTTCCATATTTCTGATTATTCTTCTGTCATCTTTTCCGGTTGCATACACTGCTGTATCGTCTGCGTAAAGTGCTGTTGAGGTTTTTGGATCAGTTGGTAGATCTGAAACAAAAATATTGTATAAGATGGGTGAGAGAATACTGCCCTGAGGCATCCCTTCCTGGATTTCTTGTATCGTTGACATCTTTTGGTCAGCTGAAACTTGAAAAGTTCTATTAGATAAATACATATCACAAATATTGATTAAGTAATGAGGAAGACCAGCTTTGTCCATCTTGAAGATTAGTGCCTTTTTCCAAACCGTATCGTATGCTTTTTCTATATCCAGTATAGCTAATCCTGTCCTTTATTTTCTGTTGAATCTTATCTTCGTATCGCTGATAATTCTTGCTAGCTGAAGTTCGCAATTCCTTCCTTTTCTGAATCCGAATTTTTCTTCTTGTATAATTCTTCTTCTTTCTGCATGTTTCGTCAGTCTTTTGTAAATGATTTTTTCCAGTATTTTTCCTATTGTTTCGAGGAGAGATATTGGCCTGTAACTTTCTGGTCTTCTTCCATCCTTCCTAGGTTTTAGTAGTGGGATAATCTTGGCGTGTTTCCAGTTGTTTGGGAAATGTCCTTTTTCTAGGCAGAATTTGAAGATATAGTACAGTTGTACTATAATCTTCTTTGGTAGTTCCTTGAGGGTGATGTTGTGAATTCCTTCAGGACCTGGTGCTCTGCTTCCTTTAAGTTTCCTGATGATTTTGGAAACTTCGTTAGGGCTGGTGTAGTCTTCTTCTTCTATTAGGAATTCATTTCTTCTTTTGATTCTGTTGTATTCATTGTTGACTTCTTCTCTTGTTCTTGCGTCTGACATGTCCTGGTTCTGCCTATGTGTAGCTGCCATTTTTCTTGCTATTGCATCCACTTTTTCTTGGGTTTCAAAGTGTATTCCGCATCTTCCATATATTTTCTTGATTTTCTTCAGCTTTTCTAATGTTGTTGTGCCATTGGTTTTCTGTAAGACCCTTATTTCTTCAGAGAGTGTATCTCCGTATTCCTTGAATTCCTGTCTTCTTGTTCTCTGGAATGCTTTTCTGGCCTTATTTCTGTCCTTTATTAGGTCCTGTAGTTCGGTTGAGATGATGAGTCCTTTGTTGTTCGTTTTGGTATGTTGTCTTCCATGGCTTGTTGAATTTTTCTTGTTATCTCTTCAATTTTTCTTTCGACTTCTTCTGTAGATTGGAATTCCCTCTTCATCTCGATTTGGTTGAGTTGTCTTCTGTAGTTTGGCCAATTTGCATCCTTCCAACGCCATCTTTCGACTGGTTCTATAGTGGGAAGATCTACTCTGGATGTCATCCGTCCTGTAACTGGTTTGTGATCCGAACTGCATTCGAAGTTGGTCCTGACATCTTCCATAATAACTTCTTTAGTGATGAAAAAGTCCAACGTTGAGTTGTTTTGTTCTCTTATAGGGTTGATTCTTGTCGGTTCGTCTGGTGCGAATAACATCTTGTTTCTGTCTTCACAGTACCTTAGTATTATTGTTCCATCTCTTGTATCCGAGTTGCATTCCCATGATGTATGTTGAGCGTTGAAATCTCCGGCTAGCACTACGGTTGTTGCTGAGTTAAGCATGGCATCTAATTCTTCAAGAGCTGGATTTTCTCCCTTCTTCCTGTAAATAGAAAAAATATTAGTAGTACCTACTTTAATACCTACATTTTCAAATTGATTAGTTTCTAATACAACCTGATTCCATTCTATGTTATTTTTAACATAGATTGCCACTCCTCTTTTGTTGGGTATGTCTCTCCTTCCATATCCATCGTAGTTTGTAATTCTTGGCAGCTGTGTGGTCGTCATGTAGAGTGTTTCTGAAAGACATATGACATCTGGAGTATGTCTTATCACCGTTTCCCGCAGTTCGTTAATTCGTAACCTTAGTGAATCTATGTTGAGTTGGAGTATCTTGAGGTGCTTAAGCGGCATTATAGATGTCTTCGTATTTCATGAAAATCATTGCGTGTTCGGTGAATGATTTTGCTGCTAAAAGTTCTCTCTTCATATCCTGGAGGAGTGCCATCATTTTTTCTACGTTTACTATTTTGTTAATTTCGGCCCATGTGTTCTTGATGCCTTCTGAGTGACTTGTGGATTGTTGTTGGTTCCCTCTTGCTGATTGAGCGTAGGAGAGTTCGCTGGTGGTGGTCCTGAATGCTGATGGGTGCGGTGGAGGTGCAACTTTGGGTTGTGGTTGGCTTCTCGCTCTTCTCTGCGCTTGCTGGTCCAAATATTCTATGTGCTTCCTGCACATTGGGTTGTTGGATGTATGATCTTCTCCGCAGTTGCAGCACTTGACTTTATTGACCTTTCCTTTGGGTAGAGGGCAGGTCCTGGTTGGGTGGTTCATGGCGCACTTCATGCATCTGGGTGTCTTATAGCAATTCCTGGCTGAATGTCCGAACTCTTGGCAATTGAAGCACTGCGTGGCTCTGGTTGGTTTGGCATATGTATCCCATCTTACTCGTATGTTTTGGAGGCCATTTATCCTCTTGACTTCTTTTAGGTCTTGCTGTTTATCTACTTGGAGAAGGTATGATCTGCTGGTTTTTCCTTGCTGCCTGGTCCTCATTTCGGTTACTTTGGCGACTATTCCCTGTTCTCTGAGCTCTGCCTCTACTTCGTCCAAGTCCATTCCTGGTGCTGCCTTCATTACGATTTTCTTGGTAACTTCAGATTTTTTCGTATATGTGTGAAATGCTGTGCTGGTGGTGATGAAGTCTTGTTTCAACTTCTCGTAGTCTTGATTGTTTCTGGTGAAAACTCTTGTACCTGCTTTTCCCGCTGGAGCGATTTGGAAGTTATTGTGTCCAAGTAGTTCCCTGATTTCCTTTATGAACGTGGAATAACTTCCTATTTGGCCTGCAATTACTATTGGAGGGATTCTTTCCTTCTTCTTGACACCTGAGTTCTCTTCTATACTCACCGACTCAAGTATTTGGTAACGGTTCCTGGTCACGAGTCCGGATCCGGAGGTTCCCGCGCTTGTTGAGGTGGAAGTTCTTTGTCTGGCCCCTTGAATGTCCTCTCTCGAGTTTCTTCTATTACACTTCACCGTCTGGAATGGTTCTTCCTCCATGATTTCGATGTTATTTTGAGACATTATTTCCAATATCTCTTGTCCTGGTGTTGTCTGGGTCGAGTCGTTATTTTGTAACTGGTCCTGGGCGGGTCCACCACCTCTTCGGGAGGTGGGCCTGGTTTTCTTTGTCTTGAAAAGACGTCTGTGGATTGGAAAATCCCTTCGGAAAGGATTGGAATCTGAAATTAAATTAGTTATTTTCGAAAAAAACCTCAGTTTTATCTACTTCTTTAGTCTTGAAAAAGACTAAATCAAAGATATCCTGATTTACAAAATTGTTAGAAAATTCAGCGGTCAGATTGGAACAATTCAGTTCGTAATCCGACCAAATTGAATTGGGGTACTCTGTTAGTCGCTTAGACTTCAGCGTGGTGAGAGGTGCTAGTTTGTGATATGCGTCCGTACGGTAGCAAGTCTCACAGCCTACCAACCTTAGACTAAATCCGACTTTCTTATCATTATAAATAAGGTTGTAGCAGAATGTACACACTGCGCAGTGTAGTTTTAAACGTATTTAAATTTAAAATAACTGCTTTGAAATCGAGACGTGTCATATCTGTTACACCGCGCAGTGTAGGGTTAATGGACAACACATTCTAAAGTGTTGATGGATTTTTAAATTTTTAACATTTTTGCAACAATAGTTCTAAATTTGTATTTGTAACTTTTATTTCTTATTTATTTTATTGTAATCACTGTTTTATTTTAATCATGTGTACTTTTACTATGTATTGTACTCTTTTGTACTAAAATTTTGACTAGTCCAATAAGATTTATACATTTTTTTTGTAAGAATTGTGTAAATTTTGTGGATGAATAAATTATATCTATCTATCTATCCTTAGAGGGCACATACCGCTAAATGGGATTATCTGCTCGTCGATAGAGTAATATCCCGGCATTCTTTCTGTTGCACGTTCTCTTAACTTGATCCAATACTGGTTGTACTCTCCAAAGTGAATTCATATTTTCTGGCAAAGCTGAATCACTATCTACGACATGAAATGCCGCACGTAAAATTTTTAATCTTTCTCTTGAAATTACGTTTGCAACTAAAGGCAAACGCATTTCGTTACGCCAGTACATGTATAATCGTGGATAAGGGATACAACCCATAATGATATGTACCCCAATGAGTTTTTTAAATTCTGTTGCCTTAGTATTCAGCACACGACCAGTTTTTCGGAGGTGGTAATTATTAATACACATAGCAGCATGCTCAAAAAAATCGTCAAAATAATCTTTGAAATATTTTAGTGGATTTCTGATGTTAATGTCTGTTGACTGTCTTATTGAATAACTGTGATCTTTTTGAATAAATGGTACTTGCCTCTAGAGCCTTCTTCGACTGATCACGCTGTTGTTCTGTTTTGATTTAGTAGGACTTGGACTACTATTGTCTCCTAATACAATAGCGTTTGGGTTACCAGAAGAACAAGAAGGTTCTTCGGCGTGAAAGGTTCTTCGGCGTGAATATTTTTCAACGGTTTAGTACTTTCTATTACTTCTTCAAGGTCAGCTATACTTTCTACTTTCGAATTGTCTCCATCACCAATAAGCTGCAGAACTAATTCGTCTGTTAACTCGACTGCTGCAACAATAAAAATTTAAATTAAATAAAAAAAAAAGCAGAGTATGGGTCGGTTGGGCCAGACAGTGTGACGTCAATGGCGCCAATGTCGGTAAGCATTGGATCTACATTACCGACCAACACGTAACTTAGCATGGTTCCGAACCTTTAGTCGTGACCGAAACCATATAGGAGAGGGGCCAACAAACACGTAGACACAAAAAACATAGATGGCGGCGTATTGCCAAAAAGACACTAAGCTTGTAACGTCTAAACGGATCAACGTACAACAACGTGCAAGGTATCGTTGAAAAGGGGAGGGGGTAACGAATACGCTAACTCAAAAAACAAAGATGACGGCGTATTGCCAAAAGGACACTAAGCTTGTAACGTCTAAACGGCTCAACCTACAACTAACCATTGTAACTTGTTACAACGGTTATTATACAACTTATTAAATAACTGTGATCTTTTTGAATAAATGTTATTTGCCTCTAGAGCCTTCTTCAACTGATCACGCTGTTGTTCTGTTTTGATTCAGTAGGACGTTGACTACTATTGTCTCCTAATACAATAGCGTTTGGGTTACCAGAAGAACAAGAAGGTTCTTCGGCGTAAATATTTTTCAACGTTTTAGTACTTTCTATTACTTCTTCAAGGTCAGCTATACTTTCTACTTCCGAATTGTCTCCATCACCAATAAGCTGCAGAACTAATTCATCTGTTAACTCGACTTCTGCAACAATAAAAATTTAAATTAATTAAAAAAAAATTTAAAAACCCTATTTTAAATACAGGTGACAAATAACTTTTAAAAAGTGAATACGGAACGGACACCCACGATCGTTCTTATTTACTTTTGATCAAGAAAATTTGCTTGTGAAAATAGATATTTTTATGTAATTACTATTTGCGTACATTGTCTATTCCTTTACAAACGTTATAAAGTCAATTATTAAATCTTTCTCCAATGAAAATTAGTGAGAAATGGTACTTACTGCGACCACTGCCATCATTAAAATACACCGACATTTTTGCTCGCAGATAACATTTAACTGTCTATTAACGTGAAGATGCGATAGTATAACGCGAAGATGCGAATCATACACTTAGTATGATTCATGCACTATTATTTGGAGCTGCTATGAATCTGAAACGATCAGTTTCTAATGCATGGGAATTTTTGAAATGAAACGTCACGATCGTGTAGGGGCGGCCTGAAAGGGTTAACCCTTTCAGGCCCAAGACTTTATTTTGTGAAAATTATAATTTTTTCTTGTTATATGTTATATTTAAAGGCTAAAGAACATCAAAAAAATCTTTAAAAAAATATCACTTCCTCCCCTCTACAAATACAGCTATGCCACGTTCGTGCTTTCTGGGCTAATAGAACATGAACGCACGATCGTGCGTTGGTGCAAGAAGTAGTAGTTAATTTCAACAAAACTCAAGTATTAAAGGTGGTATTAACGTTATTATTTATTTATTTATTATTTTCACATTAAGTAAACATTTTAAATGCTAGTTCTTATGATAGTCTTTGAAACATGATTTCACTCGCGACAAACACAGATATACATTGCACTTTTCACATCTTATTTTAGTTCTGCTGCCACAGTTTTCAAGCCTGCATGATCTGGGACTATCAATTTGGTCAAACAGCGAAAAATGTTCATGTCCGTCGTATCGTCTTGTTTCTGATCGTTGAAGACATGGTCTGTATCTTTTAGGATTTAGATCTGGATGTACATTCTCAATCTGTAGGTTAGTTTCATCCGTTAAAACACGTTTTTTTGCTGGTGCTCCTATCAGACATTCAAGTCGAAATTTAAGTAAATCTTTAATTTTCTTTTTGGGGATATGAGAAGCAATAGCTTGGAATTTGTAAAGACGTCAAGCATTCACGACCGATAAATCTATAAAAATGAAGTATTACCTTCAGAGTCCATTTCTTTGTTTTTATGTATGTACGGTAGTATTCCATACAGTGATCAAGCACAATCTGTTAAACATTAACGTTCCAGAACCATGCATTCCCAATTCTGACAGGCGTTCCAACAATGGAATTGAAGTAAAATATCTATCGAAATAGATACAACTTCCCGGAGGAATTGACTTGGATAGATGCAATATGACAGCAGCTCCTACTCCAAGCGATTTATCAGGAAAAGGTGTTCCCACTCCTTGGTAGACTTCAAATCTATCATAATGTCGTCACTGGTTGTTGCTACAGACATTTTTAACCCCTGTGGACGCGGTTTATTTTTGACTACTTGGCGCAAGCTTTTTGGGCATGTTCCGCAAAAAGGTATTATCTGTTCATCGATGGAATAATATGATGGAACTCTTAACAGCTTTTCACAAGCCCTCTTCACTCTGGTTATAATCGGCTGTATCTTCCAGAGTATATTGGTATCACCTTCTTCAGACGTGTCTCTATCAATTACTTGAAAAGCTGTACGTAAAGTTTTAAAACGCTCGCGTGTAATGTGTTTTGTTATAATCTCAAGTTACATTTCTTGTCTCCAATACATATGTAATCTGGGATATGGAAATACATCTCATTATCAAATGGGCACCAACGAAAATCTTTAATTCTCTCATATTAGTATTGAGAAGATAGCCGAACCGAAATTCAGATTATTGTCTAAATATGTGCCTTCTACAATTTCCAAAGCAAACAGACGATGGATTGACCAACATAAGGAATCTAAAATTGCATTCCACGACATATCGATTCATCTAGTCAATAACCTTTCGTGAACTGGTTTCTTATACAAAAAAAAACGAGTAAATAAACTGTCTTTTCTATATATTTCAATATTTACTGGAGGTCCACGTTCAACAGTTGACGTTTGAAAATACATCTGTAACGTTTAAACATATTTCGAATATGAAGGATGATTGTATGGAGGTGGTAAAATATAGTATGCAACTAGGAATCAACCTTATGCTTTTAATTGAATTTTTTTTTTCGAAAGAATTCTTACAAGACGTTGGAAGACGTTTAGGCAGTCTGGATCTGATGCTCTTCTGATCGAATATCATGTTTTTGTACTATACCCTGTATGTATATATATATATATATATATATATATATATATATATATATATATATATATATTTGATGGCATGCTATATACATTTATGTACCATACGTCTCACGTTGTTTAATTTGATGTGTTATATGCTAGGATTCAGCTAGTTGTTTATTTTGTAATCAGTCAGAGGTCTTCTTCAGGTCAATAACGCAAATTTATCTTATAGTGTGTCTATTATCATCCATATTGTCATGTGACATTTCGTATGTCGCTATAAGTTCATTAATAATGAAGATACTGTGTAGTGCCCTTTTGGTAGTTGCCTTGTTTGTTTTTTATCTTAATATATTCGTTATATCCTCCCCTTTCATTTGCTATGTTGCATGCTAGGATTCGATCAGTTGTTTATTTTGTACTCAGCTAAGTAAACGTAGCTAAGTGTTTGTGTTTTACATTTGTTTTGTTCATTTATATAAGCATACTGTGAATGATTGTGAATTACCAACAAAGTTAAATGTCTAAGCAGTGTGTAAATCAGGATAACAGTTTTTGTTATATGTTTGAGGAACTAACTGTCAAACTTTATTTCGGAGATAAAGGACATCAAGATAAGTCATAGGCCCCTCATATATTTTGTAAGACGTAACGTCGAACGCGCTTTGCAGCAGCAATGATATGGACAACCGATAGCTTATGTTATAGATTGTTACTCTTGTCTCATGAAAATTCAGAGCATCGGACCCAAATTCCAAGAATACTGTGCAGTATCCCTATTTACCATCAGCTATTCCGTCCCGTCGAACATAGGAAACTCTTTCTATCCCAAAACCACCTAAAGACTTTGAATGTGGACGAAGAAGAACGTGAAAGTTTTAAGGTTTCATCTGGTGATATACAATTAAAAGAGGAAGTAGGCAATGATCCACTATTTCAAGGACCAGAATATTCCTCAAAACCTCATCTAATTTCATACGCTGAATTTAATAATTTACTAGAAAGCTTTTAAAAGAGTTGTGTCACATTTTCTTTGCAATGTTAAAGCTGACAATTACAAAGATCTTGTCACTGAATTACTTACTGTCTACAGAGAAATAAGATGTAACATGTCTCTAAAAATTCACCTCCTAAATACTCATCTGAATTTCTTTCCATAAAATTTAGGTGCGTAAGTGATGAACATGGAGAACGGTTCCACCAAGACGTTGTAGACATGTAAAAGCGCTATCAAGGTAAATGAACTAGTCTGTTGAAAGCCAAGCGCACCGCGAAGAATATACTAAAATTGATATATTCCCCTACAATGCTCAATTCTTTGTACCAAATAAAGTATGGGTGATATAAAAAATTCAAGTTTATTTCCGGGTTTCTGATGATATTGTACATAATGAAATCCATGTCACAAAAAAAATTTAATTTTTGTTGACCAGTGTTATCAGTCAAGCACGTTGCCGCTCGGCTTAACATTCATCTCACGACAATTACTGAAAGTTTGTACGTGAACTGCACAAAAAAATATTATCAGCGCATCTATCGTCCGGGTTACAAACCTTGTTTATTTACATTCCGACACCGTCTGAATCGAGGGACACTTTTTTGTTAAGGATTCGCGTTTTATATTTGTTGTTTCTATGCTATTTAGTCTTTTTAGGACTAATTTATTGAATTCTTCTTTTTTAATCATGCTTTCCATTAATGGGTGTAACGCATCTTTGTTATCGAATTGGGATCGTTCCCTACTACTTGATCTTGTTCTTTACAGGATATTTACTCATATATTTGTATTTGGTTTACTTCTCTTGGTTGTTTTTGTGTAGGGTTTTCGATGTTAGCCGTCTTATTTTGTGGTATGGTTGCAGGTTTCTGTTTGTTTTTTAACTGTTACAAAGCTATTGCAGTGATGGGGGCCACCACAGTGCACACATTTAGGTTCTTTATTACGTAGTTTTTCGCTATCTTTAGATGTTTCCGCATACATTTTACACATCTCGGTTCCCTTCTAGGTTAATTAGATATCAATGTGTAGCCAGAAGGAGGATAGGAAACGAAACAAAAAAATTTATATTTATTTAATAATAAAATAATTATTGTATAAATTTCTCTCTGAATGAATATTTTATATTTATATTTTGAAATTTATATTAAAATCATTTTTAGGAAATGTCAGTATAGCTGTGGAAGTTCAAAATATGGCACCCGTGCCTCGCCCGGGTAGCCTGCGCGATCCTGAGATTGCTGATCTGTTTTTTAAGCACGACCCTGAGAAGATTTTTGAAGATTTGAGGGAAATTGGCCATGGAAGTTTTGGGGCCGTTTATTACGCAAGATGTCTTCTTACTCGAGAAATTGTGGCTGTCAAGAAGATGTCCTATCTGGGTAAACAAAGTCTGGAAAAGTGGCAGGATATTTTGAAGGAAATAAGGTATGTTAAAAAATACTATCTTTTTTGGTGTATGGGGCTACCTTTTAGAGGTGTATGGAGCTACCTTTTAGACGATTGTAATGTATCGCTACTTTCTTTCTACAACTTGGTATAAATAGTTCATACGTTCTTAAAATAACTGCAAAATTGAGATTGTGTAAGTTTGTTTTTAGGTATGTTCGTCAATCGCGACAGTTAAGGACCTTGGGTACTTTTAAATATGAGAAATTATAATTTGATGCACACTTTGACGTATATGATAGAGCGCGCCACATATGTGGTAAAAATTTGCACTTAACTTTTTTACTCTTTAAGTTACCTGTATTTGGGATAAAAAATATTAAAAATACATTATTTTAACAAAAAAAAAGGTATACCTGTTAATAACTTCAAAACTCAACAGTTTTCGAGATAATCGCATTTTACCAATCAGCTGAATATTTCTGATTTAAGGCAATTACTCCGAGCAACGAAGAAAAAATAGACAAAAACATTAATACTTCTGAATTTTGGTATAAAATACCTTTAACTAAAGGTAATAGTTAACGAAATATTAAATAAAATAAATATGTCAGCAGAATAATTAATAATAGAATTTGACAAAATAACAGAATAATGGGATTTTACATCAAACATTTTACTTTTTATGTTAAATTAAAGTCATAATCAAAACATTTTGTTTACAAGCCAAATTAAGAAATAGTTAAACTAAATAACATAACTTTTTGTCAAAGTAAGTGTTCGACATGTCCACCATTTTCTTTAATTGATTTGTCAATATATTCCATAAAAGAGCGTCTCATATTAAATAGCATCATTGGTTATAAAGAAACTGCTGCAGTATTTATTTCTTCTCATAGTTGGTTGCAAATGTTTATGGGATTCTTATAGACAAGTTGTTTTAATGCGCCCCATATACCAGAATCAAGCAGATTAAATTCTGGGCTACGTGGTGGCTATAATGTATAATGGATGAATATATTCTTTTGGATACATATCCAATCTTATGGTATATTATGGAACCACATCTTATTTGTCGCAGAGGTTAAATAATGTGTTAAATTGTGATGTATCTCGTTCATTGGTTACTTATATACACACGGATAACCTATCGATGAAATTACTTATTTATATGATTACCTTACAGCTTACGAGTAACTATAATTACATCTCAAACAAATGGACTATTATGATTTACTAACGAACTAATATTATGCTGAACTAAATTGCCTGTGTGTTTACTATATTTATAACAGAATCGGTTATTAGACCAACGATGATGTTTTTTTAAAAATGCTGAGTTTTTAAGGTAAGATTTGTAGCAAAAATATTATGAAACAAGACACATATGTGTTATTTAATACCTGTGCTCTAGTTTCTATTTGTATCAATAAAAATGGGTAAACAATTTATGTAATGAATAACAACTATTCTTTTCGGATTTTTTGTGAATTAAATAATTATATCAATATCTTACCACATTGCCAAGGAATATGACTACCACGACCAATCCAACGTTTAGAAAAGTTGTATTTAAGTATGTTCTAACTGCCTTCTTTCTAGAATGTGGTGGTATACCATCTTGCATAAACCAAATATTTTGGGTTTTCGGCATTTTACAATAGAGAAAAAGTAACACGTTGGACTGACGATCTAAAACGTTGTCATAGGAATTGGATGCAAGAGGCACAAGATCGAAATAGATGGAAAATTATGAGGGAGATCTATGTCCAGCAGTGGATAACCGAAGATTGAATGATGAAGAAGCGATAGAAAAGAGAAATTGTAAACATGATGACGGCCAACTTCTGAATACGGACACGGCACCTAAAGAAGAAGATGAAGAATCTTTTTCCCAATAAGACATTTAGCACCCATTTTGTGATGTTACATTATCATTTTTGAGTTATTTTAATAAGAATAAACTATGAATTATGCTTATCTACAGGTATTCAGTGCTTTACCGCTCAAATATCAAACTAAGAATCATTATGCCGCTGACTTATAAAATGCGATTATCTCGAAAACGGTTGAATTTTCATGTTACTAACAAGTATACCTTTTCTTTGTAAAAATAATGTATCCTTAATATTTTTTAACACAAATAGAGCTAACTGAAAGAGCAAAAAGGTTAAGCGCAAATTTATGCCACACATGTGGCATATGTGGCGACCTCTATTAGTTACATTAAAGTATGTATAAAATTATAATTTATCCTACTCAAAAGCATCCAACTGTAAATTTTTGTCCAAAAATCTTTACAAACGTAAAAGTTATAGCGAAAAATAAAATTTTAAATTTCTACTTGTAACACCCTGTAACTTTCTTAATATCAACATTTTATTAAAGCAAGTTGGCTTAAATCGTAATATTTTAAAGTACAGAATCGATGGTTTCTATTTGTACAATTACTTAAGGACCACCCTGTATACCAGTAGATATAAGATTGGTAAAAACATTTATTTTGCTTTAATAAATGGATTATAGTTTGTTATCTTATCGCCTAAAATATATGTGCCCTTGATACATGTATGTGGATTTTTTGCCCACCATGTCCATCAATCCCTTTCTAGCCAGATAATGTTCTTTAAAATACAGGCATGCTTATGTCATTAATTTGTTTTTTTTTTTTCTGTTTTAACCATGTTTTAGCACATGTAAGCTTAGTAAATGCAAACGTCTATTAAGAAACAGATTGACTTCCGTGGGGCATGGTAGATAGCTGAGCTAGTTAGAGCATAGGCAAGGATCGCTTAGATCGTGGCTTCAAACCCCACACGGTGTCAGTTGTTTAGACATTTATTAATTTGGTTAGTCTTTATTATGGCTATGTTAATTCAAGCTTAAAATGTACTTACTTTGTTACGTTGTTCTAAGATCTAAAGTAACGTTTGATAAATAGCAATAGGCTAATGGGAAACTGCAAGACCAAGACCGTGTGTGCAATACCAAGACCAGGTGTATTGGCGCAAGACCAAGACTGTCAAGTCTCGTCTTATTCTTGCATTTGGGCAACACTAATCTTTCTTAATATCAACATATTAAAACAATTTGGCTTAAATCGTAATATTTTAAAGTGTAGAATCTACTGTTTCATTTTGTACAATTACTTAAGGACCACCCTGTATATATGTATGTATATATATATATATATATATATATATATATATATATATATATATATATATATATATATATATATATATATATATAGGAAAAGAAGTCTTTGCTGACAACGTTAGAAAACGGAGCTTTGAGGTTTATTGGGATTTGCAGCGGTGAAATAAGTGTACTCTTTTAACTAAGTTTCAAGCTTTTGAAAATGTTTATTTTCATCATCAGGAAAAACTGAAATAAAGTGCTACTGTTAGTAAAGCATCCTCGAAACCTATTAAGAATGTAAAAGGTTATAAAAACTTACGTTAATGAGATTTGTCTTTCGTGGATGTTCTACTCACTTGTGACAATATCACGCACCACTAATTGATTGAGTCAATAATTAAATAATCTATAAATTGCATGGTGTAAAGGACCAAACTTGACAATTATATTTACTTTTAACACATAAGATAAAGACGATTACAACGATTTAAAACGGCCACGTGTGCCGGCCAACAGTGGAGTGTTAGGTTAAGAGTAGCTGTCATTCCTGGACATGGCAAATGACAGAACTTCTTCTTGTTTTCTTTGTCTTATGTAGTACTACTATATTACACATCAAAATTTAACAAAGATTGTATTTAGGTTGAAAGAACAATTTTTATTTGTATTAAGATGAAAAAATACTAAATAAAGAAACCTGGAAACTTTACAATGACTCAGATGTTGAAACATCATTGACATGTGAATGTGTATCCAAATATAATAGGTAGGAGTAAATGGAGCTTAACTGATTAATGTCACTCCTTTTGTTCATTGCGTTTGAATTTTGAGCAATGAATGCCATTTCTAAGAAGATTCTTTTTTTGTAATTGGTTTCAGCAGCTAAAACTTTGACTGATTCATAATTCATTATGTGATGTTCTTTATTTACATGTTCTGCAAGGGCAGATCTTTCCGGATATAGTCTGCTGTCGCTTCGATGACTGATTAAGCGACTACCTAGGCTACGCGTGGTTTGTCCCACATATACCAAATTACAATTGTTGCAAGGAATCTGGTACACAACGCTGGAACAATCTTTGATGTCACTTTTATCTTTGACTTTGGAATATATTGATCTCGCAGTTAATGAAGTTTTAAAGGCTATTTTTAAATTAGTGAAATCTTTAAAAAGTCTTGTCAGTCTGGGTGTTATGCCTTTTATGTATTTTAATGAAGTATATGAGCAATTGGCATTTTGTTCTCCACTTGTGACAATAATTGCTCATATACTTCATTAAAATACATAAAAGGCATAACACCCAGACTGACAAGACATTTTAAAGATTTCACTAATTTAAAAATAGCCTTTAAAACTTCATTAACTGCGAGATCAATATATTCCAAAGTCAAAGATAAAAGTGACATCAACGATTGTTCCAGCGTTGTGTACCAGATTCCTTGCAACAATTGTAATTTGGTATATGTGGGACAAACCACGCGTAGCCTAGGTAGTCGCTTAATCAGTCATCGAAGCGACAGCAGACTATATCCGGAAAGATCTGCCCTTGCAGAACATGTAAATAAAGAACATCACATAATGAATTATGAATCAGTCAAAGTTTTAGCTACTGAAACCAATTACAAAAAAACAATCTTCTTAGAAATGGCATTCATTGCTCAAAATTCAAACGCAATGAACAAAAGGAGTGACATTAATCAGTTAAGCTCCATTTACTCCTACCTATTATATTTGGATACACATTCACATGTCAATGATGTTTCAACATCTGAGTCATTGTAAAGTTTCAGGTTTCTTTATTTAGTATTTTTTCATCTTAATACAAATAAAAATTGTTCTTTCAACCTAAATACAATCTTTGTTAAATTTTGATGTGTAATATAGTAGTACTACATAAGACAAAGAAAACAAGAAGAAGTTCTGTCATTTGCCATGTCCAGGAATGACAGCTACTCTTAACCTAACACTCCACTGTTGGCCGGCACACGTGGCCGTTTTAAATCGTTGTAATCGTCTTTATCTTATGTGTTAAAAGTAAATATAATTGTCAAGTTTGGTCCTTTACACCATGCAATTTATAGATTATTTAATTATTGACTCAATCAATGAGTGGTGCGTGATATTGTCACATGTGAGTAGAACATCCACGAAAGACAAATCTCATTAACGTAAGTTTTTATAACCTTTTACATTCTTAATAGGTTTCGAGGATGCTTTACTAACAGTAGCACTTTATTTCAGTTTTTCCTGATGATGAAAATAAACATTTTCGAAAGCTTGAAACTTAGTTAAAAGAGTACACTTATTTCACCGCTGTATATATATATATATATATATATATATATATATATATATATATATATATATATATATATATATATATATATATATATATATATATATATATATATATATATATATATATATATATATATATATATATATATATATATATATTACATACCATGCGGTCCATATGTGTGGAGTGTGGAATAAATTCATTTTTGGCGTTATTATGTACTATCTAAAAAAAACCTGACAAAGGTCGATTTTTATTCTTAAATTGACAATTTACAGTATAAAAATATTATCCCCTTCCAGCACCCCCTCGAAAATTTTAAATAACAAAGGGGGTCGTGTGATGCCTTATTAGAAAGGGATTTTAGTCCTCCGTTCAGAAATATAAAGTTTTTTAAGTTTGGTTCAAATGAAAACTGAGAAAATTGATTTTTAAGATGTAAAATTTTGATAATGTCTCTATCACAAAACTTTAGGTTGAATGAAGATAATAATGTCACATAATATTTAGAATGTATTTTTCAATGTAATTTTAAATTAAATGTTCAAAATAACCACCATTCACTTCTTGGCAATCGCCGAGGCGATTTTGGAATTCTCGCACAACATTTTGTACGGCCTCGGGGGTTATTTTGTTAATTTCTTCCGGTTTCCTAACTTTTAAATCAGCAATACTGTTTGGTCTATTGCGTTCATTCTGCCCATCATCATTTCACAGAATTCTTGCCTTCTATCGGGATCATCTTCATTTAAATCCTGAACCAACAGCTTTGTAAGGGTGGTATTTTTCTTTATGTAAAACTCTCAAAATAGATGATTTACTTACATCATTGACGGCGGCCAGTTTTCGAGTTGTCTTATGCGCATTTTCCTCAATCTCTAGAAGTACATCTAACTTTTTTTCATCAGTAAATTTAACATTTCTACCTGGTTTTTCAATATTTTTTACACGTCCAGTATAACGAAACTTCTTTTCAATTTTTCTAACTAGACTGCGAAACTTGTTGACCAAGGTATTTATTATTAAACATTTCACAAACCTCCTTTTGAGTTCTTGTTTTATTACCAAAACCAATCATAATTAAAATGTCTATACTTTGAGTCTCGGACAAATTTAATACGCGCACAAATATTATACTGACGTCTTTTAGTAACTTTAAATACCTAAATGACAGCAGCCTACTAGATTCATATCAATTGTTTATTTGGCTTTTTGAATAATATTTTATTGTCTTCAAAGTTTTTTCCCTAATGTTTAGCAGAACAGATACGACAATACTTGATTATTTCTATAATATATTTTAATACACCAGGCAATATTGCTGATTTAAAAATTAGGATAACGGAAGAAACTAACAAAATAACCCCCGAGGTCATACAAAATGTTGTACGAGAATTCCAAAATCGCCTCGGTTATTGCCAAGAAAATGGTGGTCAAGTTGAACATTTAATTTAATTGTAAAAATCAATTTTCTCAGTTATGACTGCACAAACTCAAAAAACTTTATATTGCTGAACAGAGGACTAAAATCCCTTTCTAACAAGGTGCCACACGGCCCCCTTTGTTATTTAAAAGTTTCGAGGGAGTGCTTATAATTCAAAGGGGGTGCTGGAAGGAGATAATATTTTCATACTGTAAATTATCAATTTAAGAATAAAAATCGACCTGTTTCAGGTTTTTTTCAGATAGTACATAATAACGCTAAAAATGAATTTATTCCATACATATGGACCGCATGGTATAGGTATACAGGGTGGTCCTTAAGTAATTGTACAAAAAGAAACAATAGATTCTACCCTTTCAAATATTACGATTTAAGCCAAATTGCTTTAATAAAATGTTGATATTAAGAAAGATAAACAGGGTGTTAAAGTGCAAAATTAAAATTTTATTTTTCGCTATAACTTTCATGTTTGTAAACATTTATGTATAAAAATTTACAACTGGGTACTTACAAATATGATATATATAACAAGCGAGTCTTCTACAGCTGGCGCCGCTTCTCGCATCCTAATTTCCAGCGTTTTCTGTCGAAGCAATCTTCAGTTGTTAAATCTCTGGCGGTCATTGCATCGTCGACATCGTCTCTCCAGGATCGTCTTGGTCTACCTCGTTTTCTTCTAGTTAGCGGAGTCCATTCTTCTATTTTTTTTTGGCCATCTATTTTCAGGCATTCTCTGAAGGTGTCCATACCAGTTAAGTCTTTTAAAGGTGACCAGGTGTCTTTTAAATATGAAAAATTAAAATTTGATGCACACTTTGATATAACTGATAGAGGGCGCCACTTATGCCACATATGTGGTATAAATTTGCATTTATTTTTTTTGCTCTTTAAGTTACCTGTATTTGGAATAAGAAATATTAAAGATACATTATTTTAACAAAAAAAAGGTATACTTGTTAATAACTTCTAAACTCAACAGTTTTCGAGATAATCGCATTTTAAAAATCAGCTGCATAATTCTGATCTAAGGCAGTTACTCCAGGCAACGAAGAAAAAATAGACAAAAACATTAATACTTCTGAATTTTTGTATAAAATACCTTTATCTAAAGTTAATAGTTAACGAAATATTAAATAAAATAAATATATCAGCAGGATAATTAATAATAGGATTTGACAAAATAACAGAATAATAGTAAATATAAGGTTGAATGCTCGAATAAATGAACTTTGATCAGATAAAAGGCATATATCGAGCACAGTTTAATTTAATCTTGCCCAAGTACTTTCGATCCCTAGATCATCTTCAGGGGCATTTCGTCAATTGCGGCCTATCCGACAAGAACAAAATGTCATAAACATATAAATGTACATCACACTACACTACAAAAGGACAAACAAACACTTTAAAATTATTTAAGAAAGGCTACATTACTTGCAGAAACCGGAGACTGCCGGAAAAATTTAGGAAATTTGTCCCATTGAGATGTCCGTCAAAAAAATACGGGTCGATAACGTACTCGCCCATAATGCCGCCCCAAAACATTAACACTCCATCGGTGTTGGCGATCAACAGTACGAAATAAATGTTTATTTTCTGTTTTCTGTGTCATAATAATGAAAATTATGTCTATTTACTAGACCATTATTATGAAAAGTCGATTCGTCTGTAAATAATACATTTCTAAAATAATCAGGATCTTCTCCAACTTTATCTAAAGTCCATAAACAAAAATTTAAACGGTTACCATAATCTTGTTCTGTCAAATGCTGGTGAAGTTGAATGTGATACGGATGAAAGTGGTTGGTCTTAAGTATTCTACATAAACTATAGAAAATGTCACACTGAGAGTGCAGTACGGGTAAGATACGGCAATGCTTTTCTTATGGAGAATAAACGCGCAGGGTTGTCGGTTTTCTCCAGCTGTTGATTGCTCATTGTCTCACAGGACCGGCTTGGATAAAATGCATCTGCCGGCAGTACGAGTAAAATATTTTATATCATGTATACGTATACAGTAGAATAAAAAGGCATTGATGAGTTATTGACAACGAAAACTATGAATTTTGCATATATAACGTCAACATGAGATATACAATTGAATCATATTCATAAGAGTAACATTTGAACACCTCTTTACAAGAACAACATACAATAACTGTAGTTTTAATGTTTTACATAAAATAGAAAAAACCTACATAATTTCTAGGAAAGAATTTCGAAACTTGGAAATGATATTATTTATAGATATTATATATATAATATTCAAATTTCCAATTCTTTCATAGAAATTAGATTTTTTCTATTGTATGTAAAATATTAAAAATACAGTTATGTTGTTTCTATAAATAGGTCTTTATTTCTTTTGTAAAACTTCTGCTACAAATTACCATCATTAACATAATCACCTAAATATGGCCATAAACTTGTTTGTCATAATTAGTATTTGATAAACTCAAAGCTTTCCCTATTTCACCCCCTACCCATCCTTAGGGTGAAAGTGCTTTTGGAAAACGAAACTACACTTCAAAATTTAGTCCGAGTTTCAACAGAGAGCATGGAGTCCCATAAGTTTAAATCCGGTGAATTATTTAACGGTTGCGCTAGTGTTTACACACATTTAACTCGTAGTGTTAAATGTGTTGTGTTTTTTACAAAATACGGAACAACTTAATGTAAGTGCTACTGTAAGACGTACTTCGTTGATGACTGGTGTTAGCGAAAGAAGCATTTACAATTTCAAAAAAGAAAAAGAACAGAGTGGAACGTTGAAATCGCCAAAAAAAAAACGTAAAAAACTAGCGTGTCAATCAAATTCTAGAATATTCACATATGACGAGGGTGTAAGAAGTATTCTACGGAGAATTGTTCATTGTGAATTTTTCATGAAAAATTTGCCGCCATTCTTAAAGCATATACATAACTTCATACAAGGTAATGAGAATATACAGCCGTTGTCTCTTTCTACTTTATACAGACTTCTGAAAGATATTGGATTTGTTTATAAGAAACGTGGCCGAAGAAGCATCATGGTGGAGCGAGAGGATATTATTCATTGGCGCCATAATTATTTGAGAACTATACGACGTTTGCGAAAAGACCATTGCAATATCATATATTTGGACGAATCGTGGGTTAATGTTGGCCAATCTATAAATTACGAATGGTGCGATACTACGATACAAAACAGTCGTGATGCTTTTCTCAAAGGTTTAAGTACTGGATTAAAAGCACCTACTAAACGAGGTCCACGATATGTTTTATTGCATGTAGGTTTTTCAGGAGGTTTCCTTCCTGACACACAGCGTGTTTTTCTGGCAAAGAAAAATAATGGCGACTATCACGATGAAATGGATGCCGCATATTTTGAGTCGTGGTTTAAGGAGACATTAATATCAAATTTACCAAATAATGGTCGTAGGAATGTCATTGTAATGGACAATGCATCGTACCACTCCCGTAAAGAGAGATTCCCTAACAATTCCTGGAATAAAGCTGCAATCAAGGAATGGCTAGTGGAAAAAGACATTTTTTTTCGAGGAGTGTTATTTGAAATCCGAGCTATTAGAAGCAGCGCGTGCTTTTAAAGATCAATACGATAAGTATCATCTTGATGAGTATGCTTCACAACATAATGTTTATATTTTAAGGCTTCCTCCATATCACTGCGAATTGAATCCTATAGAAATGGTGTGGAACCAAGTTAAGCGATATGTACGTACCCATAATACCACTTTTAAAAACGACGAGGTACGCCAGTTGATCGACGACGGTTTCGCACGCGTCACAGAGCAAAATTGGCGCAATTATGTCACTCATGTTGTTGAGAAAACGGAAACTGAGATGTGGACTGTGGACAACATGCAAGATGACGCAGACCAATTGATAATACACGCGAACACAGGGAAGAGTAGCGGAAGCGAATCCGACATCTCGAATGTAGAGGACGACTTTAGTATAATTAATTGAATATCTGTGAGTAACCTCGATTGTTTTACACAGGGAAGAGTAGCGGAAGCGAATCCGACATCTCGAATGTAGAGGACGACTTTAGTATAATTAATTGAATATCTGTGAGTAACCTCGATTATTTTACACTGTATAACCAATAAAATGCATTTACCAGTCCAATCAGAGTATGGGCTTTTCGGATATTGGGCTGGGTGCACGTAAATCGAGTTCCCGGAGGTTCCACCCTGTATATTTATAGCTATCAAGAAATGTAATTTAAAATATATTTGTTAGTTTAATAAAGTATAAATATAATATAATGTTAAATAACTTACACTATAAACCTTATACCTGCTCATCTGGTAAAGTGTGGGCAAGGAAAACCATTATCCCATATGGAATAACACAAGGTTTCGCTGAAAACTACCAGGTTGCTATGCCAAGGAACTAGGTAAACTTATGTTGTGTGTAAAAAATGCGAGACTGCATTATGTTTTAACAAGGACAAAAACTGCAGTTCAGATTTCCACAAAAAAAAATTTCATAGTAGGTGTTAAAATTTCGCAGTGATTCAAGTGCGCAATTTGTTTTTTTAATAACATCGCCGGGATTAAAAAATGTGCAAAGCTTTTTTGATATTCCCGTTCCTGATAATTTTTCACATATTTACAAAAGAAAAAGTTTTTCTTGGATATTGGGCTGGGTGCACGGAAATCGAGTTACCGGAGGTTCCACCCGGTATATTTATAGCTATCAAGAAATGTAATTTAAAATACATTTGTTAGTTTAATAAAGTATACAGTTTTATAATAAAATTCTCGCTAAAAACTTAAGGTCTTTTTATTCAAATTCATGCCTCTTATTTGGCTACTTGAAGGCAATTATTTTATCAATATATTATTTTATAATAAATAACAGAGCCCGGCGTAGAGATACGGTTCTGTGACTACCACTTGGACCTGTTTGTATCGCCAAGCACAAGGCGTGAAATCCGGCAATTGTGCATTCCTATATTAGCCGTACTGCACTCTCGGTGTGACATTTTCTATAGTTTGACTAATTTCTAATTCACCCGAAATTTTTCTTATGCTAATATTTGGGTTTTCCGTTCCGTAACAGAAAGCAGGACATAAGTTCGTTAACGTTATCACCAATAACTGGTTTATTTTTGTTTACCTTTTCGTTTGCAACATTACCAGTAGCACGGAATATATTAAGCAATCTCTCAAAAACTTCCTTGTGTGGGTGTCTTCTATCAGGATACTTTTGAGCATAAACTTTAGAAGCTAAGAGACAATTTTTCAAATATTCTCCAATGCAAAGTACCATGTCAACTCTTTCGTGGATAGCGTAATTCTTCATTTTTAGGAATAATGAAAGCTAAATATTACACACGAATGTTTATATTTTGACAATTACCAGACCGTAATGTCAGAAAATGACAATGTCATACAATGACATTAACTAACTATATCTTTTGTTTTAAAATAAATATACCCATGAAGAGTTTAAATAATTGTAAATGACGCAAAAACTATGAGACTTAAGTATAGGACATCTTTATACCGTTCAAAAGAGGAAACTTTTTTTAGTATTACGTGTTTGGGACTTTTCATTTTGTATAATATAGGATTTCTAGGTCAGTCTTGCAACAGTGTGTAGTTGCAACCTGTAAGACTAATGGACTCGCCCGAGTGGCAATGTACATGTACAAGGGAAGTAAAGTTGTAGAGAGAAGTTGTTATAATGGCGGAAATAACATAGCATTGTAAATTTGTTTGGTTAAATAAAAAGTTGGAAATATCAGTTGGGATATTAATTTTGGCAAAGAAAACCTACGTTAAGAAAAGTTAAAGTTCTTAGCGCAATCATTATGATTAATTAATATCCATGGTGTTCCATTTAAAATAAGCCTTATAATTAAAAAGATATTCAATAATCCAAAATTGAAACTAAGTTTTTAACACCCTGTAAATAAATGTTTAATAATGGAATACATTTAACCATTACCCAACTATTTCGCTGTAAGAGAAAATTTGTTATAATTACTTAAATAAGTCGAGAATTAGTCTTCTTTAAAAAAATTTTTTTTGCTTATAATGTAGTAAGTTTTGGTTTATTTTGTATTATTTGTTTTATTAAAATTCTTTCTGATTCGTTGTACATCAGCAAGTAAAATTATAAAGTATACACATTTGTTTACAACTACATTGGTTTCATTTATAACAAATATGTCAAAATGATGGGGTTAAAAATCGAGAGCAACAACTATAAATATTTTGAAATCGAAAAGAAAATTTTAAATTACGCAAAATCTATCACTCCTAGTTATAGGACATCCATATATCATTCGAAAGTGGAAAATTTTTTTAACATAACAATTCATTAATATACAGGGTGTTCCATTTAAAATAAGCCTTATATACACATTGAATAATCCAATAATGAAACTACAAATTTTGAACACCCTGTATATAAATGTTAAATAATTAATCATGAAATACATTTAACCAATATCCAACTATTTAGAGGTATAACCAATTTAATTAGAATTTCTTAAATAAGTTAGGAATGAGTCTTCGTTTAAAGCTTTACATTTAAAGAATATTCCACATAACTCAGAACACTCTGTAGTCTGTACATAGGTAAAGGGAAGTCTTATGAAACTATACCTAATTTTTTGCTGACAATTAGAAAATGTAATAAGATATAGGGTGTCCCATAAGAAAAAATATAACTTTGATACGCCGCACTTTATTGGGACGCCCTGTATATTTCAAAATAATTTTAAAATGTAGCCCTTATTAACCTTCAAACTATAAATTTAAAATTTTTTACCGTTTCGCTGTAATCTTCCGTCCCGTTAGTGGTGACTCACCCCTAACGTACATAGTATAAATTTTCCGAGAGATGGGGCTTCTGTCATATATATATATATATATATATATATATATATATATATATATATATATATATATATATATATATATATATATATATATACACATATATATGTACATATATATATATATATATATATATATATATATATATATATATATATATATATATATACATATATATATATACATATATATATATATATATATATATATACATATATATATATATATATATACATATATATATTATTGTGATATTTAAAGTCTTGGTGCGCCAAGCAATAATTAGCTAATTTTGATTAATTAAAATTATTTAAATGATATGATTATGACTCTATCACAATTTTTAATTCTTTTATCTCAGGGTTAAATTCGTGCTTCAATATCTAGGCTATTACATGTGAAAGGTAAGGTCCAAAGAATACCGGAATAATAAAAAACACATATGATCTAACACTATATATTGAAATAAAAATAATGAAATAATTCACACTCAAAAGTTTTTTATAAACAAATCTCATATAATGATTCTCAAAATTTTGTTCTACGTACGTGAACAATCAAAATTAATGGTACAAACAATATTAATTGAAATCTCAAAATCCCAAACTATTCTAACTCTCCTAATCAAAATATTTATATCCTTTCTAAATTAAGTGTAAAAATTGTGTTATCAATAAAAGAAAAAACTGCAGAAAACAAAAATATCTCTCTCTGATGATGAGTGGTCCAAATCCTTGTTCCTTGTAGACTATATTATCTCCTCTCAACTGCTCCCTATGTAATCAGCAATCTTACAACAGATTGTTGCAAGTATATCGTCCTTAATGATCTCCTTCAAAAGCACAAATCATTCAAATTATGATAGCCTTTCTCCTCTCGATAAACTGAATCTCTCGTTGGCCCGAGTGAAAAATGACTCTTGGAATATCTTCTCTTTACGATAAACTGAATCTCTCGTTGGCCTGAACAGTGACTCTTGGAATATAAGTAGAAAAATATGACTTACAATATTTTGCTGCTTCAGCTTCTGTCAGATACACTAACTCCACAAAAACTCACTAACATTCAACACTACTGCTTGCTACTTCTCGGGAACCGCCAGAGAACAATCACTGTTCGTCTTACAGACTTGGAAAACCAACTGATTATCTTTTCTCTTTCATTCAATTCTTCCTGATTTTCCCTGATTTTGGCCAAAGAAAATAAGCCTGCTTCTTCTCTCATTATGTTCATGCCTACGTGGAGAGTTTTGTGATCCTCTTTGCGGAATTGTTCATCTCTCGTCAACGCATCAGCCAAAATATTGTCCGTTCCTTTGATATATTTAAATTCAAAATCATATTCTTGGAGTAAAAGAATGCCCCTATGAATTCTATTATTTACCAACCTATTTTTCATTATGTGTACCAACGCTGCATGGTCCGTTTCAATGGTGAATCTTGCCCCAAGTAGGTAAAAACGTAATTTGTTTACACAAAATAACACACTGGCAAACTCTAATTCAGTAACGCTGTATTTTCTCTCATACGTTTTGGTTACACGGGAAACAAAACATATTGGCACCTCTATATCGTCTTGTATCTGTGATAACACCCCTGCAAATTTTTTTATGGAAGCATCGGTCCTGAGAATGAAAGGTTGCTCATATCTTGGGTGGTGCACTCTTACAGCTGTGGAAAACGCTCCTTTTAAATTTTTGAAAGCGATTTCTTGTTCAGTTCCCCATTTCCATCTGACATTTTTCTTAAGTAATGCTATTAGCGGTATTTCTTTTGTACTGAGGTCTGGTATCAGCTTTTTGAAATAGTTTACCATTCCTAAAAATCCCCGCAAAGTTTTTAAATTGGTTGGCCTCGGGTAGTTGTTTATGACTTCGATTCTATCTTCTGCAAGACTAATCCCTTTTGTGTCTAATTTGAATCCTAAATACAATACCTCTTTTTGGAAAAACTGACACTTTTGAATATTTAATTTTAATCCGGCTTGATCAAGTTCTTCGAGAACAGTATGAATATGTCGTAGATGGCTTGTTATATCCGGTGAGAAAATTAATAAATCATCTATGTAATGTACAACAAATTCTCCATGCCTATTTAAAATTGTGTGTAATGCGCGAACCAAAGCAGCGCATGCACTTTGTAGTCCAAATGGTACTACCCTAAATCGGTACACCACTCCGTCGATAGAAAAAGCGGTATAATTTCGACACTTTTCTGCCAAAGGTATTAACCAAAAACTGTGTTTCAAATCGATTTTGGAGAAAATGTGTGACCCTGTGATTCGTCCAAAAATGGCTTCTATGTTCAAAGGCGCTTCGTATTGCGCGATTGTGTGCGAATTAATGTTTCTTGCATCTAAACATAATCGCAAATCACCATTTGATTTTTTTACGCATACTATCGGGTTGATATATGGAGAGTCACATCTTTCGATCACCTTGTCTTTGATCATATTTTCAATTTCCTGTCCGACGCTTTGCCTGTATTTATACGGGATTGGATATGTTTTCGATTTAAAATTTTCTAAGTTTTTAACTTTAAAAGAATGTTCATAATTTTTAGCCACTCGGCTTTCTTCATTAATAAGATCTCCATAATTTTCTAAAATCTTCTCTATTTCCTTCTCCATGTTTTCTCCACATATTATTTTTCTTTCATCCTCAGTTTGTTCACATGTGTTCACTGTCCGTATTACTTCTTCACAAAATTCTGGATTCTCGTCCATAATTGCCATTTCTTCTCTGTCCTCTTCCGTTATTTCTTCTTCTATTTTTTCTTTATCTTTAATTTCTATCTGGTATTCCGAGCACCATGTTTCGGCTCCTTCCATTTTTCTGCTTATAACTTCCTTTTTTTCCTGCTTTCTTTTCGAACTCTTCTTCTTTTTTTTATTCTCTTTTCCTCTTCGGATTGATTTTTTTCTTGAGCTTTCGATTTATCCTCTACCGTCATATTGATTTCTTTATGTTTTTCTTGTCCATTTATCCTTTCAGAAAATTTTCTCCTATTGTTTCCTTTTCTTCTTCTATGTTGTCTGGTTCTGCTCTGATTTCCAGTTGATTTTCCGAAAAATTGATGGTGATATGTTTTTCACTCAATTCATCAATTCCCGCTATCATATCATGATTTAGATCTTCGATCACCACACATTGCATAATATAGAATTGGTCTCCCACTCTGATCCGTACTCCTAAACCTTCGTGTACTGTCGTCAATTTTTTATTATTTGCACCCACTAAAGCAACCCTCGGAATCTTATACACAAATCTGTCCATATTTAATTCTTTTACTAGTTTTTTATTGATTAACGAAATTTCCGATCCAGAATCAATCAGAATTTTAATCGCTTTATGTTTTATAAATGCATCTAAAAAAATTAGATTGGAATTAGAATTTTGTTTTTCGTTTCCCGCCAACTGTATAAACTCTCTCGGGTGACAAAATATACCGGAGAGTTTTTTACTTTTGTTTAGTGGATGCCTTATTGAAAATCCTGTCTGGATTCATTGAATACTTCTTCTTCCTCCTTTTCTATTGCCACATGATTCATCTCTCTTCTGTTTTGTCGTTGGAATCTCTGATTATTTCTATCGTCCCTTTGTTCGTTCGTATTCCTATTCGGAGGATTTTGTGCATCTCTATTCCTGTTGTGATTTTCATTTGTTCTATTTTGTGTATCATTCCGGTTATCGTAATTTTGTTGTCTATTGTAATTATTGTAATTTCTCGGCCTATATTCGTTTGTTGATCTGGGATGTCGGTTTCTCTGGTCATAATTTGATGAATACCTTCTTTCCGGTCCATTATATTGGTCATGTTGTCTTCTATTTCTCATTTCTTTTCTTTTCGCTTCTTTTAATTGAAGGAATTGGCACAAACTATCAATATCTTGATAGTTTCTCAAAATCACGTGATCTTCCAACGTTTCCTCAAAATGTCTGCTGATCATTTCTACCAGCTGTTCGGTAGAATATTTGTATTCTAGATATTTTGAATTGTTATATATCTGCAAAGCATATCTTTCTTCAGATATTCCCATTTTTTCGTGATATTTTCCATTCTGTAGCTCTTGGTTGATTTCTCTCTGTTTATTTTTCCCCCAGAAATAGTTGAGAAATTTATTTTCAAAATCTGTCCAATTTTCAAACTCATCTTCCTTGCTTTCATACCATAACGCTGCTCCTTCTTTCAAATGGTTTCTAATTGTTTCTTTGCAATCGTCAAAATATCTAATATGTTGTAATTTGGTTTTCAAATTTTTAACAAACGGTACTGGGTGTGTTTTCCGAATATCCCCGCCAAATTGTATTTTCGCCTCGCTTGTTCCATGGATGATAACTTCTTTTCTCTCTACCCCTCTTAGTTCAATTTCTGCCATTTGTTTTTCATTTTGCTTTAATCTTCTTTCTACTTCCTTCCTGTCTTCTTGTAGCGCCATTTCAAATTTTTCTTCTAACTGTTCTAATTCCTTTTTCTGTACAGTCTTAATATCTTTCATTTTAGTTTCTATTTCTTCTCTCTGCATCTCTAGTTTCCTCTCTGTTTCTTCTCTGACTTTTTCTAAACAGACTTTTACCTCATTTTCATATTTGTCAAAACGCTTTTCCATTTTTCTATCATTTTCTTCTAATTTTTGTTCTATTGCTAGCCTTGTTTCCCGTTGGTTTTCTTCCATTGTCTGTTTTGTTTCAATTTGGTTTTTCTCTATTGTTTGTGTCTGTAATTGCATTAGTTGTAATATTTTCTCTATTCCTGATAATTCTTTTTTCTCCTCAACTATTGTAACATTTCCTTCATTATCCGATCCTTCTTCAACAATTGTTTCCTCTTCTCTATTATCCTCCTTCCTTTCTTGCATTTTGCTTTGACTCCTTGTGGTCGACATGTTGTTTCTTTTCGTTACTGTTTTTGTCCCCGCCAAATGTGAAATTTTACAACACTCTATATGTTTCAGAACACGACAATATTTCTCCCCAAATGTATTAAATTTTCACGACAAATATCAAATATGCAATCAGTAAAATTCAAATAATTCAAAATAAATATCAAATGTACGATTGGTAAAGAAAATAAAATCAAATAATTCAATAGCAGTAAATATCCACTAACTACGATCAATCAATAAATCAAATTTATATTCCCTGGAAAAATTGTCAAAATACTTTCAAATTCAAATTCCCTCAATGTTATATGTTTTTATCTCTGGATCACCTGTACTTATTCCAGATCTCTTTCCCTTCCTTCAAATGTAAAGCTGCGATATTTTCAAGCCCCACGTTGGGCGCCAGTTATTGTGATATTTAAAGTCTTGGTGCGCCAAGCAATAATTAGCTAATTTTGATTAATTAAAATTATTTAAATGATATGATTATGACTCTATCACAATTTTTAATTCTTTTATCTCAGGGTTAAATTCGTGCTTCAATATCTAGGCTATTACATGTGAAAGGTAAGGTCCAAAGAATACCGGAATAATAAAAAACACATATGATCTAACACTATATATTGAAATAAAAATAATGAAATAATTCACACTCAAAAGTTTTTTATAAACAAATCTCATATAATGATTCTCAAAATTTTGTTCTACGTACGTGAACAATCAAAATTAATGGTACAAACAATATTAATTGAAATCTCAAAATCCCAAACTATTCTAACTCTCCTAATCAAAATATTTATATCCTTTCTAAATTAAGTGTAAAAATTGTGTTATCAATAAAAGAAAAAACTGCAGAAAACAAAAATATCTCTCTCTGATGATGAGTGGTCCAAATCCTTCTTCCTTGTAGACTATATTATCTCCTCTCAACTGCTCCCTATGTAATCAGCAATCTTACAACAGATTGTTGCAAGTATATCGTCCTTAATGATCTCCTTCAAAAGCACAAATCATTCAAATTATGATAGCCTTTCTCCTCTCGATAAACTGAATCTCTCGTTGGCCCGAGTGAAAAATGACTCTTGGAATATCTTCTCTTTACGATAAACTGAATCCCACGTAGGCATGAACATAATGAGAGAAGAAGCAGGCTTATTTTCTTTGGCCAAAATCAGGGAAAATCAGGAAGAATTGAATGAAAGAGAAAAGCAAAGGGCTGAACAAGAAAATAACCTATATTTTAAGAGGGTCGATGGTAAAGAACCCTATGTAATCACGGAGCAAATGGCAAAAGAAGTTTTTTTAAAGTTACACTGTGACAACGGACATATTGGAAGTAGAAAGGTGTGGCTTATGTTCAGGGAGAACTACATTTGTCGACAGGACTATACAATAGCCAAAGAGGTGACTCGAAATTGTGTGACATGCCAAAAGTGTAAAAGTAGGAACTTTAAAAATGAAAACGTCACAAAAAACGTCGTAGCTCGGAAGAAACTGGATATTGTTGCTATTGATATGTTGAGCGATTTGATACCAACAACTCAAAGGAATAAACACATATTAGTTATGGTGGATCTTTTCTCAAAATATGTTAAATTGTACGCATGCAGAACCACAAAAGGATTTGAAATACTTAGGAAGATAGACAATTTTATAGAAACGGTGGGAAGACCAGACAATATTTTATTGGACAATGCGACATATTTTAGGAACGAACGTTTTAAAAGGGAATTAAGAGAGAGGGGCATCGATACAAAATTTATAAGCATCCGTCATCCACAGAGCAACCCATCGGAGCGTTTTATACAAGAAGTCACAAAATTTCTACGAATTGCCGCGGAAGAACATCATCGACATTGGGACAGAAAAGTGTTTGAGATCGAGACCTATTTGAATTGTGCTCCAAATACGGTTACCAAAGAGACGCCTTTATATATAATGAAAGGAACAATGCCTACAAGACCGTGGGAAGACACCGCCCCCAGACAATACGAAGAAGTGATCGAGTTGGTTCAAAGAAGATTGAGACGAAGTGGAGAGAAATATCTCCAAAGACAAGAGAGAACCCGAAGATGAAGGCCGATCAAATTCCAGAAAGGAGATAAAGTCTTAGTGAAGGCACTGAGGGTGTCGAATTTACAAAATGGTATTTGTGCTAAATTGATGCCGATATTTGAAGGTCCATATAGGGTCAATACGGAAAATGGGGTAAATAGTTATGAATTAGCGCACATAGAGACAGGAAATATACGGGGTATTTTTAACATTCACGACATCTATCAATATCATGAATAGATTTTAATAACATAGTGAAATAATTTGATCCTGGAAAATTTTGTCATTTTTAAAATTTAACAAAGAGTTTTCGGCAGATCAAATGGCGGGGATTTGTTATGATATGTAAAATCGAGAAAAATATTGGGTTGATTAAAATATTTCAAAGTTCAAAAAACATTAAAATAATTCAGAAAGTAGAACCAACAAACATTTCGAAAAAGGAAAGTTTTTAAATTCTTGGATTACCTGTATTAAACAAAATGTAAGCTATGCATAAATTATTTCTTTGTTATACTTGAGTGACCCGCATAATTTTAAGTGAAATCCAAAGACAATTGAACCGGGTTTTCCAAATACATTAATGCAGTGATTAAAGACAATAGAAGAGATTTTAGAAAGAGGTTTTTGTTAGTTTTTAAGAATTATAGAAAAATATTATTTGTAAATAAGTTTTAGGAAATTTTATAATTATAGGTAAAAATTTGTTTGTTATCGAAATGAAAAAATGGGGGAATTGTGACGAGTTTTGATTGGCGGAGATTGAAAAAGGTGGGATAGGTATGTAGGAATGAAAGTTTAGCTAGATTTAGGAGAGAGAAAAGATAATCAGTTGGTTTTCCAAGTCTGTAAGACGAACAGTGATTGTTCTCTGGCGGTTCCCGAGAAGTAGCAAGCAGTAGTGTTGAATGTTAGTGAGTTTTTGTGGAGTTAGTGTATCTGACAGAAGCTGAAGCAGCAAAATATTGTAAGTCATATTTTTCTACTTATATTCCAAGAGTCACTGTTCAGGCCAACGAGAGATTCAGTTTATCGTAAAGAGAAGATATTCCAAGAGTCATTTTTCACTCGGGCCAACGAGAGATTCAGTTTATCGAGAGGAGAAAGGCTATCATAATTTGAATGATTTGTGCTTTTGAAGGAGATCATTAAGGACGATATACTTGCAACAATCTGTTGTAAGATTGCTGATTACATAGGGAGCAGTTGAGAGGAGATAATATAGTCTACAAGGAACAAGGATTTGGACCACTCATCATCAGAGAGAGATATTTTTGTTTTCTGCAGTTTTTTCTTTTATTGATAACACAATTTTTACACTTAATTTAGAAAGGATATAAATATTTTGATTAGGAGAGTTAGAATAGTTTGGGATTTTGAGATTTCAATTAATATTGTTTGTACCATTAATTTTGATTGTTCACGTACGTAGAACAAAATTTTGAGAATCATTATATGAGATTTGTTTATTGAAAACTTTTGAGTGTGAATTATTTCATTATTTTTATTTCAATATATAGTGTTAGATCATATGTGTTTTTTATTATTCCGGTATTCTTTGGACCTTACCTTTCACATGTAATAGCATAGATATTGAAGCACGAATTTAACCCTGAGATAAAAGAATTAAAAATTGTGATAGAGTCATAATCATATCATTTAAATAATTTTAATTAATCAAAAAATTAATTAGCTAATTATTGCTTGGCGCACCAAGACTTTAAATATCACAATAATATATATATATACATATATATACATATATATATATATATATATACATATATATATATATATATACATATATATATATATATATGCCACAAAGAAGGTGGCTACTTCATCTATTTATTGAAGACGTTTCGCTTTCTGCTCAGAAAGCTGAAACGCTGAAAGCTCAGAAAGCAGAAAGCGAAACGTCTTCAATAAATAGATGAAGTAGCCACCTTCTTTGTCTTTTATTTCTCCACTTTGACCGAAAAACCCACCACTCTTCGAGTGTACCTTAGTTTATATATATATATATATATATATATATATATATATATATATATATATATATATATATATAGATATATATATATATATATATATATATATATATATATATATAGATATATATATATAGATATATATATATATATATATATATATATATATATATATATATATATTGTTCGGAAAGATTTCCGCGGTTAGTAAAATTAAACCTAGAGCTAAGATTAATACTATTATAAAAATTAATATTGTTCTTTTGTCGTTGTGATTTGTGTTGATTAATATTGTGTAAATTGTTCTTTTTTCTATTTCTATGGCTTCTCGAATAATTCTTGGTTTATAGAAGCGGATGGGGGCTATGGATCTGGAGTTTTCAAAATCAATTTTGTGACCTGTATGAAGATGGTGTTGACCGAGAACTGAAATTGAATCGGAATTGCGAACAGAAATGGAATGTTCATAAATCCTATTTTAAATTCTACGATTTGTTTGGCCTATATAGGATCGGGGACAGTCTGCACAAGGAATTTCATAAACTCCGTGCTGTTCATTTGGAATATTGTCTTTGATTGATCGGACAAGAGATGAAAGTTTTTGTTGGGGGGTAAATATTGTTTTTATTCCTCTTGGTTTAAGAATTTTGTCGATTTTGTCAGTGACACCTTTGATGTAAGGAAGAAAAGCTTTCGTATGATAAGGGTCTGAGTCTTTGGATTGAGATTGAGTGGGAGATTGATGTCTGTGGATGATCCTATTGATGTGATTTTCGCTGTAACCGTTTTGGATGAGGGTTTGTTTTAAACAAGAGAGCTCAGCGGATCTACTTGCATCATCGGAAAGGCCTATTGATCTGGAGACAAGGGTATTAATGACTGAATTAATTTGTGAAGGTGGATGGTGAGAGTTGGCATGCAAGTAACGATTGGTATGTGTGGGTTTTCTATAGACAGGGTAATGAAACCTTGGGATTGGTTTTTCTTTATGAAAACATCGAGAAACGGTAGGGATGAATCAGTTTCCATCTCCATCATGAACTGGATACTAGGATGTATACCATTCAGATGGGTTTGAAAAGACACCAAAGCATCCCTGCCATGAGTCCAAATGACGAATGTATCGTCAACATATCGTAGCCAACATGTGGGCTTGAGCATTGATGTGGATAGTATATATATATATATATATATATATATATATATATATATATATATATATATATATATATATATATCGAGCTTGACTCGATGACGTTTTAGAAAGTATAGAAGTGCAATTACACTTCCACCATACAGAATGTTACCTGTAAAGATGGAAGTGCTTAAAACTGAGTTAGAACTCCTGGAAGGAGTCAGAATGTGAGTGCATGGGCCGCGCCGAATGTATTAGTGTCGAAAAAGATGGCGATACGAGATTTTGCGTAGATTATCAACGTTTATACTCTATAACTACTAGTGACTCTTATCTATTGCCGTGTATTGACGATTTATTACACGCCGTTAAGCAAACTTTGTATATATCAACCGTAGACTTACGATCGGGATATTCAAGTTAATGTCGCGGAAGCTGACCGTAAAAACCGCATTTGTGATACCTATTGAGACTTTCCATTACTTACCTTGCCTTTTGGTTTCAAAGGAATGACTTTTCAAAGACTTGTGGACCGTTTTCTCGGTGCTCTTAGTAACGTTGTGATTTTAAGTTATATACCTATTATTTTGTTACTAAACACTGTACAGTTCGAATCGAGCATCGAAACAAAACGGGCGTGTTGACTCTCCGTCTTTACACTCAGTTTTTCAGTGCTGTAAATAAATGTTATTAATAAACTATTAAAGTTGATAAAAGGCATTGCTTCCGAACTGTTGAGGTGAGCGAGGTCTTTTTTCTCGTGTCATTAATAAAATCGAAAGTTATAAAATAGCAATTAGTGATACTGAAGTTTAGTCAATGGAATAAAAAAATATACCAGATTGTCCACTTAATAGTGTGAGTAAGTAGTTGATTCTTATTTGATAAATATTTGTTAAATAATTAAGTATTTGTGCTAATGAGAATATGATAATCAACATATTAAAATGGATGAGTATATGCAGCAGTCTACGTTGAACGAAACGCTGCTAGTTCAACAAAACCAGGCTTTGTTCAATGACAATCAAAACCGCAGTCATAATGAGCAGGCATTGTATAATCCTTGGATGTATGAAAAACAATTAAGAGAAAAATTAGAAGCCACTATTAAACAGCTTCAAATACAAGTTGAAATAATTCAAAATAAAATAGAACCAATTGAGGAGAGCAGTAAAAAAGACCAAACTGAATATCATACAGATGAAGAAGAACTAAGCAGAGAGACAGAATAGATTAGGGTTAGAAACTACAAAAATTGAAAACCTAGCAACAGCTGTAGCTAGGTACAGTCTCCTGAAACTAACACCAAAAATAATAAACTGCAATCGGTTAATATAAAACCTCCCCCAACTATAGTTAACAAAGTACAAAAATATGACGTATTGTCAGATTATTTACATAAAAACAAGGTACAATTCCAGGCAACCATGACGATGAACGAGTAGATATTGATTCTGTTAACATACAATTGACTACTACAAAAGAAGTTCAAAAATTAATCAAGAACATCAATACAAAAAAAGTGCCTGCGTTTGACCTGATCAATGGTGAGATACTAAAAAAATACCTAGAAAAGCCATAATAAAGCTTACTACCCTAATAAATGCATCTTTTAGACTGAGATATGCTCCCATCCTTTGGAAAACTGCAGAGGTCATAATGATACCCAAAGTAGGATAAGATAATTATAATTACTTACTTTCCGTGTCCGGAACACCAACAGCTTTAAATTTTGTGTTTCCATTGGTTGGTCACATAGATGGTCCTGTCATTCGCTAAGAATAGGTCTTCTTCTGTGCAGGTCTCTCTCATCTCTGTGCAGGTCTCTCTCACCTCTGTGCAGGTCTCTCTCATCTCTGTGCATGATAGTAGATGGTGACTATTCTGAACCGCGCCACAGTCGCAGGTATCGTCCTCCTGGTATCCCCATTTTTTCAGCTTACTAGCACAACGTGAAACGTCAGTTCTTAGTCTGTTTAGCGCTTTCCATGTGGGATACGGCAAATTGTGTCCAGCGGCCATTTCCTCTGAGGGAGCAAAATGTGTTGTAGCTGACGCTTGCCATAGGTGTATTCGGCGCGTCTTCGGCTCTTCGGGAAGGATTCGTGATTTTTTCAGAAATCTTTTCCGAGATCTTAATCTACTTGGCTGAACTTGGTGGTCATTCAAGGGGTGTCTTCGATCCGTCTCCTGCTTCTTTCGTTCTATCTCTGACGTGACCTGTCTTCTGATAGCAGGTGGAGCGATTCCAACTATAGGGTAGACCTCTTCGATAGGTGTCGGCTTCAGGCAACCAGATATTATACGAACCGTTTAATTTAACGCAACGTCGACGTTTTTAGTGTGAGCAGAGTTTTCCCACACTGGTGCTCCAAACTCGGCGGCAGAAAAACATAAGGCTAAGGCAGAAGTACGGAGAGTGTGTGGTTGTGCTCCCCATTTTGTGTTTGTTAGTTTGCGGATGATATTATTTCTGGCGCTTACTTTTTTCTTGATATCTTGACAGTGATATCGATAAGACAGAGTTCTATCCAGACGTACGCCGAGGTATTTTGGCGTCTCATTGTGTTCCAGCATCTGACCACGCTATTCCACCTCCAGTGACCTTCTGGCATGCTTGTTTCTAAGGTGGAAAGCACACACCTGGGTTTTTGTAGGATTGGGTTTCAGATGGTTTTCTTCATAGTATAGTGCTAAGTCTTCTAGGGCATCTATCAGTTTTACTTCGACTTCATTGAAGGTACTTCCTTGAGCTGCCACAGCTGTATCATGCGCGTAAATAAACTGTTTTGTTTCTTGGTTTTTGGGTTGGTCGTTGGTCTAAATGTTGTCTAGCAATGGCGCGAGGACACTTTTCTATGGGAGTCCAGTTTTTGATCCCTCCACCGATTGTTCTTGGACTGGAGCGTTACGTAGAAGCGTCTATTCTTGAGAAGGCATTTCATTAACCTTGTTAGTCGGAAATCCTAGTAATTTCGTAGAGTTTTGCCAGTAGCCGTTAATGGTTAACTGTGCCATAGGCGGCAATCAGATCTATGAACGCTACTCCTGTTATTTCTTTCCGTTCAAACCGGTCTTCAATATGTTGGGTGAGATTAAGAGTTTGACTGCAGCAGCATTTTCCGGGTCCAAACCCTGCTTATTCAGGAATAATTTTAGTATCCACAGATTTAGCGGTCCGGTTTAATATCATTCTTTCGAACGCCTTCAAAAAGTGACACAAAAGAGAGACAGGTCTAAAACTCATTGTATCCGCCGGATCCTTTCCTGGTTTTAAGAGGGCCACCACTTTAGCTTTCCTCCAGATTTTGGGGATTTGGAATGTACGGACGCAAAAGTTCATCATTTTTACGAGCAACTCTAGGGTTTTTGGTCCAAAGTGCTTTATTTGTTCTGTTCTTATATCGTCTAGGCCAGCCGCTTTATTATCTTTCATTTGGTGGATCGCACCTCTCATCTCCTTCAGACAAAACGAGGCACCTAGAACATACTCTTCTTCGTCGATATTTCGTTGTACTCTCACTTTGTTCTTCCTTGATGTCGTCTTACCATTTGTCAGGAGACGATGGACTATCTGATCGGGTGTGACTTTTGTCAGATTGGGTGCCGGGGTGGCAGGATTGTTGCCAAGATTCCGAATTCATTTCCAAGGCTGTCTGCTATTTTGTTTCATATCTAGACTCGTGACCAGCACTTCCTCCCCGACCTGTATTGTTGCTTCCGAAAAGGAATCATCTTCATATAGCTGCTCGTATCTTTTAAGTAGGGATTTAGATTCTTCATTTAGCCCCGCTATATATTCGGTTCGGCAATCTCTAGGGATATATTTTCATGATATTTGTTTTACGATTTGTACAAATTTATCGTATGAATCAGAGCACGGTTCTAGCTGGGAAACTTCTTGATCTAATGCTTCAGCGAATTTTTCCCATTTTGCTTTAGTGAAATTGAACCTTCTCTTAAAGGGAACAATTTCGTATCTGATTGCCGCGTTCAAAAAGCAAGTTATTGGTCTGTGCTGTGTTTTTGGGAGGGCGCTTCCAACAATTTTTGTCACCTGGTGTCCAATCCTGTCGCTGACAAATATATTGTCTGGGTTGTAACCTCTGCGCCATCTTCCGTTGTTGAAAGACGCGGGCTGTTTTGGATCATGAATAAGTTTGAGGTTCATGTTTTCAGCCCATTTTTCTAGTTCTTCGCCATTGAAGTCTGTCTCGTTATACCCCTACGCGATACTGTGACAGTTGAAGTCACGCAGTATGAATTTTATTTGCTGTGATTAAAAGTTATCCGGTTCCTCAAAAACAAAGTCAGCGTTTGACGGTTTGTAGATGGACGTTACCGTACCACTGTGAGGATCTCGATATGTTAAAGATGTGGAAACTATATCGGTATCTGGTCTGACGAAGACTGCGCTACCATACTGGTCGTGTGGTCTCTCCAGTACAAGTCTCATACCTCGAATCCTTGGTCTGCGGCATGCAGTACCTCGATGGGTTTTTTGAACCAGTAGGACATCGACACCGTGTTCTCTGCACATATTAGACAGTAGATCTTCTTTATTTACTGTTCTTCTTCTTCTTAACATGCCATACACCAAAGTGCGTAGGCGACTATCTCATTACTAGAATTCTGTTCTTGACGGAGTGACACAGCTCGCCTGTATTGTGTATTCCTGTCCATTCTTTAATATTCCTTAACCAGGATAATTGTTTGCGGCCGGCTCCTCTCCTACCTTCGATCTTCCCTTGTGGATTAACTGTGGTATTTCATATTTTGTTCCTCTCAATATGTGCCCAAGGTAACCAATCTTGCGTTTTTTGATTAATTCAAAGAGTTCTCTTTCCACTCCGGCTCTCTTAAGGACGTCATCGTTTCGAACTCTATCCACCCAAGGTATGCGCATCATTCTTCTCAATGACCACATTTCAAATGCTTCAAGTTTGTTGATAGATGTTTTTTTCAAAGTCCACGTTTCCATGCCATAAAGCAAGATGGACCATATGTAGCACTTGACCATTCTGTAGCGTATTTCGAAATTTAGGTTTTGATTACATAGGAACGGTCGGAATTTCACAAAAGCTTGTCTTGCCATTTGTATTCGGGTTTTTATCTCTTGTTGTGGATCCGATTGGTCATTGATTGTGGTGCCAAGGTATTTAAAAGTTTTCACGCGTTTTATGCGATCGTCACCTATGCATATTATCGGGTTTTCTGGAGGGTTTCTGCTAATGACCATATATTTCGTTTTCAAAATGTTGATTTTGAGGCCATATTTTTTACCTATGCTATTCACCCTATCAAGTAATAACTGCTGATCTTCCAAATTATCAGTTATAATCACTGTGTCGTCCGCATAGCGTAGGTTGCTAATTGGTATGCCGTTCACCTTAATGCCTAATTCCGTGTCTTCTAATGCTTCCGCAAATATATTTTCAACATATAAATTAAAAAGCATCGGAGAGAGTATGCAGCCTTGGCGGACACCTTTCCGGATTTCAAATTCATCCGTATATTGGTCTTGATCAATCCTCACCTTTGCCATTTGGTTCCAGTATAGATTCTGAATAATTCTGATCTCCTTCTGGTCAATGTTGGCTTTATGTAGTAGTTCCATCATGATATCATGTTTAACATTGTCAAATGCCTTCTCGTAGTCGATGAAGGTGAGTAGACATCTTTTCGTTGATCTAAACAGTTTTGTATTAAGGTGTTCAAACATAAAATTGCCTCTCTTGTTCCTAGTCCTCCCTTAAAACCGAATTGTGTTGACCCGCTAAGTTCTTCTAGTATCTTGTACATTCTTGAGTGTAATATCCTAAGGAAGAGTTTCAGCAAGTGACTCATTAAACTGATTAAGCGGTGTTCATTGCATTTTGTGGCATTAGCTGTTTTTGGGATCATCACAAAGGATGACTGCAGCCATTCTCGCGGAATGTAACCAGTATCATAAATTCTATTGAACAGCTTTACCAAGATTTCGATATTCTCCTCGTCTAGTAGTTTTATTGCTTCTATATTAATTTCATCTGGACCTGTTGCTTTATGCATCTTTGTGGTTCTAAGTGCATATTCTATTTCACTTCGCATTATTGATGGACCTAATAAGTTTTCGGAAGGAAGTTTGCGCGTTGGTTGTGTTGGTCTTTCGTCATTAAAAAGTCTTTCTGCGTATTCTTTCCACGCCATTGCTATCTCCTCTTCTGACTCTATGTATTCGTTTCTATCGTTGCATATTCTTGTTCTGTGGTGGCTTTTGTGTATATTCGATATTTCTTTGATCTTCTTATGTAGTCCAAAACTATCTCCTTTTTCCTGCAATTGTTCTATTTCGTTGCACCTTTCCACCATCCAACGTTCTTTTGCTTTCTTAATTTTCTGGCGAATTTCTTTGTGTATCTGTTTGTATTTGTCTTGATTACGTTGTTGTTTATGTTGCCTTCGCTTTTCCATTAGATCCATAATTTCGTCCGTCATCCATTCGTTATGTTTTCTCTTTCTGATCTGTATTTTAACTTCCCTGTTTACTGCCAGAATCGTTCCTTTAATATCATTGACCATCTCTTCGATATCATCATTTTGTTCTATTATTCACATTCTTTCATTAATTTGATTTGTATAACTCTTCTTCAGATTTTCGTCTCTCATCAGTTCTCTTGTATTTATAGGCGTGCTGGTGTTTGTATTTGTTCTCTTAATTTTTGCTAGTTTTAACCTCACATCTGCTATTAGCGGATTATGATCGGACAATATCAGCACCTGGATATGCTGCGATTCTTTTGATAGCGTTACGAAATCTTCTGTTTATTAAAACGTAGTCAATTTGGTTTCTAATTATTCGATTTGGACGGTCTCCTGGTGATTTCCAAGTATATAACTTACGAGGTGGGAGCTGAAACCATGTGTTCATGACGACAAAACCGTTCTCCTGGCAGAATTCACACAGCAGGTCGCCTCTTTCATTTCTAACTCCAAGGCCGTACTCTCCAATTATGTCTTCATATCTTCCTTTACCCACCTTGGCGTTAAAGTCGCCCATTATTATGTTTATGTCCTCTTTCTTTGTTAGTCTTATTGCTTTTTCCAGATCTTTATAGAACTTAGTTATTTCTTCTTCTGACTTATCTGCTGTTGGTGCATATGCTTGTGTCACATTTATGTTTACTGGTTTGCCTGTCATTTTGATCAACATGACTCGTTCGGAAATTGGAACAAATTTACTGATAATCCTTCAATATTAATTGAAGTAGTCATCAAAAATGGCCTTGACAAAGACCGTTTTGGTTGCGTTTGCATCTGTGTTGGTGCACCGGTGGTGAAAGGATTAGCCGACATTACTCGTTTCCAGGGGATGCCCGATTGCTTTCACATGTGATCGCAATCTACGCGGAGGCTCCTTTCGGGATCTCCTTACTATCCATAATCTCAAAGGTGTTTAAAAAATTGCAACTACGAAGGATTAACCATATAATTGAACAAAAAAATATTCCGACACACCAATTTGGATTTCGTGATAAAACACTTCACAGTTGACCAGATCCATCAAATAATAATTGAAATAGAGAAAGCATTGGAAGGGTACAAAATTTGTTCAGCAGTATTACTGGATATCGCAAAAGCATTTGACAAAGTATAGCACGACGGCCTATTAATGAAACTAAAGAAAATATTTCCTATGCAACTCGTTGAAATATTGCAGTCATACTTACACCATCGAACATTTAGAGTTAAAATGGAAAACGAGTACTCTGAATTAAAGCCAATAAACGCAAGGGTTCCACAAGATAGCGTTCTTGGACCAGTACTATACTATTTGTATACATCTTGACATTCCTGAAAGAGAAAACATTTAACTAGCCACATTTGCTGATGATACAGCAGTCCTGACAATGGAAGCAACTATAGAAGAATCTACGGTTAACCTACAAAATGCAATTAATGCATAGAACTCTAGTCCAAAAAATAGCGTATAAAGTTTAATGAACAGAAATCAGTTCATATCAACTTTACTAACAAGAAAATCAATTATATCCCAATTATCTTAAACAACAGCATTGTTCCTGATAAGAAAACAGCGAAATATTTGGTTTTAAATCTGGACGTCAAACTTAAATGGAAGGAACATGTTAAAAAGAAAACTGAACAGTTGAAGATACAGTACAAAAATATGTATTGACTGATAGGTAGGTACTCTCAACTTTCCATCCAGAACCAAAGTACTGATTTACGAACAGATATTGAAACCGGTGTGGACGTATGGCCTACAATTATGGGGCTGTACCAAAAAAAAGCCATTATAGAAATTTAGAAACGCTCCAGAACGGAATACTACAGAACGGAGTATTGTACGTGCTTCTTGGTATGTTCGGAATGACGATTTACGTAGTAGTAATGAAATTAAGAAAGTCGCCAGGAGAGTCGCCAGGAGACATAAAGAGAGGCTCCATAAGCATCCCAACCATGAAGTACTTTAGTTTCTTGTCAACCAACCCCAGATGCGAAGGTTCAAGAGGACTAAACCGTTCGAGCTTGTGTAATGTATGAAATTGTGTAAGGCTTAGTTAGTGTTGTGCATTGTAGCCACAACAAGGACGTGAGCAGTTAGTGAAAAGCAGAGTCAGTGTTGTGCTGTGTAGCCACAACAAAGAAGTGGGCATTTCATGTAAAAAATGAATATTATGGGAAGAGACAAGGACAGATTAAAAGAAACAGTAACAATCCTGTCAAATGAAGCAAGGACTAGAAATTAACAAAGGAAAAACAAAATATCTACTCTGTTAGAAGAGAAGATAACAAGACAACAGAAATCAAGATAGAAAACTACACTTTTGAGAGAATTCAACAATTTAAATATTTTCGAGTAATTGTGAATGGCTAAAATAACAGAGGTGAAGAAGTAACAGCAAATACTAGCAGACAACACAGCGTACTCTAAATATCATAGGCTAATGAAGGACAAGAACTTATCCAGATGTACAAAACTGAAAATATACGAAGTTGCAATCAGACCAGTAGTTATATACTCACCTGAGACAATGTGCCTCACAGATAAAGATGAAGAAAAATTAATAATATTAGAAATGAAAATCCTCAGAAGAATTATGGAATCAATAAGAATAGAAAACGGAGAAATAAGGAGAAGAACGAACCATGAACTAAGAGACATAAATGAAGGGAGAAAATATGGTTAGATTTATTAAAGCAAAAATACTGAGATGCTGGGATACATACAGAGAAGGAAAAACGACCTACTGATTAATAAGGTCACCAGATGGAAGCCAGAATCTGAAAGACCAAGGGAAGACCCAGAAAGAGATAATCTTACACTTCACTTACATCCAATCCCACTTCTTCTCTACAAAGGAAATGCAATACATTAATCGCATCCTTAGCCTCTTCCAATGAGATTGACCATAACACTAAGAAAAAATTAACAACTTATAATGGAACATTGCAAAGTTTTGTGCTTTGCCAAAAATCCACAAACCAACACTATAGGTTCGTCCCATAGTAGCCTCCATTGGAACTCTCACTGAAAATATCTCAGCTTTTGTTACAGATATACTTACTAATGCATATAATTATGAAATTCAGTATTACATTAAAGATTCTTTTGGGATGGTAAATAAATATAATGGTTACATACTACCATCAAATTATGTCCTCATTAGCTTTGACGTTGTATCCTTATTCAGCAACGTTCATCTAGGAATATGTTTGACATCAATAGAGGTCAATTGGGACCGTATTAGAGGTTGTTGTTCCATGTCTAATGACAGATTCATCAGCATCGTCGAATTTCTCTTTATAACACATACTTCTCATTTAATGGAAAATTCTATAAACAAACTATCGGTACCTCTATGGGAGCAAAGATTTCTCCTATCATTGCAACTTACGTTATGGATTATTTGTTAGACTCAGTCATTCCTTTATTATCCTTTCAAATTCCATTTATTAAAAAATATGTTGATGATATCATCTTAGCTATACCCAATGACAAGGTAGATGAAGTATTAAACACTTTCAATAGTTATGACCCCTTCATCCAGTTCACTATAGAGAGAGGGAAGATGATAATTGGTCCGTCCCCTTTCTCGACATAAGGATGATCAGGGAAAATAACAACATTAAAATAGATTTTTATCAAAAACCGACCCATTTTGGTAGATACCTTAACTACCACTGTTACCACAATAATTCTACCAAAGTCAACCTAGTCAAACAGATGAAAAATAGAGTAATAAAACTATCAGATTCTTTTTTTCATACAAAAAACCTACAAATCCTACAGAAACTTTTCATTTCAAACGCTTATCCAAGACCATTAGTGAATAAGATTTTATTTAACACTGTCCATAACGAGGGTGCTTCACCTTCCTTCGCGACTAACAATGCTGATCCTGATGTCTTAGTTGGGAACCCATTCTCGGATACTCCTATCAACAAATATTTTTCATTGCCATACTTCAGTGATATCACTCCGGGGTTAACAAGGATTCTGAAAAGTGTTGAAAATAGCTTTGGTAATAATAATATTAAACTTAATGTGACTTGCAGATCAGCCCTAACACTTAATAATCTTTATTCTCCTATAGATATGCTTAGTAATATTGTCTACAACATTCCATGCCTCTCTTGCAACAATTCCTACATCGGTCAAACCTCTCAATTATTAAAATCACGTATCACACTACACAAAAGTGATTCTCGACTTCACCCTGACCGTTGTGCACTAGCCAAACATATCCATTCCACTGGTCATCTCATGGACTATACTAACACTACAATTCTCTACCGTGAGAACAATAAATCTAAAAGAGAGTTCATTGAAATGTCATATATTTTCCTTAACGATTTCTTCATCAATGTTAAGAGTGACATTAAGAATCTAAGCGATATATACCACTTCTTACTTAAATGCGATACCAAGAACACTACATCACAGAGAACTAACCTACCTACTTAAATAATAATTTTCATTAATTAAAAAAGATAACATTCCCTTGCTTTTCTTAGATACATCTCAATAAGAAATTATAATAATAATACATGAACAATATATTTAAAAAAAAATTTAATTAAGAAAAATCTTAAATAACAATATTACCCTAAACTGGGAATTAACTTCATTTTGTTACACCAATAAACCTTAATGACATTATAAAGAATCATAAGAACTACTTTGACATGTGAACTTTCCAACAATCAGAAATTTAATTATTGCCGACAACTCAAAGAAATAATTCTTTTCTTTTAAATGTAGTTGCATTAGTTTTTTCGGTCAGCCTTGGGTACACCTTTACGTTACAAGTTCATAGCTACCATACATTTCTAACGATAACTTTTTTCACATAGTAACAAAAAACCACTATGTTGTTACTAGCTAAGTTTTTTTTAACATCCTAACTCTACAATTCTAAGTTACGGTAAGATCTTCAGTGGATAAATATATGGTAGCTAATTATAATTTCTTCTCTTTCAGCCCTGAATTAGCCAAATTAATTCACAACCACTTAAAAGCAATTTTTGGTCATCTTAGTATTAATAACGAGTCTTATGTTAAACTAAGAAATTTATTTGATAATGACTAAACATTTACAGTCATTAAATAGTTTAGGCTTAGATACAAAATGTTGGGATAGTATAATAATACTAATAATGTGTTCTAAATTTGATGCTACCACCAGAAGGGAATGGGAATGTTTTAAACATGAAAATGATTTACCCAGTGTGGGCGATTTAAATAGATTTTTAAAGGAGAAATGTGAAATGTTGGAGAAGCTTCAAATATCTTCTGGTTATACAAATAATAAAGCAAAGTAAATACTTTTGTGAAAAATATCATCCGATATATAAGTGCGATGCATTTCTAAAATTAAATGTAAATGACAGAATCTCGGTTGCTAAAAGATTAAATTTGTGTTTAAATTGTTTAAGAAATTCACATCCAACATGGAAATGCAAGCTACAAAAATGTATAAAATGTCATAAGTTACATAATTCATTATTGCATTTAAATCATCACAACACAAATAATGTTTCTAGAAATATGGCTACTACTGATTCAATTGATTCGAATCAACATCAAATAGAATCTAATCAAAACATCGACAACTATATTGAACGCTCAGACAGCGGTCAGCGTCATCTAAGTTCTGCTCTTCACGTTTCCAACCGCCTTGTCAGCTCTTATGAGATTTCTGAGGTTGTATTATCGATGGTCTTAATTCGCATTGTAAATGGAAATAAATCGATTGCTTGGAGTGGATTACTGGATAGCGGTTCTCAGAGTAATTTTGTTAGTGAGAAAATTTGTAAATTTTTAGATTTAAAATGTCAAAGGGTAGAACATTTGGTCAAGGGTGTTGGAGAGGCGCTAGCAAACATTAATAATGAAGCTGTTGTCACGCTAAGTTCTTGCGAAGGATATTTCACTATGGAGACTCATTGTTTGGTTATTCCCAATATTACGGGAAAGTTACCGATTAGGTCTTTTAATAAAAATTACAGTTTTCAAAAGAAGTCACAAAATCGTGACGAAATATTAAGACAGAACAAATAGAGCTTCATTTCCTACAGACCGATTGCTGATACTATAAATCAATATATCATCATCATCATAAGTGGCTCGACAATCCGTTGTGGATCTTGGCCTGCTCACAAAGAAGTCGCCACTCCTGTCGATTCCTGGCAACTTCCCTCCATCTTCTAACCCCTAGAATCTGTAGGTCTTATTCCACATCATCAATCCATCTCATTCGTGGTCGTCCTCTGCTTCTTGTGCCCTCGGATTACTCGCAAGGGCCCTTGCGCCCTTGGTTTCTGTCGGAGTTAAAACACACCAGTAAAAGATGCCATAAACTAAGTTTTACTATCTGTACCTAAATTTTAAAAATTTTAGAATGTATTTTGTCTATTATTTTATATTTTATATGTGTGTTATTAATGTTGAGTGTCAATGTTTTTACAAATAATCTCAACGACTAGTAAGTTGCACTGAAGAATTGTGATATTTTATAAATGTTTACATATTTTTCTTATTACAGTGTCTTGAAAAAGGAATAAAACCATTCCGAAAGCTAGACAAAAAGTCAAAAGAGTGTTTCTTTCATTAACATCCCGGCCAATTTTCTGACTGCAACCCTAATAAACTGTGTAGTTTGTGCAGTCACTAATATCCAGTATACATATATATATATATATATATATATATATATATATATATATATATATATATATATATATATATATATATATATATATATATATATATATATATATATATATATATATATTGATTCAACTATCTCTACCAGTCCCAAGATACTTAACAGACCACCTAAGACCCAGTTGAAATATAATGTTAAAAGAAGTATATATTGTATTTTTTAGGTGGTTTTATTGTATTGATTCAAGGGAACTTGAGAGGGGTAAAAAAATTTATAAAAAAAAAATTTAAGATAGTAAACAATCTTTACCAGACCCAACAAACTTAACCGTTTTCCCAGACCCTTATATATGAAAAAGTATCATTCACTGGACGGACCCAGTCCCCGCAATGTTGCCAAATTTTTTGGCGCTAAAATGATTGTTAGTGTGCGTTTTGTGGTTTACTTGTTAGTTATTAGCGGAAGTTAAAGTTCGTTATATGTTTTCCAAGATGAGCCAACGTAGTAAAATGTTAGTTCAACTAGCTCAAAATAATTTAAAGGGTAGGTGATATTATAATATAAGTGATATAATTTACTAATATTAGTGTTTTACAGATGTATATGAATTTCATAATTCAGAAGATGAAAATAATACAGGCTCTTTGACGACTGAGGTAGGCAATATTATTTTTTGACACCACTAAAAACAAATTATTAGAACCCGCTTAAATATAACATACATAAATAAAGGTTTAGTTCTAAAACTTTTGACTTGGAGCACGTTTACATTAAAAAATATGTTTATGGGTTTAAGTAACAAAAATTCGAATTAAAATTATATTTTTGTATTGACGTTTTGACTTCTTAACCGAAAGTTGTTCATAAAATAATAAAATTTATATAAAACATCTGAAAGGATTTGTTTACTCCAAATGGCGGGCATACAAGTTGCCATCAATTGCAATTAATATAGATTAATTACGGTATATACAATCGTTTTATTAACACATTTATAGGGGCTTATTTCTGTAAACGTACTTTTTAATAAAAATAGAGTTAATAATATTAACTACAATATTTATTTAAGGAACGCAAAGAACAGCAATTTTAGGTTTAGTTACTATAAACAGAAATTCCCGCTATTTCGCAATTTATTTCTCAAATATAAATCAAGTTTAAGGTCAAGTCGTTCGTTAAAATTTTTTAAATATTAAATTTCAATAGGTATTTTTAGTTTATTTTAACCAACAAGCTCAAATTTCAATCGATACTTTTCCGGCTCCATTCAAAAACCAATAAAAGAAAAATTGTGTATTTATGCGTGTCATACTGCGAAAAACATCTGAAATTTATCCCTAAAAACTATTATATTGATATTTAAAAATATGTTTAATATGCAAATAATGTAAATAAAGGCATTTTATATAATAGTTAAAGATAATAGTCCTATTCATATGTTAGGGTTTTGCTGGCATTATCTAAATAAAATACATAATATATGTTTAATTAATTTTGGTCACTATTAATATCATCTTGAATTTTCATAATATTTTAATAAAGAATTTTCTTTTTGAATTGAAAAGTTTTTTCTTATTATATTTAAAATGCAATACGAATATAAAATTTATTAATGTGAGTGGAAAATAAGAACTTTATAAAACAAGGTGCAAAGAAATTAAGAACGCCTAACAAATGACTAAAGATATTTTTGTATTTTATATTCATTAACTGGTATTTATTAAAAACACTTTCTTTTTTTATTTTTTTTTTATTTGCTAGTAAATATTTCATATTTAATGTATTGTACTAAGCTAAAATAAAAAATTGCAATCTAGTACTCTACATTATTGAGCCTAGACATTGACGTGTTTTAAGAAACATATGTTAATGATTATGTTTTTTGATATTTCTTTGACAAATGAAAAATCTATTAAATAATAATATGGATTCAAATGAAAATAAAAACTTATAACTATTAATATTTAATTTCCGAAAACAAACTTTCAACCCTGTCGAAACGCGTCTTCACTTCAGCTAGGTCTTCATTTGCATCGTTTCTGTAAAACACTTATAGAGATGCATATTTATTATAAGTAATATTAATAATTAATTAGGTATAATAAATGTAAACGAAGGAAAAATAAAATTTTAAAATCAAAATGTATTCACAATTGTGAACGCTTCCCAAGATACGTCACGCAGAAAAGCATAACGCGTTTATAAATTTCACTCTTTAAAAAATTTCCATAAAGGGGGCCTTATATGACAATTAATTCTTAGAGAGTAAACTCCAAAAAACTTTGCATATTCCTGATTTTTAATGAAAATATTAGTTCCGTTAATTTTATATTTATGAAAATATGAACTCATATTAGTGTGCAAGTACTAACGTTTTTATTTAAAAAGTAAAACTTTTTTTTTCTAGATATTAAATAAATTACCAATCGAAGATCAGGAAACCAAGGTGTATCATTATCTAAAAAATGTTCAATTGGGAGCTCCTGGTCAAAAAACCAATAATACGAATTCTAAAGAAGGTCAAGAACAGAGCCTTAGTGTACAAATCCCTTTACAGTCATGTGAAAGTGGAGAAATTTGCAAAGGGAGAATACTGACCTTATTACTGAGAATGAGCCTTTGCATAAAAAAATATCTCGCGAAAAATGGACAGAAAAAAACAAAAAACTTGTGTTAACTTTTTTTGCTACACAGTGTAATAAACAAAAATGCGCCAAAAAACAGGAATGTATGGCTTTCATAAATTTAAATTTATTTTTTTTTTTTAGTTTTTAGTTTATAACACCTATCGTTTAAAATAATTTTTTAACTTTTATTGTTCATTGTGATGCAATTTGTATAAAACTAATATATTAGATTTCACTACATTTTGTTTTATATAAAATGTTGATTTTATTAAATATTTAAATCTTGTTTTGTCTTAAGTGAATGTCGACAATTTAAAAACAAATAAATTATGAAACAGCTCCTAGTTATTATTACACACCTGCAATGTCATGATAGTTTACATTTATAATAAATATTCTACTACATTTTGTTTAAGTAATTTGTATTCCATACGCAAAATTAGAAAATACTAATAGATATTTAATGATTCAAATAAATATATTTGAAAGATTTTGCTCCAATGTAAAAACAGCAGTAAAATAGTATCTAATTTAACTTATATTTCGAGCTAATACCATATATAAAATAAATAATCATTTTGACCAATGTAGGAAAGTAAAAATTAACAATATAAAATGGATACCTATCATATAAAAATTAAAGCAAATTAAATAAGAATTTTAAATAAGCCTGAACTTATGTCACCACCGACACCAGAGAACCATTTAAATACATTAAAAAAATTATAAAATTAAACACAGAATCATTTTCCAAATTAAGTGAGGAAGGAACGATAGTTATCAAAGAAGATTATTAAGATTGGGTAAAAATTTTATTGTAACGCTTTCGCTTTCGCAGTCAAACCCCCTCCCTCCCTTATGAGCACTGAAGGTGATTTCTCATAAGGGCTGACTGCTTTTTCAAGGTTACTGCGAACTTACTATATTTATGCGCACTCTGGGTAATGAAGGTGCCCATAAATGTAGCCTAATAATTACACGAGGTGTCGTTAAGCGACTTTCTCCCGTTATCATCTGATCTCTTAATGTGATGTTATGCAGAGTAGTGTAAAAGCGAAGATCCTCGAGCTTGCACCTTGGTCAGCGTCCAAGTTGCAGTCTCGAAGATCGGGGTGGCCTCTCCCTTGGCCTTTTTTGTTTTTATAATTTTTTTGTGAATTTTTGTGTTTTTTAATTTTTTTTTTTTGGATTTTGTGTTTTTTTTTTTAATTTTTTTGTGGTTTTTTGTGTTAGTAAAATTTGGTGGGAAATTTTTTAGTACCGTAGCCGTTGCTTTTTATAACGAGAATACGTTCAACAAAGACAACCCCGAGGAAGAAGCTATAAAATCGACTTTTACGTTAAAGGCTTCCTTTTTAACATGTTTTAGATTTATCTTACCCTTACCTATACAGCGATCAATAAAAAACATATTTTCCTGATTACAAACCAAAATCAAAGATAACCCAAAATCTAAAAAATTTGAGACTTATACTAAATCTATCGTAACATAACAAACATTAGAGTACCCAAGTGATGGATAAAGATTCGGTCTTCTCCCAACAGTCACAAAATTACTTCTATTAAGTATTTTCCTATCTTTTCCCCTTTTTTATTATTATTCTCTTAATATTTAATAATAGCGGCTAATTTCGAATATTTTTATCAAATGTATTGTGTCTTTAGAAAAAAACCTCAAATATTTCCATAATCCATACCTCCAAACTGTTGAAATCTACCAAATGGTAGCCTCTAAAAGAACGACAGCCCGGAACGACATTTACAAGAGCCAGTGGCGACGCTGCCTTAATTTTTATTTTAAATAATTTAATTGTTCTTCGTCTGCCTTCAATCACAAATATTGAAGCTGTTGATGTAAAATCATTCTCGTTGGCAACTTTAATGACCACAATACAGTATAGGACTCAGAACGCAAGTTTTATAAAAGCAAAATGATAGAGAACTTCTAAAAGAATCATAATTTTATATGCCTACTAAATACTTACAGCAACACACATTTAAAGTAACAGAATTGTTACCGGTCCCAAGCCCGGATAAAGAAGGAGGGGGTTTACAGCCAGGTTAGCACCCTACTGATAGATATTAAACCCATACAGCTCATAGAAACAGGATTATGCCTCGGAACAGGACTGATTTAACGACGACGACCAACGCGAGAAAAAGGACAACGAATTTATGAAAAACTTCGAAAAAAAAAATATACTTCGAATCGGTACTTTGAACGTAAAATCTCTTAAACACTCGAGAACAAGAAATTACGAAAGAGCTTATAGAAAAAAATATAGATATATGTGCACTACAAGAAACAAAGAAAAAACCAAAGGATTAAATCATGCTGGATGGGTTTCTCATGATTTATAGTGGTGTAGTGAGAGAAACGAGAGCCAAAGAAGGAGTCGCCCTGTTAATACATAGAAAATTTTTACACCATGTACATAAACGTAAATAAGTCGTCGAACGAATAGTAGCAGTAAAAATTAGACTAGAAGACAAACATCTGAATATAATAGCCATCTATGCATCTGAGAACAACAGAGATTAAACTACAAGAGAAAATTTCTTTGAACACTCAATTAAATTCTCAATAATGATTTTTGATCGTAAACTAACGTAGAAATCAATTATACAATACCTGAAGAAATCCTGCCAATCTAGTATAAATTTACTACGATCACTTGCTTTTAAGAACTGAGGTGCCGACTACTCATGCTTACTTCACATATACAGAGCTATAATTCACTCAAAATTAGATTACGGGTCTACTGTATACAACTTGGCCAAAAAAACAGTACTTAAAACTTTAGATACTATTCACAATATAGTTATTTGAATTTCTCTTGGGGCCTACCATTCTAGCCCGATTTAAAGCCTTTGTTGTGAATCTGGAGAACTCCCTATCTCCTACAGAAGGCAATACCTAAGTCTATGTTATGCCGCTGCAGTTTCGGCAAACCAAAACAAACTTGTAATTTACAATGTATTTGCTGACCGTTTCTCAACTAAATTTGATTCAACTTCTCGAACAGATCCTCCCTTTTATCACAGTATAAAAACATTTAGTCAACACCAATTTTCAATTCCCAAACAACTATGACCTATCCTTCACTCCCATCCCGTCACCTTGGACAATACCTTTACCTAAATCCGATCTTAGCCTAGCACAATTCAACAAAGCAGAAACCTTAACAACTATCATACAACAAGAATTCTATCATATAATAAATTCAAATAGTGGTGTGAATGAAATTTATACCGACGCTTCAAAAAACGACGAAGGAGTAGGAGCTGCTGTGTACTCAAACAATTCACAGCCTCTTTTAAATTACCAGACATCACCACTATTTTCTTTGCTGAATTATTTGCCATCTTACAAGCTATTACTCACATACATCAGGAAAATAAGCAAAAAAGGGTAATAATCAGTGACTCTCTTAGTATAAAAGGAAACGAAAATGTTGACGCGCCAGTTAAAAATGCTACAAGTAATCCAAAATCAAGAATATTTAATATTACGATACACACAGATAAAAACTCATTTCAAACAAGATTACAAGAACTTGGCAAGACAAATGAAAAGTACCCCAAGTAAATTACTAGGAATAAACGAAAGTGGACAACTATGGAAATCAAAATCAAGGAAGTGAAGAGAACAAGTGATAGTGACACGTTTGTGTATCGGATATACGAAAATCACACACGATTGCTTGCTGAAGAGAAGAAACAAGCCAATTTGTGAAATTTGCAACTCTGACTTATCTGTAAAACACGATAAATATAAAAGTGAACGCAAGAAACATTGCATCCCGACCTCACTTAAAAGTGTCTTCAATGGGAACAGTGTCCTCCAAAAACTGTTTAATTCCCTAAAGGACATCAATTTACTAAACGAAATTTAATTATTTATATTATTACTGAAACCTACATGTAAAACTCTTAATTGTATAAACCTATTGTAACGCTAATAACCCTGAGAGGTTGATGCCTTTTTTTGTCTTCTTAAATAAGTCTTATAAATTAAAAATAAAAAGTATATGACAGCAAGTAAGTATATTATATAATTACTTATCTAATCGTTTCGAATGTGCCTATAATAATCGTTTTAACAACGTAGGATCTAAAAACGTGTCGGTAGTCTGTAGTATGTACGGATGAGTAATGATTTGATATTTGATACCTTTAAAAATATTTAAATAACAGTAACTACTAACATACAGCGTTGCCATTTTTTGGGCCTGAGAAAGTCTTAGAGGTTGTAAGAAGGAATTTAAATTATATACGATATACAGAAATGAACTGCGCTCCCTCTTCACAATTATTATTTGAACTAAAACTGAGTATAATGTGGTGTGTAACCGTCATACCAGTCCCAAATAAAATTCTCTAAAAATTTAGTGGCATGTACGGGGATGCATATGATATGCAAATAACGAAGAAAACGTTGCCAGACCCTTTTGCGGGTCTGGTAACGTCAATTTTGGACTGGTAACGTCGGTATACCTATGTGTTTCGGGTCTGTATAATCGGTTGAATATATATATATATATATATATATATATATATATATATATATATATATATATATATATAATATATATATATATATATATATATATATATATATATATGAAACTCATATATACATATATGAAACTCATATATACATATATGAAACTCATATATACATATATGAAACTCATATATACATATATGAAACTCATATATACATATATGAAACTCATATATACATATATGAAACTCATATATACATATATGAAACTCATATATACATATATGAAACTCATATATACATATATGAAACTCATATATACATATATATATATATATATATATATATATATATATATATATATATATATATATATATATATGAAACTCATATATACATATATGAAACTCATATATACATATATGAAACTCATATATACATATATGAAACTCATATATACATATATATATATATATATATATATATATATATATATATATATATATATATATATATATATATATATATGAAACTCATATATACATATATGAAACTCATATATACATATATGAAACTCATATATACATATATGAGTTCTCGGGAAGAACCGCGTTGAGAATTTAAAACTCGACGTTTCGGCTCCCATTTTGGAGCCATTTTCAAGAGTGATGATACAGTTCCGTTCGAGTTCGGGGTCTCAATCTGCCTACTCCCCTCACTCGAGACGTACCAGTATCGTGTTCTGTATAAATACAAGAACTGTCTCTCGGCACTGAGGTCTCAATCTGCCTACTCCTCAGTGTCGAGTGACAACCGGTCTTACCCTGTGTGGCTGCTTTTATACCATCCGTATGCGCGGGAACGGTATGCGCTGACGTGGCCTGAGCGGTGTGGGTTGGGGTGGGGGGTCGCTGCAGCAACGGTCGCTTCATGGCTTCACGAATGATTCTCGCTTTTAAGGAGCGGATGGGAGCGATGGTTTTTGCTTTTTCGAAATCTATTTTGTGGCCTGTCTGAATATGATGTTGGGCTAGGGCTGAAGTGGTATCGGAATGTTTGACTGATAGAGAATGTTCGTAAATACGGTTATGGATTCGTCGGTTTGTCTGTCCTACGTATGTACGTGGGCAACTGGAACAAGGTATCTCGTAGACACCATGGTCTTCATTGGGGATTTGGTCTTTTACGGATCTGACGAAATTGGACAATTTGGAGTGAGTGGTGAAGATGGTTTTGATATTAAGAGGGATAAGAGTTCTACTGATCTTGTCAGTGACACCTTTAATGAAAGGTAGAAAGATTTTGGGTTGATCCGGCCGCAAGGTTTCTTTTTTGGATGGAATGGGGTTTAGAAGTTTTTGAATGCTTCTATTGATTTGGGTTTTGTGGTAGCCTACAAACCGCTATCTCAATGCCCAGTCACATCATCACCCCGCCCAACTTATATCATTTAGTATTAAAGTACATAAAAACTTATCTTATCACTAATCGATTAGTGTGGTTTGACCCTCGAAAGAGCTTAAACCAACGTTCAAATGAAGCCATCGGTTAAAATTAAATGAACTAATGTTCTTACAGTTTTTACTTGTATTTTTTGTTTCGTTTCTCCCGTTTAGTTTTTAATCTTTAATGTTAAGTTATCGTAGAGTTTTTATAACATCTTTAAAAAAACCCTACAAATTGTTTTTGTAAGTATGAACCCTGTTGGTTTGTTTACTTATATTCTAAAATCTTTTTTATTTGTAGTGAACTGATGATGCTTTTAAAAATAAAAGCGAAACGTATTCAAATAAAGCAATAAAGTAGTTGACGTCTTTTATTTGCCAATTATTGACCGATAAAACCTCTGCTATTCAACCATTGAATATATTCCAAATTTAATCAACGGTCGTATTTTTTACTATATATATATATATATATATATATGTTCGGATAAGTTTCCGCGGTCAGATGAATGAAAATTACTGAGTTCTCGGGAAGAACCGCGTTGAGAATTTAAAACTCGACGTTTCGGCACCCATTTTGGAGCCATTATCAAGAGGGATACGTTCTACTGTTGTCCATAATTTCTCAGATATTCACATATCCGATTCAGCTACCAAAGCTCTGTCAAAAGGCTTCAATTTCTCTGTCACTCCTCTTTCCATTCCAACTGAGAAAATTATTTGTCAAACTGAAGAAGCTATTTCCCATCTTCCTTCCGACCAAGCCGAAGTTGCCAGACAAGATGTCGCCAGAATTCTCCGTACTTCCAAACCGCCACCTTCAAATATCAGTCTTTCAGAAAGACGTGCCCTCAAAGAACTTTACAACAACCCTGACATCGTCATCCTTCCGGCCGACAAAGGTAACGCCACCGTCATTCTCAACTCTTCTAACTATTTCGATAAAATGTCCGAACTTCTGAATTCCACAGAATACAAACATGTCCCAAATGATCCAACCACATATCTAGAAAAAACGACCAAATCCATTATAAATAAGTCTACTCTATCTCCAGACCTCAAAAAATCTCTTATACCCAGAGAAAAATCATCCCGAATTCCAAAGATATACGGCCTTCCAAAAATCCATAAGCCCAATGTTCCCCTAAGACCCATCGTCAGTGCATACAACTGTCCCACTCAGAAATTGGCAAAACATCTCGCTTCATCCTTACAACCATTAGCCGAAAACGCCTCGTCCTTTGTCAAAAACTCTTTTCATTTCATTGATCTTCTGAAAAACTTTTCTATTTCGCCCTCAGACATACTAGTCAGTTTTGACATTGTCTCTTTATTCACCAACATTCCCATCGATGAAACCATTTCCATCTTGGACTCTAAACATCAAATTCCCCAAGACACATTATCTCTTATAAAACACTGCATGTCTAATACATATTTCACGTTCCAAAATCGTTTCTATCGTCAAATCAAAGGTGCCCCAATGGGATCGCCCCTCTCTCCCGTAATAGCAGATATATACATGGAACATTTCGAAACAGTAGCCTTGTCCTCGTCAAATCTCAAACCCACCTGCTGGTTACGGTACGTTGATGACACCTTTGTCATTTGGCCCCATGGTAAAGACACATTAGATCTCTTCCTCTCCCACCTGAATGGAATACATCCCAGCATTCAATTCACGATGGAAGTTGAGTCTGAAGCGTCTTTGCCATTCCTTGATGTTCTTATTCGGAAAAATCCACCTCACAGTTTTTCCTATTCCGTGTACCGGAAACCCACTCATACAAACCGCTATCTCAATGCCCAGTCACATCATCACCCCGCCCAACTTAATTCAGTCATCAACACTCTTATTTCCCGTTCCATAAGACTTAGCGACAACAATCACAGGTCATCCGAAATCAATTCAATAAGACAAACACTCCTACAAAACGGCTACCACAAAACCCAAATCAATAGAAGCATTCAAAAACTTCTAAACCCCATTCCATCCAAAAAAGAAACCTTGCCGCCGGATCAACCCAAAATCTTTCTACCTTTTATTAAAGGTGTCACTGACAAGATCAGTAGAACTCTTATCCCTCTTAATATCAAAACCATCTTCACCACTAACTCCAAATTGTCCAATCTCGTTAGATCCGTAAAAGACCAAATCCCCAATGAAGACCATGGTGTCTACGAGATAGCTTGTTCCAGTTGCCCACGTACATACGTAGGACAGACAAACCGACGAATCCATAACCGTATTTACGAACATTCTCTATCAGTCAAACATTCCGATACCACTTCAGCCCTAGCCCAACATCATATTCAGACAGGCCACAAAATAGATTTCGAAAAAGCAAAAACCATCGCTCCCATCCGCTCATTAAAAGCGAGAATCATTCGTGAAGCTATCGAAATCGAAAAACGGCCTCACAGCTTGAACACGCGCGATGACGCGAAACGATTGCCGGCAACATGGCGACCCCTTCTTCAGCGACCTCCCGCCCACACCGCTCAGGCCACGTCAGTTCAGACCACGTCAGCGCATACCGTTCCCGCGCATACAGCGAGTATAAAAGCAGCCACACAGGGTAAGACCGGTTGTCACTCGACACTGGGGAGTAGGCAGATTGAGACCTCAGTGCCGAGAGACAGTTCTTGCAATATAGAACACGATACTGGTACGTCTCGAGTGAGGGGAGTAGGCAGATTGAGACCCCGAACTCGAACCGAACCGTATCCCTCTTGATAATGGCTCCAAAATGGGTGCCGAAACGTCGAGTTTTAAATTCTCAACGCGGTTCTTCCCGAGAACTCAGTAATTTTCATATATATATATATATATATATATATATATATATATATATATATATATATATATATATATATATATATATATATATATATAATGAGTAAGTTCAAAAGAACTAAATCTTTTGGTCACGAGGATATCGGTCAAAGGAGAAATAATAAAAGGAAATCACAGTTCCATTCCTATATTTGAAGACGTTTCGCTGATTGTATTTACAAGCTTCATCAGTTTAATCTAAAACAATACAATGGTGGTAGGTAAGAATATAAAACATGGAAAAAGAACTTACGAATGGTGAATGAAGAATGATAAGATGTAAAACAAACACACCATTCTCCTGGTAACCGTGGTCAAAATATTAAAATGGTGGCGTTAAAATAGTAGCTAAATGTTCATATGTAGTAGCATTCATGTATAACAACGAGAAAAAATTTTACTTTAAAAGTGAAAGAAATGAATAAAAACTACTACGAAGCACTATAAAAACCCGTCACATTGCACGTAAAAAAACTTTTAACAGTCAAATGTAGAGATAAAAACAAAAAATTGACAAAACACACCGGCACAGAGCTGTTGTTATAACAAAGTTAACATTTAAAAAAGATTTTATACTTCACTTTAGGGCGCATCTCAAAATTAAAGAGTTCTAACCGGAAAACGAATGTCAAGTTACCGGCATTTACGTTGAAAGTAGTTGTGTGTCATGTCATGGTTGTGTGTTGAGACAACTTATTGGAGTGTGAGACGAGCAGGCGCAATACACAAGAGCGCAAACCAACAACGCAGAGGACGCTGAAGGAAATAAAATTTTTTGAGTGGGAATGTCTACAAAACCAAAATGTAGTGAAGAACGGTTGAAGTCTGAAATTTATTATGGCGATTTAGTCCAGGAAGGAGAATATAGATTGTAAAATAAGCAAAGGTTTAAATAAATTAGGAATGAATCAGTATAAATGTATAAAGGTTGGATAAATAAGGAAGTACTAATGGGGAATAAAAAGAAGGTTAATAGGTAGCTGGAATGTGATGATAAATGATTAAAGGAAACAGAGATGAGACAGTCTTTTTATTTGCATGTGTACTAAGGCTGTACACATTGAGTTAGTGTCAGACTTACCACTGATGCGTTTTTAGCGAGTTTCAAAAGATTTATTAGTAAAAGAGGAAGACCTTCTAATATTTACTCTGATAATGGTTCAAATTATATAGGCGCAAACAAGGAAGTAAATGCTGTTTATGAGTTTTTAGAAAATTCATCTGACTCCATTTCTCAAAGTCTATTACATGAAAAAATAAAATGGCATTTTATACCTGCAAATTCTCCTACGTTGGGGGGTTTATGAGAAGCGGGAATAAAAAGTATTAAGTCTCATTTAAAAAGAGTAATTGGTTGTCGGTTAAACTTTTAAAAACTGTAAACATGAAAGAATTGTATAATGTAATGTTTATAAAATAAAGTGCTTATTGAAAATGGCAAATTGTCAAAACATTTAAGCAATAGTTAAGTAGTTTTATTTACAACAGACCGACAAACCCAGGAAATAAAAAAGTTTATATATATATATATATATATATATATATATATATATATATATATATATATATATATATATATATATATATTGATGATATAATTTTTCACTGTTTACATTAGTAAAAATATATGTCTGAATGCAATAAGTGTCACATCTAAACGTACCCTAAAATAACAGACGAAAGATTATTATGCAAACAGTATTAAATAGTTAGTTTTATGATTTTGTCTTGAAACCATCAACAAATTCACAACCTTGTATCTATGTTTATGATTTTTTTGCAAAAACCCAAAAATCCCTAAGAATAACATAAGTTCATGCTAAAATATTTATTTTCATATATACCATTTTTTTAGATTTTTAAAGCAGTTAAACCACCCTAATACAATTGAATATAAGGGATGTTACCTTAGAGACAACACGGCATGGCTGGTAATGGAATACTGTCTCGGATCTGCATCTGATATAATTGAAGTGCATAAGAGACCACTGAAAGAAGACGAAATTTCAGCTATTTGTGACGGAGTTCTGCACGGACTTAGTTACTTACATGAATTAGGAAGAATCCATCGGTAAGTTACAAAAACTGACGTAATTAGATGATTAATAATAGCGCTGTTTTGTAGTGATGTAAAAGCTGGAAATATATTACTAACAGAAAACGGAACGGTAAAGTTAGCGGATTTTGGTAGTGCTTCAATTAAATGTCCAGCGAATTCCTTTGTAGGTACTCCATATTGGATGGCACCAGAGGTAAGTTTTCTTATATAATTACTTCAGTGTTGAGCTAATCAATAAACAATTCGGGCAATGCGTTTATAATGTTCATTATAAATCTAGCTTTACATATTTAAAAAATGTTGGGAGATTAATAACAAAAAAACTTATAAAAATGTAACTGAAACTTCTAATTTAATTGATTAATATTGATACTAATTTATACAATTATGAAAATATCCATAAGGATTGCAAAATTATTCGAAACCTTTTTAAGAATGAAAAATTAATATTAAATCTATTGGTGATGCGGGGACATAGGATAAAGGAACGAGTAATAGCGAAAAGGTGATGAAGATATATTAATAGAATAGTGGTCTATGTTTTTTTGTTGGATGTTATGTAAAAGATTAATACTTCCTCTGATGTTGAGAGGATAGTTGTTAAATTTTAAATGATGACCCAAAGCAAAAGTGTTGTCTGTCTTTAAATGTTCTAAACGCTCTTCTTCATCTTGATGTGCCTATCCGTTACGAATGTTGGCGATCATCATGGCAATCTTTATCTTATCTGCAGCAGCGCGGAAAAGCTACAGATGTTGAATTTAACCAGATTCTGAGGTTCTTTAACCAAGATGTTCTTCTTCTTCCTGGACCTCGTTTTCCAAATATTTTTCCTTGCAGGATGGCTTGAAGGAGAGTATTGTAGGGGATGTAAGTTAAATCTTATTAGAATTTCACGTAGAGTAATACAAAAACAAATCACTTAAACTAAACTGTATTGAAGAAATAAAAAAGACACATGTAAAATATTTTGTAAGCGATCAATTTTAAACTAGCGTCCTTATTGTAACGATGTTGTGATGAGACTGTCTTCTGTCCGCAACTACCTGTAGCCCCTCTCGAGGGGTGTTAGATAAAGGTCGGGTAAAATTTGACTGAAAGTATATTATACGGGGTTGCTCGTTTAAAGTTTTAACATTTAAGCCGCCTCCCTTGAACGCCTGTAGGGGTTCAACAAGTAATCGAGTTGAGTTAAAAGTTTGTTTCACCGTTTGTTTCACTGAAGCTTAAGTCACTGATCTGTGGGTAGGACGCACACCTTTGTCACTGGTCGCTTGAAACAACCTCTATTATTTTTAATTGTCACTGCACGAACTATTCCGTCACTACCCGCATGTAATTGAGTCACTCTACCCAGGCACCATCTTAAGGGTTCAGTCCCATCTTCCTTCACCGTCACTAGACTTCCAATTCTAAGAAGACTGTTGAAATGTTTTTTCCACTTAACTCGCTGCTGGAGGGATGAAATGTATTCCTTGGACCACCTAGTCCAATAACCTTTGGAATCTAAGCCTTTGGAATCTGCTAAGGCTGTTTTCCTTGACATCTAAGAAATTCCGTTCAGGTATTGCGGTCAATGTGGATCCAATTAAAAAGTGTGCAGGAGTAAGAGGAAGTAAGTCGGAAGGGTCGATAGACATTGGTGAGCGTGGTCGTGAGTTTAGGCAAGCTTCAATTTGACATAAAACAGTGGAAAATTCTTCATATGAAATAATTGTATTGCCAATGACACGCTTTAGGTGAAATTTGACAGATTTTACTCCCGCCTCCCAAACTCCCCCAAAGTGAGGTGATCGTGGCGGAATAAACTGCCAATTGATATGATACCTTCGGTAGTTAAATTGTCCCTAATAATTGAACTAGAGGTGTCAAAAAATTTGACAAGCTCATTTTTTGCGCCAACGAAGGTACTACCATTGTCCGAAAGGATGGAAGCGCATTTTCCGCGTCGAGAAATAAAGCGTTTTAGCGTTGCTAGAAAACTTTCCGTGGTCCTTAAATGTATGGCCTTAGTTGCTAAACAGATTAATAGAGCTATGTAACCCTTGATAGTTTTATAATTTCGGGTGTGTCGATCCTTTAGCAAAAAAGGTCCTGCATAGTCAAGTCCACAGTTGTAAAATGGCCTAGAGGGAACAAGACGTGACGGGGGTAAATTACCCATAAGATAGGTTTCTAATTTAGGAGCCACCCTAGAACAGATAATACAATGGCGAACGATTTTGCGAACCACTTGACGTCTATTAATGGGCAAAAATTTTTCACGAATGGAAGCTAATAGTAATTGAGGACCGCAATGATTTAAGGTAAGATGCTCATTTCGTACAAGAATAGTAGTAAAGTGGTGTTTAGAATCAAGGACAATCGGATGTTTTTTATCGTAACAAAAATCAGAATTATGCAGTCTTCCACCAACGCGGAGTATGTTATCCTTATCGATAAACGGATTGAGGGTAAGTAGTTTACTTTTAGAGTCAACGTTACCATGTCTGTTAAGGTGTGTCAAGTCGTCATAAAATGTTTCATTTTGTACTAGTCGAATTATATATTTTAAAGCATTATCTATTTCATCACAAGAAAGGTTGTCGAAGTTCCTTCGTTTAGGAGAAAATTTACAATTATTTATAAAGCGTAATACATAAGCGATAATGCGCTGTAGTTTTACAAATGAGGATATTTTAGTGATGATGTCTAATTTCTTGTGAACTCTTGCGATAAGGGTTGATGCTGGTCGAAGCTCAGGGAGTTCCAAAGGTTCGAATGTTCTATTAGTCCAATGAGTTTCTGGTTTAGTTAGCCATGATGGGCCATGAAACCACATTTCAGAAGTGATAAGTGATGTGGGAGAAATTCCCCTTGATAGAAGATCTGCGGGATTCTCAAGTGTATTCACGTAAAGCATGTGTGAGATTCGGTCAAAGTTTGAATTTGAGAAACTCTATTTGCCACAAACGTCTTTAACAAACTCGGAGAAGTCTTTATCCATCCTAGAACAATAGTGGAGTCGCACCAGTAAGTGATTTTTTCGAAATCTAATTGCATGTGTTGTTTTACCTTGTCTATCAACTCAGCTAGCAAGTAAGCTCCACAAAGTTCTAGGCGCGGTACCTTGAGGATGTGTTTTAAAGAAGCTACTCTGGTTTTGGAGCAAAGAAGATGACAACGAACATTTTCGAAGTTTTCAGATGAATATAAATGCAAGCACCATATGCAGTGGTGGATGCATCTGAAAAACCGTGTAGTTGAATTGACTTGTAGTTTGTACAAATAACATGCCTAGGAATTTGTAACTGATTAAGTTTAACCAGTTGAGTCTGATATGTAACCCATTTCGTAAAGATATCCATGGGAACGACTTCGTCCCAGGAAATTTTTAATTTCCAGAAATCTTGGAGAATAATTTTAGCTGTTATAGTTACAGCCGAAAGCAAACCTAGTGGATTAAATATTTTCAATATCGTGGAAAGAATAAGTCTCTTTGTAACTTTACACTTTTGCTCTATAGGTTGAGTGAAATGAAAAGTGTCAGATTTTGGATTCCAAAATAAGCCCAAAGTTTTGATAGTATCGTCAGCTCCAATTTACAAGGAAACATTATTTTGATTGTCAAAGTTTAAAATAGGAGCGTTTGACTTCCATTTTCTCAATTGGAAACCATTACGAGACAATAATTCGGAAGTAAGTGATTGAATGCGTTTGATATCTTCTATTGTATAACCACCTGTGTGAAGATCGTCGACATCGAAGTTCCGTAAAATTATAGAAGATATGTCAGGAAAATCGGTTGCATACATATGTGCCACTTCTTGAAGACATCTCGTGGCAAGAAAACTAGCAGAAGCAGTACCGTAAGTTACGGTGTTTAAAGTATAAGTTTCGAGAGAGTTTGTATGATCAGATCGCCATATGATCTTTTGTAAGGAGCGTTCTTCCTCCTTTTTCAGTATTTGTCGATAGATCTTTTCTATATCGGCTGTTAGTACAAAACTATGTTTACGAAAATGTGAGATGATAGTGAAAAGATCATCTTGCAAATTAGGTCCAACCATAAGAATGTCGTTCAGGGAAACACCTGAATCTGTATTGGCAGAACCGTCAAAAACAACACGAATTTCTTTATAGACACAAAACAAGCCCAATAGAATACAAGCGAATCAACAAAATCATTAGAAAAAAGTGCAGGGAGGCGAAAGAAAACTGGATGTCAACAAAATGTCAACTTCAGGAAAAATACGACACCTTTAATATTCATAAAAAAGTAAAAGAAATGACAGGTAGACACAAAAAGAGACAAGCAACAATATTAAAAAATGATAATAACGAAATAATTATGGGTACAGAAGACAAACTAGAGAGATGGAAAGAATACATACAAACTCTTTTTGACGACGATAGACCTTGTTCTCCACCATCCACAGATAATCGAATAAATGAAAAAGGCCCAGAAATAACCAAAGAAGAAGTGATTCATGCAGTAAAATCTCAGAAAGATGGAAAAGCCACCGGTCCAGACAATATCAATGTCCAAATACTTAAACTAATTGCAGATAACGAAAGTAAAAGCCTAGATTTAATAACAGCACTATTCCAATAAGATATATGACACAGGTAAAATACCAACAGACTGGCTAAAATCAACATTCGTAGCGTTACCAAAAAAATCGAATTCCTCACAATGCGATGATTATCGAATATTAAGCTTGATGTCTCATGTCCTTAAAACTTTTCTCAGAATTATCCATACACGAATTTACAAGAAGTGCGAGTTCCAGATGAGTGACACTCAATTCGGATTTCGAAACGGATTGGGAACACGAGAGGCTCTTTTTGCTTTAAATGTGTTAACGCAACGATGCAGAGACATGAATGTAGATGTATATGCATGTTTTATTGACTATCGAAAAGCATTTGACTGCGTTAACCATCAAAAGATGATCGAAATTCTGAGAACAACTGGAGTTGACGAACAAGACTTGCGAATTATCTCAGAACTATACTGGCACCAAACGGCAACAATTGAAATAGAGCACACAACATCCGAAGACATACAAATCCGACGAGGAGTGAGACAGGGTTGCGTCTTATCACCGCTACTCTTTGATTTGTATTCGGAGTCTATATTCAGAGAAGCATTAGACGAGGTCCAAGGCGGAATTAAGATTAACGGAATCAGCATAGACAACATCAGATATGCTGATGATACCGTCTTAATAGCAAGCAACGCACAAGAACTACAAAATATAATAAATGCGGTAGTTCACCACAGCGAAATGTTCGGTTTACATCTAAACGTTTCCAAAACTAAAACTTTAGTATTTTCACAGACACCAATAAACGTACAGGTGTATGCCAAGGGTCAAATAATAGAACAGGTAAATTCCATAAAATATTTGGGAACAAATATCAATAGTCAGTGTAATCCAAAAAAAGAAATCCTATCAAGAATCGAACAAGCAAGGAAAACATTCATGAGCATTAAAACATTTTTTACAAGATCAGACCTTAGTCTACAGCTTAGAATCCGAATGATCAGATGTTACGTTTTTTCTGTCTTACTGTATGGCTTTGAAAGTTGGACAATGGACTCTGAAATAGAAAAAAGAATAGATGCTTTTGAGATGTATATATACAGACGAATGTTGAGGATTCCATGGGTACAAAGAGGTACTAATGTTGAGGTACTTCGTCGCATGTGTAAACAAAAAGAATTACTAAGAATAATCAAAGAGAGGAAAATGCAATACTTGGGTCATGTGCTGAGAGGCGAAAGATATGAATTACTTCAAGTTATACCGGAAGGAAAAGTACAGGGCAAAAGATCAGTAGGAAGACGCCAGAACTCGTGGCTGAAAGACCTGAGGAGATGGTTCGACCGCTCATCCGCAGAGATCTTTCGCGCAGCAGTTTCCAAAACTACAATTGCCATTTGGATCGCCAACCTTCGAAAGGAGACGGCGCAATGAGAAGAAGAAGACACAATGATGAGGAAGAAAGAACTCAGATCCTATGATTTCAAAGGGTGACACGGACATATGGTGTAAGGATAAATATTCATCGATAAATCGAGTGTAATCATCTTTTAATTCAAAATTCGCATTAAGCTTCCTTTCGAGAGAATAAAATCTTTTTGTTGCTGTAGTCTTAGAGTCGCCTAGATTGTCGACGGAAGATTTCAAGGGAAGTGATACTACAAACCTACCAGAAGAACTAAGAGAGGTTGTTTTTAAGAAGTGATCTTCACAAGAAAGTTCTTCGTTGGACAAAACTTTTGTTTTTGGGCATTCTTCAATTTCCCAAAATTTTTGAAGTTGATCTTCAATGCTTAAATTGTTTATGGTCGACAAATGGCATGTAGTTCTGGCTGCAAGGGTATTGTTTGGAAATAATGGACCTGAGATAATCCATCCGAGTTTGGTTTTTTGAAGAGTCGGTTGCCTAGGTGATAATTTTATCTGACCAATACAAATTAAATTCCAGAAGATATCTGCACCGATAAGAAGATCAATAGGAGATGAAATATTGAAGTCTGGATCGGCCAGAGTAATATTAGAAGGGATATTAAGTGTTTTCTTATCGAATGTGATAGAAGGTAAATTTCCTACAATTTCCGGAAGTACTAAGCAAGAAATTACTTGAGAAAAGTTTAAAGTTTTGGATTTAAATTTTACTGATGTTCTATAGCTTACAATAGAATTTGTTTGGTTTATACCAGAAATAGAAAAATGTGTTTTGGTTGTAGGCAACCTTACAAGATTTAATAGGCGCTGGGAAATGAAATTACTTTCCGAGCCGTTATCTAGAAGCGCACGAGTCTCGTATTCGTTACCTGAGATGTCAAAGACTTTTATTTTTACAGTTGACAGCAAAGTAGTAGAGTTGTGCTCAAACGAAATATTACGTGCTGTCAGTGCATTAGAGCTTTCTGATGTACCTGGACTTGAGCAAGGTAAACTGCTGCTGGTTTGATTACTGGTTTCAATAAGCTTTTGTGAGTTACCTTGAAAGTGTAAAAGTGTGTGGTGTATTTTCCCACATTTACGACACCCGGAAGATTTGCATTCCTTAGTGAAATAACCACTACGCAGACAATTTATGCAAAGTCGTAAGCGTTTTGCTTCATTATGTCTTAATGACGTTTCTAATTTGAGAAATTCAGGACAAGTGTAAATTAAATGTTTTTGTTTGCATAAAGAACAGTTAGAATTATTAGTTGACAAGAAATTTTTAGACTTGGGATTGCCTGTAGATGGGAATTTCGGACGAGATTTTTCTTCTTGATGATTAATAGATTCCAAGACTCTACATTTGCCTTTTAGAAATTCAGTTAAGTTACTCAAAGTGGTAATGTGATCTTGTCGTCTTTAATTGACAGTTCCCATTCTTTGTGTGTAGCATTGTCTAGTTTTGTGGTGATTAGATATATGATAAGGGCATCCCAAGATGTTGTGTCTAAGTCTAAGGACTCAAGAGAGCGTAAATGTCTTTGGAAACCATCAAGTAAGGTGCGTAGATCATGATGTGAATTTTTTGAAACATTTGGTAAGTTAAATAATTTTTTAATATGATTATTAACATTAACAAGAAGAGATTGGTTTTCGAATCTGTCTTTTAGTAATTCCCATGCAGTTTCATATGTTGCTTCAGAAATGTCCAGGTTACGTATTGTTTCTGCGGCAATACCTTGTAAGGATAATCTTAGATAATGGAATTTCTGAATGTTGGAAAGTTTCGTGTTGGTATGTATGATAGAATTAAATGTATCTCTAAAGAACAACCAATTATCATAATCACCCATAAAGGAAGGCAAGTTGATAGCGGGTAACCTAATGTTAATAGACCTTTGTGAACTGTTTTCGGACGAAATTGTCGAATTTGAAGCTTGAGCAGCTTGATCACGGGGTTTTGAAAGATTGGTGTCAATAAAGTCTCGCACAGCGCTAGTAATATGAAAAAACGACGTGTCGAAAGACGATCTTTCTATACCATGGATAGTATCTGCGTTGGCAGTATAGTCCTCATCAGAGGCCTCAATAAGTGATTGAGCGTTGTCAAAATCATCAAAAAGTTTCTCAATTCTAGCAAGTCTAAGTTGTAAATCTCTACAGTTAATTTGTTCTAAAGGTTTGTTTTTGATAGAATTAAAATACGTACTAAAACGAGTTACAGAACCTTTGATTGAGGAGCGTTTAATTTTTGCTGTAGCGACGTCAGCCATATTGACAATATAATTTTATCTAATATATTCACAAAAATAAAAATGTATGTATGTATAAGCAAAAAAAAATTAAAAGCGAATTATGTAATGTTATGTATATAAAAGTTTTGCGAGTGAATAAAAAACGTTAAAGATAATATTTCAACTTTGTAATAATTTATAAATGAAAATGAATAAATTGAAATAAATTTAAGGACGCTACTATATTCGTGTATTAATGTATAAATGAAAATATTGAAATCTCTAAATGTGGTATAACAGTAAAATACGTGATTTTAAAAATAAATATTTTCCACTGAATTAAATCAAATACAAAATGTACCCTTTTCCGACCATAAGATTAAAATGGGTAATAGGAAATTATTTATGCACTAACCTTGACTTTCACGGAAGATTATACCTGCCTTCTTCCGATACTGTGTGAATGGGACGATGCAAATTCGTCGAAAAAAAAAATACAGCTTCCAATGGAATGTATAGCAAAATATATTTTGATAACTGGTTAATTCGGCTCGAACAAGGACCATTTTTGTAGGGGATGTAAGTTAAATCTTATTAGAATTTCACGTAGAGTAATACAAAAACAAATCACATAAACTAAACTGTATTGAAGAAATAAAAAAGGTACATGTAAAATATTTTGTAAGCGATAAATTTTAAACTAGCGTCCTTATTGTAACGATGTTGTGATGAGACTGTCTTCTGTCCGCAACTACCTGTAGCCCCTCTGGAGGGGTGTTAGATAAAGGTCGGGTAAAATTTGACTGAAAGTATATTATACGGGGTTGCTTGAAAGTTTTAACAAGTATATCTGGATTCATATCGCATAATATGTCCGAAGAACTGTAACTTTCGAGATTTTATGGTGGTCAGTACCAGTCGATTCTTATTCATTCTTCTGAGGACCTCCTCATTTGCGACTCGGTCAGTCCACGGGATCTTAAGCATTCTCCGATATAGCCACATCTCAAATGCTTTCACTTTTCCGCACATATCTTCGTTCAAGGCCCACGATTCAACACCATAAAAAAGGACAGAGAAGACGTAGCATCGCAGCATTCTTACTTTTGTATCAAGAGAGAGGTTGCGACTCTTGAAGAACGCCCCCATCCGATTGAAGGTGGATCTAGCCTTTCCGATGCGTGCTCTAATCTCCTGGTTGTTGGTCCATTCTTCATTTATTATGGTGCCGAGGTAGTTGTAGTGCTCTCACTCTTTCTACAGGGGATTGGTTGACGTAGAGTTGACCTTCTGTTATTCTTTTCTTGCTAATTATCATAAGCTTTGTCTTCTTATCGTTTATATTGAGTCCATATTGTTGACTGTAATACGTGATTTTGTTCATATGAACTTGTAGGTCTTCTAAGTTGTCCGCAAATACTATGGTGTCATCTGCATATCTGATGTTGTTTAGCCGGCAACCATTTAGTAGAATACCTTTATCAGTTTCGTGCAAAGCTTCGATAAATATTCTTTCAGAGTACAGATTGAAGATTAGAGGAGATAAAATACAACCTTGCCTCACTCCACGCATGATTTTCACATAGTCAGTGTGTTCACCTTCAACTCTGAGATTTGCTGTCTGATTCCAGTAGAGACTTCTAATTATTTTCAGATCTTGGTTGTTAATTCCTGTTTCTTTTAGTATTTGCATCATCTTGGCGTGCTGTACTCGATCAAACGCTTTCTCGTAATCAACCAGACATGCGTATACGTCGCAGTTGACGTCTCTACATCTCTGGAATAAGACTTGTACTGAGAACAAAGCCTCTCTAGTACCAACAGCATTTGTGAACCCGAACTGGTTGGGGGAAATTTGACTTTCACATAGCTTGTAGATTCTCTTATGAATTATCTTTAGGAACAATTTTAGGAGATGACTCATGGTATAGTACGGTAATCTTCGCATTTTTTGGCTCCTGGTTTTTTTGGAAGTGCAATAAACTCAGATTTTAGCCATTCTGTTGGTATTTCTCCAGAGTTGTATATGTTGGTAAATATCTTTGCGATTATTGCTATTGATTCGTTGTCCATTAGTTTGAGTAGTTCTGCTTGTATATTATCAGGGCCTGCCGCTTTGCCATCCTTTAACTGTGTAATTGCGGAGTAAACTTCCTGCTGTAATATTCTTGGTCCATCATTTACCTCTTCTTCTAGCTCAAAGGTGTTATCTCTTTGGTCTTCAAATAGTTTTTCTAGATATTCTTTCCATGTTCTTATTTTACTCTGTTTATCCAAGATGATGTTTCCGTCAGAATCAGTTATATTTCCTTTCTGCCTTCGTCTTAGTCCCCCTGTGAGTTCTTTAACTTTCCTATGTACATTGTGACTATCGTACTTTGACTGCAGAGTCTCAATTTCTTCGCATCTTTCCCTGGCTTCTTTTTCTTTCGCTTCTCTGATTTTCGTTCTTATTAATATATTTATGGTTTTATATTTGTCTGGGTCATTTTTGGCTTCTCTTCTCTCGTCCATTAGTTTCAGGATCTCATCTGTCATCCATGATTTTTTCTTCATTAATCTATCTGTCTTTAAGTGTTTATCCTTTACATTTTGCACTATTTCTGTAATATTTTTGATCGTTTGTTCTTCATTCGATTCGTCTCTAATTGCTGTCACTTGCTCGTTTAACGTGGCTTGGACTCTCATCCTCGTATTAAGGTCTAACGCTCTGCTTTGCATTAAATTAAAGTGTAATTACTTATTTTCTGGTATCACTGATAATGGTCTGATATGTCCCAAATTCCCCGCATTCTTTCCTCTCCCCTTTTTACTTTACACCCCAGACTGTCTAAACCCTCTTTCCTATAATTTTTAGATTTCGTAATGTCAGTCCCCTTACAGTTTTCTAAATTCTTCCTTCTTTTGTCTTTCATTTCCTCACGTCCTCTTGCAGTCAACTTTTAACATAATGAAAAAACTTTTCTGTAATCGCAATGTTAATATAACGCTCCGTATAAGAATGCTTTAATGTTGAGGCCTGAACACTGAAACAATCCAACATTAAAATCCTGGAAGCATTCGAAATCAGGTGTTTACTGACGAATTATAAAAATCTCATGGATGGATCGCAAAACAAACGCACAAGTGTTCGAACAACGAACAACTAGGAAAATAATGTGAAGTTTTAAATTCCATAAATCAGGAACTTTGAATATTTGGGGCACACTATGAGAAAAGAAAAATACGAACTTCTAAGGAATATAATTCAGGTCCAAATCAAAATCAGAAGAAGCGTAGGAAGACGTAAAATCTCGTGGCTACGCAATCTCCGTGAGTGGTTTGCAACAATATTATAATAGCCCGAATGATTTCCAATCTCCAACAGGAGCGATACTTGAAGAAGAGGAATATTATAGATCTCTTGAGCAGTCACTTTGATCTACACTGTACAATTAGATCTATCTTTAGTGCCGTTTAGGTACATCAGTGTATATATATAGATGTAGACTTTCCATTACTTTGTCATACATCCCATATATATATATATATATATATATATATATATATATATATATATATATATATTTTTTTTTATTTAGTTTGATGGCCTTGGCCGAGCCAATTAGCCAGACAAATTTAAAGACAAACAATTTTTACAATCAGAGGAATTTTTTACAATTTTTTTTTTTTTTTTTTTTTTTTTTTTTCTGCGTTAAGACATAACCCGATTCAACATCTCGGAGGTTTACATCTTCCTTTTTTTTTTAATTCTTTATGATTTTTTTTATTAATTTTATATATATAGGTATATATATTTTTTTTTTATTAATTTTTTTAAATTTATTATTTTTTTTTTATATTTCATTTTTTTTTTGCTATAATACAATATTTACTTAAATATAAGTTAGTTTTAAGCTACAATTTATATTTACAGTTTTTGATATGTTCGTAAATCGTTTTTAATATATTGATATCTCTAGAGAAAATCAAATTGTTCAGGTAGACTGGAAGTGGAATTTTTAATATAATAAGATTATCATAAAATTTGTTTATGTTTACTGATTCGTGGGAACATTCAAGAAAAATATGTAATAAGTTACCTTCTTTTCCACACTTGCAATTAGGTGACTCCGCGAGACCCAACTTGTACATATGAAGGGGGGTAAGAGCATGATTAGATCTTAATCTGTTTATAACCCTTATGAAATGGCGATTTGATAGAGTATGAAACCATCTTTTTATGGGTATTTCAGGCTGCATTTGTTTGTAATTATTTCCAGTTCTCGTGTTTCGATAATATGTTTGCCATTTTTCTTTTTGATGCTGTTTACTAATTATATCAATGTCTGAAAAGGGGAGTAAGTTCAAGGGAGCTTCTTCGCCTATGTCTAGGGCAGATTTGGCTAGGCTATCTGCTATTTCATTGCCCTTAATGCCCGCGTGTCCCTTTATCCATGATATAATAATGCTTTTCCCTAAATTTGTAATTTTATTGTAAATAGTCATAATTTCTAGTTCTATATGATTTAGTTGTTTGGACCTATGTACGTTTGTTAGTCTGTCGACGACACTCTTACTGTCTGTAAATATTATGCAGCTGTAGGGTTCGTTACTATGTATATGCCTTAATGCAAGAAGAATCGATGTCATTTCAGCAGTGTATATCGATGATTCAGCTGGCAATTTCAATAATTTTTTAAATCCACTTTGAACATAATTTAATGCACATCCTACTTTGTTTTGTACTTTAGATCCGTCTGTAAAGTAAAACTGATAATTTGGCCATTTATGCCGTGTAAATGATTGAAAAGCGACTGGATCTAAATTACTGTCCATAAAAAAGGTATTAATATGTTTTGAAAAAAGCTCTTCTAATATATGGGAATACATAGGTGAAACTTGATTTTCATACGTATAGAAAGTATGTCGGTATTGAGATATACTCAGGTAACTATTTACCAGAAGAGAACATTTTTTCTTTGTCCAATATTTATGAGTTAGATCTAAAATTGATAAAATATGAATATCCTGTAGATAGTTAGTATTTTTCCCTATGGCTCTAGTAATGAATTTATCACTTAAAAACTCCCGTCGAAATTTCAGAGGTGGTTCTATCGCCTCAACTTCCATTATATTAACAGGTGTAGAATTCAAATATCCAAGACAAAGCCGAAGGCATTTATTTTTTTGTATTTCTAATTTATTTAAATGTGTGTTTGCTGCAGTTCCATATAAATGACAACTGTAATCGAAAATGGGACGAATCATAGTACGGTAAAATAAAAGTGCTACATTTGGATCAGCGCCCCAGTTAGTTCTACAAAAGGCTCTTAGAATGTTCATTGCATTTTCAGACTTTTTTATGACATGATAAATTTGATCCTTCCATAGGAGTTTTCTGTCTAAATAAGTACCGAGATATTTTATACAATTTTTAATAGGGAACTGAATTTGACCTACTTCCAGATGCCCTTGTGGAATTTGATGTTTTCTAGAGAAAATACAAATTTCTGTTTTAGATTCTGATATTTCTAAACCAATATTTTCATAGTGATTAAGAACAGCTTTAATTGAGAGATCAAAATTATTTTTACATATATCCAATGATTTGTGGGCTGTGTAAACTACTACATCATCAGCATATTGAATAATTTTTGTTGGGCTATTAATACAATTTTCTATATCCATATTATATAAAATAAATAGTATTGGGCTTAATATGCTACCCTGTGGAAGTCCTATATTTGTAAGACGTGGTGGAGAGATGGAATGGTTGATTTTTAAAAAAGTTGATCTATTAGTGTACAATGTCCTCAGAAAGCTAGCTATGGTGATGGGGAAGCCGATGTCTAATAGCTTTTTATGCATAATGTCCAAGTTAACGGTATCGAATGCAGAGGAGACATCAATAAAAGCAGCCATAGTATACATATTATCAGTAAAGTTTATTAGTATGGATGAGACTAAGGCAGTTATGGCATCTTGGGTTGATTTTGATTTTCGAAATCCATACTGAGATTTTGGGAGAATATGTTCTTGCTCTAACCAATGTTCAATTCTATTTTTTATTAACCTTTCTAACGTCTTTAGGAAGCAAGAGGCTAAGGATATTGGTCTATATGATCTACTGCAATTTTCTTGCTTACCAGGTTTTTTAATAGGTATTAGAATATATTCCTTCCAGCTGTCTGGAATTTGTGACGTATCATTCCAAATGTCATTAAAAATATTTAATAATGATATTTTATAGTGGTGAGGAATATGGTATATCATGGAATATGAAATATTGTCTTTACCTGGAGCACTGCTATTTTGTTGACTAAGTACTCGCTCTAACTCCCACATTTTAAATGGTTCTTCTAAGCCAAACCTATCTCTTGACACTGTTTCGCTGTATTCTGGAAAATGTTGTGAAGGTACCCACTGTGGAGATATTTTCTTATGAAATTCATCTAGCCAGCTGGATTCTGGATCTATTGGAATCTTGTTGGACTGTTTGCGGTTTTTAAAAGCGTTTACTTTCTTCCACACTTCACTGATTGGTGTTTTTGAATTTAGGCTTTCGCAGTATTCTACCCAATTCTGTTTTTTCTTTTGTTTGAAAAGTTTTTTTGCGACAGCGTCAAGTCTCTTAAATTCAACTAAATTATTTCTTGTAGGATCTTGTTTATATTTTCCATATGCAGTTTTTCGGTTATCAGCGGCGGTTTTGCAACTTTCACACCACCATTGGTTCGAAATTCGTCTCTTATGTGTTCCGTTAGATGAAAACTTTGGTATTGCTAAATTGGCTGCTTTATTAATGTTTGCTATTAGAGTTTGATAGTTTCCAGGAGAATTTACAGCTTCTAGTACAGATGTGTATAATTTCCAATCGGCCTTGTTAAGATTCCAGATCTTGTGACAGTTTTGAGCTGTAAATGAAGTTATATGATCTGTTTCCATGTTAATGATAATCGGAAGATGATTGGATCCATGAGGGTCCTGTAGGACTCTCCAAGTAAAAAATTTTGAAATATCTTGTGTACAAAAGGTTAAGTCAATAGCGGATGGACTCTTACTAGTTGCTAATGTGGGCGATCCATCATTCATGCATATCAAATTACAATGATCAATACATTCTAAAAGTTTTTTACCATAGCTGTCTTCAATTTCACAGCCCCATGCGATACTGTGGGAATTAAAATCCCCACCAATAATAAACGGTTTAGGTATGTCTTTAAAGAATTCCAACCATTGACTTTCAGATATCTTGGTCTTTGGTTCAATGTAAACTGACACAATATTGATGGGATTTTTACCTCGGAAAATTTTAACTGAAATACATTTGTGAGTGAAAGGATATCTATTTTTAAGATTTATTTCTTCGCATCTTAAGTTTGATTTTAATAAAATGGCAGTTCCACCATATCCGTCTGCCCGATCTGATCTAAAGCAATTGTAACCTTTAAAATTATAATAGTATTTTGATTTAAACCACGTTTCTGAAAGCAATGCTATGGAAATATTATTTTGATATAGCAGATATTCTAGATTTACTTTATTAGCTACTGCTGAACGACAGTTCCATTGCAGCAAATTTATGTTCGCGTTTGTGTCTGCGAATTTGAAGACAAGGTATGGTTTACATGTTTACTAATTAATTCCACAATTTCAGATTTTGATACATCGAAATTGTTTGTTTGTTTTATATTACTTATAATATTGAGAACTACTTCTAAAACTAAACCTATTGTTGCATTTAATTCCTCTGATTGTAATTTTACTCCGACTGAGTTTTTTAAATAATGTTGACTATTAAAAATTCCCCCTGAGACAAAAGAGGTTTTTGGTTGTGTAAGTATTTCTTTTCTTGAAATTTCAATGGGATCAGGGATGGTTGGTCTGTGCCTTTTGTTTGGGTTTGAAGTTGTAGGGGAAGAAAACATATAATTAGTAAAATTGTTATTATAGGATTTGGGTTGTAAATTGTGGGACTGTGAGTACTGAGGTTGAGAGGAATGATACTGTATTGTACTAGAAGGGGTAGGTCCAGATTGAAGCCGTTGGGAATAATTTGCGACTATGTTTGCGTACGTATTTTTTGGGACCTGTTTATTTGCATCAAAGAAATTAATATTGCAAGAGCTCATGGTTTCCTTTACAATTTTTTGTCTTTTAAATTCTGGACAAGCAGACAAATTAGTAGTAAGATGATTTCCTTGACAGTTAAAGCAGCGTGGTATGTAATCTGAATTTTTACAATCTTGTGTGGTATGGGACTCCTGACATTTGCTGCATCTTGGTTTACTTCGACACTGACCTCCCAGATGACCAAAACGGAGGCAGTTATAACATAATAATACTTTCTGGTTATACGGCTCTACTTCCTTGATAACTTTATTAATAGAAATATATTTTGGTCATATTTGTGATTTGAAAATAACAATGCAAGACTTTGTGGGTACATATTCTACTATTTTATTCTTTTGACATTAGATACTTCAAAAGTGCAATGTTGATCAAATTGTCTTATTTTATCTTTTATGTACGCCTCTGAAAAATCTTTTTCTATATCTCTAATAACAACTTGTCTATGAAGAATGAATTTTGGGATATACAATACAAAGTTATTTTTAACAAAAATATTTTCGTTTTTATTATTTATTAGAAAATTTGCTGATTTATAATCCTTTAACTTGATCCTAACCCTATTCCGACCTATAGAATCAATACTTATAATTTTATTATCTATCTCAGGAAAGTTAGAAAGAATAATATCTCCGATTTTAAGTGCATTTAATTTACCTTTAAATTCGACCGAATTATTCTCAACATAAATATGATACGGGCCTAAATCAGTACTTACATACAAAAACTCCTCTCTTTCTTTCGATGTGTTATCGATGCTCATTGCTGTTGTTGTTTGTATATCATTTGTATTTTTTTGACATATATCTGGGGGCACTGGGTCGTCTGGGGGTTTCCCCCCGACTAACTGGTCCATTTAATTGTTCTTAACTCACAATCTAATTTTATTTGTACACCAAATCTGCAGATTTATAAAAACACAATTTTTAAACGAATACAGTTTAATTTCGTTTCGCTTTGTCGATAGGCACGTCCGATTCGTAGGTGAACTAGAACACGACTATATATATATATATATATATATATATATATATATATATATATATGACTAAGTAGCGCTTTATGTAAACTCCGACCAACACGTAGGGTTAAGTGGACTCCGTAACTGGATAAAACATTTTTGGGATCCGTATATAGTTTTTAGCGTACAGAACTAAGCTCCTGCGATGTTGCCAATAATTGTATTAGTCCTAGATTTTTAAATTTTATAGCAGGTACATTTTAGAACTTAAAATTTATTTAAATATTCACCAGTTTACTCATTGAGGAATTTTAGGAATATTTGGCTAATGTATTTAAATATATTATATTATAAATTGTTTACAATATAATTTTATTTTATTTTTATGTTTAATAAGCACGGTGATAATTTATATTACTTGCTCTAATTATTTTCAAACTTTAGTAAGAGTCTATTATAAACTTATTAATGCTAATAAATAGCATTATTCTATAGCATTCTAATATTTTATTTATGGATTAAATTCGAACAGCGGTTTGATATTCCTTTAGTTTCTCGGAGAAATTATATTCTAACACACAAGATCCTATTAAATTGTCAAAACCTTCCTTTCATATTCTATTCACTTATAAGGGGCAGCACTAACATCAGTACGATAATAAGGCGTACCTTTAGTCCTGGGCTGGCTAATAAGAAGCATGAATGTAGCAGTTTTATTGGTTTCGGGACTGCTACCTGGATTGGGGATGCAGGATATCAGCATTAAGTTAATGCATATAGGAATTTTTGCGTGACCGGCGAAATATCAAATACCAGAAGGCACGACGGTAGCAGTCTGAGAAAGCAAAGCAAAACAACTTTACTATTATTAGACAATATCATATTTCCTAATAAAATAATATTGACTTTACAACAAGACAAATTTTCTACTGTTGGATATCGAAACATTATGTACATACCAACGGGTTTCCTACGTCGGTATCCAGCAAAATTGTTGTAATAATGATACGGGAAACAAAAACCTTCAGATGGAAATGGGCGCCAAGAAACTCTGCATTAATAAACAGTCGAATAAAATACAGATTCTCGATTCAAATAGTCAAAAACAGCTTAATAAAATAAAAATTTGCGATGTAATCCATTAACGGCCCAAGGTTCAAAGCAGTTTCTAGTTATGCTGATGATTAGATCTACATCTATAAATATATAAACGACATACTCAACAAAGCCCAGAGAGCACGAAAAAAGTTTCAAGTAAAATCAACGAAGTGAAAACCAAATACAAGCGTATAAACAGAAGAGACCGATTCAGTAACTCTAGATAGAACATTAAAGTCAACAACTACAATTTCGAAAGTATGGAAGACTTTAAATATCTTGGAACAATAATCGCAGTTGGTAATAATGCTACTGAAGGAATTATGAGCATAATACAAGCTTTAAATATATTTTAATGTATGGATGCGAATCATGGACAATGACTAAAAAAAAATAAAAAAGAACTCCAAATATTGATAGATAATTGATAGAGATTAAGCACATCCATAGATAAGAATGAATAACATATCTCAGATAAATAAGCGGAACAAAAGAAACTGAGTATAAACTTGAAACTTCAGAAATAATAATTAAATGAATTAATGTAAATCGTACGAACAGAAATAAGAGAAGCCATCACACAGTTAAAAACTAGAACTCTTATGGAAAAAATACAATAAACTATGACTACATTTGTTCTCTTGAACCGTGAGAAGAACAAGATAAAAATCTAAATACCTAATTATATTAACGAAAAGTTAATAAAAACTTCTGTTCTTCAGCAACCACAGAAATTACACATTAGAATATATTGAATAATGTAGCATTAAAAAACGGTGTTTTTTTTTTATTGAAAAAGTTTACCGCATCCACCATAAGGTGATTAGCGGGAATACAGTGTAGGTGTACAATTCTAATAGTTTAAATTTTATAATATAATCCTATACATTTTAAATATTTTCCCAAATCAGCATAATTTAAGTCTGTACCTAAGAGTTTATTGATATTGTTTGGAATATTGAACCTGTTGCGTTCATTTACAAAAAGTGGACAGTCAACTAAAAAAAATGTTTAATACTGTTTGTTTCGTCACAAATGTCACATTTAGGGAGATTATCTCTGGTAAAAAGGTACGAATGCGTATATCTTGTATGGCCTAAACGTAGACGAGTAATGATGGTTTGCAGTTTTCGGTTTCGAGTTCTAGGTAGCCATGGATAAACATTGTCTTTAATTTTCCGTAGTGTTGTCTGTGAATAATTCCATTCTTGTTTCCACTTACACGTAATTAAATTTTTTATAGACGTTTTTATATCACCCGCGGAATTTCGACACTCCGTTACATCTGTTTAGACACTTTCCGACACTTTACTTGCGCACTGGTCTGCAGCTTCGTTTCCATCAATACCAGTATGAGATGGGATCCATATGAATATATATTCCAAGGCGTCTGGAATTTTCTTCAGCTTGCTTTAGTTCAGATTTTACCATTTTTTCTAGGGGGCTTTTAGGATACATATGATTTAAGGTTTGTAAAACACCAAGGGAATCACTTAAAATCAAGCATTTTGGTATTTTATTATTGTTGATATGTTCAAGAGCTTTGAGTATTGCATAAAGTTCAGCAGAGAAGATGCTGAAATATTTGGGCAATCTGAATTGAAATTGATTGTTAGACGTTACATATGCAGCACCAACTCCTGTGTTGCATTTGGATGCATCTGTAAATATCTTGCAGCAATTTTCTCCATGTTTGTTTATGATTGAATTGAGGTTATTTTTAATAATAGCCGGATTTGTAGAATGCTTATTAAATACAGTAAGATTATAATTTATTTCGGGGATATTGGTACACCAAGGTGGAGGATGGTTCAAATTTATTTGAAATATATCTGGAAAATCTAGGTCTAAATATCTTAGATAGAATCGAATTCTCTCATAGAAAGGTTTGTGTGAATTAGATCTATTTTGAAGTGTATGTTTGTTATTGAATGTATTATCAAAAATAGGTCTATTTCGATTGGATGCTATAGAAGTTGCATGTGTTAATGTTAAATAAATGCGACGGTGTAGTAAAGGTGGTTCTCCAGTTTCACTATATAAACTTTCTACTGGTGTTGTTCTAAATGCTCCCAGAGCAATTCTTAATGCGGTATTGTGTATACTATCTAATGGTTTTAGTGTTGTGTCGGATGCAGAAATTACGCAATGGAGCCAAAATCTGTTTAGATCTAATTAATGCTTTATATAGACTAATTAGTGTATCGTAATGAGAGCCCCAATCCCTGTTAGATAAAGTTCTTAATATATTTAATCTTTTATTGCACGATGCGACAAGTTGATCTATGTGTTTTTTCCAGGATAGTTTTTTGTCCAACCACATTTCCATGAATTTTATGTCTGTTTTAAACATAAGCTCTGAAATAAAAAACTTTAATATTGGTTTACTGAAAGCGTGTTTATTAGTGAATACCATTCCCACTGTTTTAGATACGGAAAATTTAAATCCTGTGTCGCAGGACCATTCTTCCAGTTGTTTTAGAAAATTTTGTAAGTATTTCGACATAAGGGAAGAGTCTTTGCCCTTGATATAGACCACCAAGTCGTCTGCGTAAAGACGAGCTTTCAAAGGTTTTTGCAAATTTTTAATTATATCATTTATGGCGATTAGGAATAATGTCGGGCTAATTATAGAACCTTGAGGGGTTCCGTTTTCCTCAATATGTTCTTCGGAATATGAACTTTGAACTCTGACTTGAAATACTCTTTGTCGTAAAAAGTTTTTAATAAATTCTAGTGAGTTTCCCCGGATATTCCATGAGTGCAGCTTTTTTAAAATATTATATCTCCAGCACGTGTTGAATGCTTTCTTTATATCAAAAAATATTGCTATACAATGTTGTTGCATCGCTAGTGCTTCCTGGATATCGCTTTCTAAATCTAGTATATTATCTATGCCTGATCGATTTTGCTTATTCGTTAGTATTAGTTAGTATTAAAAACCATTTTGCTTATTCGTCCAGGTGAGCCTTGTATTGATAATTTTTTCTAGTAATTTTCCCATGGAGCACGTCAAACTTATGGGTCTGTAAGATTCAGGGTCTAGACGTTGACATTGAGGTTTAAGAAATGGGAGAACAATAGCCTTGGTCCAAATTGTGGGGTACTGGTGTTGCTGCCATATGAAATTAAATATCTGTAGCATAACTTTTATGGCTGAATTAGGAAGTTGTTTTAAAACAATAGATGGTATATCATCTGGTCCAGGACTAGTATCCTTCAAATCTCTAAGTGAATCATTCAATTCATGAAGCGTTAGAGGAAGATTTAGAGGATTATTGTTAATTTCATATGAAAGTGTTCTATAATTTTCGGATTGTATTTTGTTTTCAAGAAAAACAGGGTCATAGTTTTCATTGGAAGATATTTTTGAATAATTTTGTGCCAATATGGCAATTTCTTTTGGTGATGTAATTATTTGGCTATTTACTTTTAGGCTTGATACTGTGGGTGGCTGTTGAAAACCGGAAATTTTGCGAATTTTTTTCCAAACTTCACTTATTGACGTGGAGCTGTTTATATTTGAAACATATTTCATCCAACTGGATTTTTTTGCTTGTTTAATTATTAGTTGAGTTAAGATTGCATATAAAAGACTTTTTATATGCAATCTTATTCTCTAGATTTTTATGTTTTTTTATACCTATTAAAAGCTTTTTTACTTGCCCTAATCGCTTCACTGCAGTCAGGATTCCACCATGGTACGGGTGTATGATTTTTTGGCGGTTTTGTTTTACCTATAAACTGTTTTGCACTCTGTATAATGATATTATTGAAGTCTTTTAGAATATCATTGATGTTATTTTTTGCAATAAAGTTTTCCATAGATTTATCGATGAAGTCTTTAAATTCTGTCCAGTTTGCTGATTCAGTTTTCCATTTGGGTATAAACTCGTGAGTAGATTGTTGTCTAGTAAAATTTCGGATAATAATGGGATGATGGTCGCTACTATATGTATATGGTAGGACTTCCCACAAGAGCTGAGGAGACAAAACTGGATCGCAAAAACTTAAGTCAATTGCAGATGAATCTCCCGTCTGAATGTTAAAATGTGTAGGAGTTCCATCATTAAGTAAGTTGAGCTGTAACTCAGACATTAATTTTTCCAATAATTTAGCTCTACTATCTGTACGTACTGACCCCCATATGTTATTGTGACCATTAAAATCACCGACTATAATATGAGGAGATGGTATTTGTTCGATAAGACTATTTATGTCATCAAAAGTAAATACTGCTCTCGATGGTAAATAAATATTACAGATGTAGAGAGTTGAAGATACTACAAGTTTTATTACTACTGTTTCAAGTGTGGTGTTTACAGGAAATAGGCTTGCTACAGAAGATTTTTTGACCAAAGTGGCAACCCCACCAGAAGAATAATTACAATTGCTTATTCTGTCATTTCTAAAACAATTGAACTGCTTAGGATTGTAATTTTTGTTTGGACCAAGGTTAGTGGATACATATTATATCTGGGCAATGGTCAGAGATGAGTTTCTGTAAAAAGACAAGTAGATGGAAGAGTCCATCGATATTCCATTGGAGTAGTGTTGTGAATTTAATTATTTAGAAAAGAAAAAAAGAAAAGAAATGAATTGTTTAGGCACTGACTTGAGACGTATCACTATCGGACTCTAAATTACTGTTATTACTAATTTTTCTTTTTAGTGTGGTAATGCTTCGTTTAGCAGATCTTCCTTTTAAATGGGAGTAAATTGTGTTTAGCATATGAAGAAGTGCTGGGATATCTGTAGTAAAGTCCTGAAATATATTAATGGGATTTTGTACACCACTAACATTACTTAAGAGTAAACAAAATTGATCGAAATTGAGGATAAATGGTTATGATTGATTTTCAATAAAGTGTTTTACTGGTTCGAAAAGAGTTTGACTGGATGGTATGGTTTCTGTGCAATCTTCACTAGTCTTAGTTTTCTTCATTTTAGGTGCTGGTGTCGAAAAATGGTTTTCTTTTAGATCCGTGTCTGGCGGTGTAAGAATATCATGAATATTCCGTTTTGGCTTACTATTTATACCTATTGTGTCTATTGTGATATCAATATTGTTGGTGATAGTTTTTTGGTTAGGTGTTTTATCGGATTTTTGTTTAATTGATTCTTTTTTATCTGTAGAAGATGAAGTTGGAGTTGGCATAATAACATTGTAAGTTCATTTTGGGATAAATTATCATTATTGGTTTCCATAGAACATTCTTCAACATGAACTTGTGAGTTTTCATTGCAGCGATGGGCAGTCTTTTTGCAGTTGTAACATACCATACTATCTTGAGACAGAAAGATTCGATATGTTGTTTCGTCATGATTTATAGTAAACAAATCAGGTAGTTCTATACTATGAGGACTTACATAGACCTGTCTTCCGAAACTGAGAATATGACTATACTCAGGTGATGTAGCGCTGATTTTTAAAAATGTAATTGGAGATATCATGTTAAGTCCGATATTTTGTAGGTAGTTGATTAAGAAACTATGCGGTATGGTGGGACACACATTTGAAAGAACAATCTGTTCCGCAGGGGTGATTAATCTTCTAGCCTGTACAGTTACATTTTGAATTTTTATATGACCGTGGTTTGTCATAAAGTCATCAACAACTTTTTTATTTGCTAGATACATACAAATACGGTTATTTGATAATCTGGATGAAAATATTATATTCTTAGGTTGGATTATCTTGCCCAATGGAATTAAATAGTCCTGCAATTTAGTATTATCCAAGGCACTGAAGACAATCGCTTATTCTTTCGATGGGAAATGCATATTTGCTACTGCTGATGAGTACGTTGAGCTATTAGAGTTTATTTCAGACATTAGTAGTGAGGTAGATTAGGTTAGGATGCTGCTGTTAGTAGCCATATTTAATTTTCCTCCAACGTATTAAAATTATTGAAGGATTTATTTAATACGTCCGTGGCCAGCGTTACAGCTGGCCGGTGAAACTGGATTTAAAACGAAAAACTAATAAACTATTTTGTAGTTGTTGATAGTTTTTTTAAAACACTACTAGTTGAAATTTTATATAGACGATAGATAGTCCAAAATTAATAATTAATTAAAAAAAAAAGAGGTTAATCTTTGTATATGGGTATATTTTATATAAAATTTATATTTTATATAAAATATACCCATATACAAAGATTAACCTCTTTTTGTGATACGTGGTATACAGCCAGCTGCAGGAATTATTTTCCTTGTGGATTTTAATAATTAATTATCCAATGTGTAGAATAAAAAACTTACTGACTGTTAATCACTTCATATGCAAACATAACAAATATTAGTTCACATTTTATTAATTGTATTAAACACTGATATTAAATATCAATTAACAATATAATGGATTCAAAGCGATAACGTGTTCACTGTTCGAAGATTCGAAATCAACTCCCAAAAAACGGTGTTATAGTCAATAACGAGAAAACCAAATAAAAGTTCATTTACAGACAAAAGGTTTGATATAGAATAGAGCATAAATATAATAATAAACCCATATAATTTTGAAAGATTGGAGCAATTTAGATATCGCTGATAACGTTGTCACATAAAAGATAAAAGGGAAAATGCATGTAGCAAACCATAGACATAATTCTAATACAAATGGACTGTCTGGTGCCATACATTCGCGTTTCCGCAATGCGGAAAAGAAAACTGACGAAAAGCAATCCCTGCATCTTTTTCTAATGGTATGGGTTTATCGACCACGTGACCTTCTCATTGGTCATTTAGGTCACGCGTTCGATAAACCTGGCAAATTAGAAAGAGATGCAGTGACTGCTTTTCGTCAGTTTTCTCTGTCGCACTGGGGAACGGACCTGTATTACAACAGTCAGTTTATTTGTATTTTATGTCTATGTAGCAAACTGATATCTTCATATCACTATTAAATCTACAAAAAGAAGAAATTTCAATATAAACAAAATGTGTTTAGTACGTGTCTAGAAAAGAACTTCAAAAAAAGAATTTGGAGATAGATACTTCAACTAGATGTGTAGTATAAAAATCAAATTTTTTCTTTTAACCAAAATGTTCACACCAAGTTTTAATGTATTAAAATATCTGGTAGCTGTAACTACCTGTATTCTACAGTATTCAGTAATCCATCTCAATATGTCTGACTTTGTTTTTTTAAATTTTTTGGATAGAAAGCAAGAAATATGCCACAATATTTATTACTACATATTTTATTTGACGTTTCGATGTTCAAATAGGAGTTCGTTTTCAAAAATGTACAATATTCTTTTTACAAGGTATTACATACAACAAGATGTTATTTATGTTTTTTACTTTATCTGGCTGATTATATAATTAATTAGTTCTCAGTTGTTTCGCACTCAGTGTTGATTTGTCATATTATTCATAACAGGTTCATATATTTCTCTAATAATTCTTCTTTCTGCGACGCTCAATCGGCTCTTATTTTGTTTCTTCGTCGTCCATGTTTCATGTACATAAGTTTTTGTTGTTACTATTGCAGTTTTGCAACTACATATATATTAAGCATTATTAAAATATTAATAGACTTTTTGTTAGTTTTGATTCTCCCCGAATGATTAGCCCACTAACAGAGTCATTCCATCCAATAAGGGTGAAGGCTGCTCAGTCATCAAAGACAATCATTCCATCCAGTAGGGATGAAGGCTGCTCAGTCATCAAAGACAGTCGTTCTATCCAGTAGGGTGGAGGCTGCTCAGTCATCGAAGAGACTAGTTCCACTTGCCAAACAAGAGAGTCGTGTCTGTTAAGGGATAGCTGCCTTTTGCGCTATCGCCGATTATTTTGTGGTTGCTGTATGTCAAAAGGGTAAGGTACAACCTATATATTTGTTGCCAAAATTACTTCGCTGCTGTATCGAGTACCATTTACTGGTATATGAATTTTGTTACGAATTTATCTTATGTGCTGAACTCTAATAAATCTTTTACCGCGAATTGAAAAACATGTTTTAACCTTTATTTGGAACATTTATCGTTAACGTTAAGTGGAACATTTTACGTTTATCTAAATAAGTGTTTACTATATTGTATAATAGTTGTAGCTTTATTTTACTATTTCTATCTATATAGGTATAATTTATAATATAATATTATTTGTCTTATATACAAAATTATCCGATTTGCGTTTCATTGATATTTATGTGACAATTAGCTGTAAAGTCATTAGTCTTTCCTGTCGTATCATATTTTCCTGATTTTTTTTAGACAAACGGTTTAGTTTGTGTAATATAATATCCCCAATTCGTCCCATAATATTTAGTTTTCAAAACAGCTGTTACGCTTATTCGTTCACCTTTTTTAAAGCACTTTGGGTTATGACTACTTTTTAGTATTTTGACCACGGATATTTTAGTTTTTAAATATTTGGGATTTATATAATCTTTATGTATATATTATTTGTTTATTGATTTTACTTTTTAAATAGAGTTTGGAATGGAGTTTTCCTCTTTGAAATCAATGTACATTTGAAAATAAGTCGACAGTTTTCCTTGAACTCTTGCTTTACTTGTAGATTACTCCTTGTTAAATTAATTAATTTCTTAGGTAAGCCTAGTCCTACCATGGTATTTCATAGTTTTATTCTTATGATTATATCATGTGTTTGTTTAAAATCTATAAATAACTAGTTTAATGTTTTTTTGTATTCCCAACATTTCTCATTAACTGCCTAATAGTGAATAATTGATCAAGAGTTTATTAAGTTTTTCTTATTCCACACTAATAGTCTCCTATTTGATAGTTCACCCATTCCCTTAATCGTTCAAGGTGTATTAGAAAAAATTCTGTATATCCTAATAATTAATATATCGCTTTTACCTCTATAGTTTGTGCAGTACATTTTATTATCGGTTTTGTGTATGGGTGTGCTTTTCAGCAAGTTAGTACTTGCTCTTACTTATAAATTGACAGATTAGCTGTTGTATATATATATATATATATATATATATATATATATATGTATATATATATATATATATATATATATATATATATATATATATATATATATATATAGCAAAAAATACGACCGTTGATTAAATTTAAAATATATTTAATGGTTGAATAGCAGAGGTTTTATCGGTCAATAATTGGCAAATAAAAGTCGTCAACTACTTTATTGATTTATTAGAATACGTTTCGCTTCTACTTTTAAAAGCATAATCAGTTCACTACAAATAAAAAAGATTTTAAATATATATATACATATATATATATATATATATATATATATATATATATATATATATATATATATATATATAGGTGTAGACTTTCCAAAACTTTATCATACATCCCATATATATATATATATATATATATATATATATATATATATATATATATATATATATATATATATATATATATATATATATATATATATATATATATATATATATATATAGTAAACTCTTAAATATTGGGGAAATCTGCAAGAAAGACTCTAATGTGTATCAATTGTTTCGCCGAACGTTTTCGCCAAAGAGAATTAATTTGGCTTCTTCAGGGCTGAAAGAGAATAAATTATAATTAGCTACCATATATTATCTATTAAAACATTATTGATCTTACCGTAACTTAGAATTGTAGAGTTAGAATATTAAAAAACTTTGCTAGTAACATAGTGGTGTTTTTTGTTACTATGTGCAAAAAATGTTTTTTTAAGGTTTGAAATGTATGGTAGCTTTGAACTTGACACGTAAAGGCTTACCCAAGGTTAATCGAAAAACTCAATGTAACTACATTTAAAAGGAGGTAATTCTTTGAATTGTCGGCAATAACTAAATTTTTGATTTTTAGATAGTTTAAAAGTGAGGTTCTGTTTTAGCCAGAACGCAAGCGCTGACAACTTCATTAGTTCTTATGAATCTTTATGTCGTTAAGGTTCATTGGTAAAAAACGAATGAATTTAAATCCAAGTATAGGGAAATATTATTTTGATTTTCTTTATTTAATTATATTATATTGTTCATGTATTATTGCATCTTATTGAGATGTATCTAAGAAAAGCAAGGGAATGTTATATATTTTTTTTTGTTAATGAAAATTAATTATAAAGGTATGTTAGTTGTTAATGGATATATCAGTCAAGTTAGTTATCTGTGATATTGTATTGTTCTTGGTATCTGATTTAAGTAACAAGTGGTATATATCGCTTAGATTCTTGATGTCACTCTTAACATTAATGGAGAAATCGTTAAGGAAAATATAAGACATTTTCTTAACGATTTCTCTTAACGATCAATTTCCTTAACGATTTCTCCATTAATGTTAAGAGTGACATCAAGAATCTAAGCGATATATACCACTTGTTACTTAAATCAGATACCAAGAACAATACAATATCACAGATAACTAACTTGACTGATATATCCATTAACAACTAACATACCTTTATAATTAATTTTCATTAACAAAAAAAAAATATATAACATTCCCTTGCTTTTCTTAGATACATCTCAATAAGATGCAATAATACATGAACAATATAATATAATTAAATAAAGAAAATCAAAATAATATTTCCCTATACTGGGATTTAAATTCATTCGTTTTTTACCAATGAACCTTAACGACATAAAGATTCATAAGAACTAATGAAGTTGTCAGCGCTTGCGTTCTGGCTAAAACAGAACCTCACTTTTAAACTATCTAAAAATCAAAAATTTAGTTATTGCCGACAATTCAAAGAATTACCTCCTTTTAAATGTAGTTACATTGGGTTTTTCGATTAACCTTGGGTAAGCCTTTACGTGTCAAGTTCAAAGCTACCATACATTTCAAACCTTAAAAAAACTTTTTTTGCACATAGTAACAAAAAACACCACTATGTTACTAGCAAAGTTTTTTAATATTCTAACTCTACAATTCTAAGTTACGGTAAGATCAATAATGTTTTAATAGATAATATATGGTAGCTAATTATAATTTATTCTCTTTCAGCCCTGAAGAAGCCAAATTAATTCTCTTTGGCGAAAACGTTCGGCGAAACAATTGATACACATTAGAGTCTTTCTTGCAGATTTCCCCAATATTTAAGAGTTTACTATTTAACTAATCTGCAAAGATTAAATTTCTTTTCTATATATATATATATATATATATATATATATATATATATATATATATATAATAAAATAAATAATAAAGTTACTTTATTCAATTTTAAAAAGACAGAAAACATACTATGAAGCTTCGCGCTAGTCTGCTTTACCGCCTACTGTATATTTTTTTTCTTGTGGTATGTTAATGTAATTTACTATTTTTACTGGAACTAATCTCAAAGAAAGATACTGGATATAAATAGACTCAGGTGTATAGAAAACCAACGCTTACCAACATAATATATCTAAATTACAAATCAGATTACATCATTATTAAAAGGGTGTTGTGAATTTTGTCCTTTCTACAACACAAGTAGCAGGCCAGACGTTGGAACTGCCTAGGTATGTAGACTAGGATTAAATAATCCTTTGTCGAAATGATAATAATAATGCTTGATGAATTTAAGGCATTTTATTTTACGTTGCACTGTTACAAAAGATAGTTATTTACAAACGTATTTAACTAAAACTAAACTATTTACTTTTCTGCTATGTGAACAAAAGTTTACGTAGAGCACGTGTATTTTTACACAAATCTTAAGAGGTCGAGATATACCTACTGTCAGGTACGAGAACAGCGATCGGAGTCTGTGAAGGCTAGTAGATAACTAGTGTTTGGCACGAGGGCCGAGAACGAGGCCTGAGAAAGGAGTCTGGTATGAAACTACTGTCCGTCACGAGGACCGGGGACGAAGTCTCTGAATTGCCGCCTGAATTCAACGTTTTATAGGAAAAAAAAATCGCAAAATGTTAACGGGTTTAACGAACTTTAAACGTCCCAAATGGTAGGTTCTAAAAAGACACTTTTTCTATACATTTACAAAGAAACTGCATAATGATAAAAACAATAAAACCAAAAGATTTATTGCCTTTTATGAGTTCCGAGAACAAATAAACATTATTAACCTAGTTCTAGGTAGACAAAAAACTTGTTTTTTTGTAACCAATTAGCGAAATGGTTGGTACGAGCAAAAAACATTCATGACCAGTTGTGGTCGTAAAAATGATAACTTTTTATATTGAGAAGAGGAGAATTGGTAAAATAATATCGAAGCGTGTTTAGATACCAAAAAAACAACCTGTTTCAGCGGGAGTCTCAACGGAAAACGAACGAGGCAAAAAACTCATTTTATTTGAGCTGAGATATATCAAAGATATATAGAATATATTTTCGTATTTTATTAATAATTGTAAGAATATAATGAGGAATTATTGGTGATATCTTAAGACTTGAACAAAGGAAATTTGTAAAATCCTTATAGAGCCAAAATTAATTTTTATAACGAAAATTTGTTTTTAAAGAACAAACATTTGTTAACATTTAATATTGCTTATTTAAATATTTTGTTTTTATTATTCTTAATATTTTTAACATATGACATTATTTAGTTATTTATTTTATTGTGTTATTATCTTTAAAATTTTCGCTTTTAAATTGACATCTCTAAATATTTTACGAAATCTGCAATCTGAGAACAACACGTCTGGGAAAAATCATTAATTTTAACCCCGAATTGAATATTTTAGCCTTATCAATAAACTCGTAAATATTTTTAATTTTTTATTACTTCGATAAGGCTGCGAACCGATATTTCGACTAGTTTTCACACATTTTCTTGACTTAGAAATATTATCCCTTGCTTAGGGATGGCGAAAAGACGCGTCGTTCCATAAATAGAACGGTGGCTCTACCGAGGGCATAAGAATATTTCCCACCGCGTGACGCGAAACATCAATTCTATTCATACAACGCATTTCTGTAGTTTCTGACCCGAATTCCGATATTTCGTTCTTATATTTACACTCATGTACATTTCATATCTTACGGCTTTAATTAATTAACCAACTAATTATATATTTCCTACGTAAATATTGATCCTTCGAGCTGCATAATAGTAATTTTTTGCTTCATTTTAATTTAATATTTGAATTAAAAAAGGTCCTTCGCGTTTTTTTATTTATTGTAAAATTTACGTAATGAATTTGGTCATATTATTTATCATGATTATTCTAAACAAGGTGTGTTCAAACCAACCCAAAGTATACATAAATCCTCATGGTCTAACTCATATTCGTGATCTGAAACTAGCAAATCACACATTTTATCAACCCGGTCCTATAGACATGCTCATAGGTGCTGAATTGGTCCCTCAAAGTACCTCGTTCAGAAGAGACTGTAACAATATTGTCTTTTATATTCCTAAACAAGGAAAGAAAGTGATCATAAATCTTTTTAACGCGTTTTCTCAAGTTTACAAAGTTATTAGATTCAATAAGTAGATTCTCTGATAATTTTAATATAACCTTTATGATATTAGATTTCAAAATATGTCTTATAATTTCTTTAGAATATTACCTTTTGAAATGTTTTGCATATAATAAATGAGGGCACCAGAACCAGAGTGGCCCAAGTTACATTTTTTCATATTTAGACTTTATCACGTAAAACGATGTGAAATAATAATATTTTCAAAGCCATAGTGGCCCAAGATTAGTTTTCTCCGAGAATAACAGATGGCGGCACTAGTATTGTTTTGGCATTGTAATTTTATACTCCATTTTAAAAATCATAGTGACCCAGGTGACTTAGGCCACTCTGGCATTGGAAATGCTTAACTGTCATTGTGATTATTATTGAGAGGTTATTTGCGTGTTTCTCATTTTATAACAGTGTTTTAATTAGAAAATCAATAAAAACATGAATGGAAGTGAGGACGAAGGCGCGGAAGGCACTGCATGTAACGTAAAAGGTGAGTTATTTAACCAACAATTCAACTGTTATAACCTTTGTCAAGTTAACATAACCTACAAAAAAACATTGATTGTACTGTTTTAATTTTTTCAAAGTTTACATCTTACATAAATTGTAATTATTGTTGTGTTTGTTTGCTGCAGATGTTCCTGGAGCTGTAGCAACTGCACATGATGGAGGGAGTGGGGCTGAAACTACTTATAACATCGAAAATGAATTACGAGATATACTTGGACCAAGCCTAGAGGAGCCCTATCAGGATTCAGGTTCCGAGTATGTTCAAGATCATCGCAGCAGGAGCTCTTCGCCAAATTTGCAACATATTCTTGAAGATTTGTCTATTGAAGAAGACCAGTCGTCAGTTTCTACAAAGACGACAAGGAAACGCATTCGCAAGGAAAATACATGGAAAAAAAATGTGAGAAAAAACAAACGAGCTAAAGGTGAGAAATACACTAACACTAAAGGCGTTCTCGTTCTCGCTAAAACGATAAATACACAATATCGATGTCCCTGTAAAGAAAAATGCCACGAGAAGATCGACCCTGAAAGACAAAGAGTACTATTTTCCAAATTTTATGGATTATCAAATTTCAATCTGCAAAGCTCATACCTGTGTTCACTCGTAAATGTCGTAATTAAAGCAAGATCATGTAAACAAAATGCATGATGCCACAACAAAGCCGAGCGAATTTTCCATACTGTATCATTTACCAGATATGAACGGAAAATAAATTCGTGTTTGCAAGTCATTTTTCAAACATGTCCTTCAAGTATCAGATGGACGTCTCACAAGGGTTTTGAAAAACAAATCGGTTGGTGATACACCTCCTATTAACAAGCGAGGTAAACATGTCCCAAAAAACAAAACCCCTGAGCTGAAAGAAAATGAAGTAAAGGAGTTGATTAATACTTTTCCAAAATACGATTTACACTACACCAGACACAAAAGTAAGACAAGACAGTATTTGCCACCTGATTTGAATTTGACAATAATGTATTCCGAATATAAAAAGAAAGTCAGCGAGCCTGTTTCTAAATACATCTTTGAAAAAATATATTCATGTAAGAAATACGATAATTTCAAAGTAAAAATAGAGGCTTGTGAAAATAGTGAACATTCCAAGAAGGCCGAACTTACCACTGCCAAGGAGATTCATTTAAGAAAAGCGGAAAGTGCCATGAATAATATGAAAATTGATATACAGTATGCAAAAGAAAACAATGACGCCATAGTAATTATATTTGATCTGATGACTTTTCCAACTCCGGTAATTTCAACTGGAATATGCTATTATAAACGGCAGTTATGGACTTACTGTTTAGGGATTCACAATGCTGCTACCGATGACATTTTTATGTACGTTTGGGACGAATCGACTGCATCCAGAGGGCCACAGAAAATAGGTTCATGTTTATTAAAATTTATTAGAGATAATGTACGTACAAAGAAACTAATAATGTACTCAGACCGTTCTGACCGCCACAAATGTGGCGATCAGAACCGCAATATAAAAATTGCGGTGTTGTGTATGTACATTGTATCAAATCCAGCTTTTTCTGTGGAACAGATTGATTACAAATTTACAGTGAGCGGCCATTCCTACTCATCTTGTGACCGAGCTTTCGGCTTGATAGAAAAGCAGAAGAGGTATTTCTCAAACATATACATTCCGGAACATTGGAACACCGTGATAACAGCAGCGAGAAAAAAGAATCCATTCAAGGTAGTACAGATGAAACGAGACGATTTCATATCGACGAAAGCCTTAGAAAGTAACATTACGAACAGAAAGATAAACGTTGATAGGTCTAAAGTAGAGTGACTAAAAATGCAGAGGATGCTGTATAGTAGGATGCATCCATTCTCCATGTATTTTAACTATTCGAATAATCCAGAAGTCCTTTTTACTGAAGTTAACTTCAGTAAAAGGAATTCTCAAGATGCTGCTAACCTAGAGCTCGAAACACTCTATCCGGATGGAAGAAAATCAACCCTGAAAAAAAGAAAGACATTCTGTGTTTACTAGAATATGTTTCGCCCATCTATCATCAATTCTACCACCAACTAGCAGACTCTAACACTGCAAGAAATGAATGAGATGAAGCAATGAGCGATTTTTCAGTGGAGTAGTGTATAATGAAAACATTTAAAAATAATAAAAGTGAAAGTTTGATTACAACTTAGGTAAAAAAACTAGCAATAAGTTTTAATTTGTAATTTTTCAGTTTAATAAAAGTCATTATCTCTGGTGTATTACATTTATTTCTGATATATTACTTTTATTTCTATGGGATGGGTTGTTTTCATACCCGATGGCCTATTCTTCTTACTTTTATTGACATGCTTGTCTCAAACAGCCAATGCCAAAGTGGCCCAATTGTTAAAAAAATTACAAATACTTACAAAATTAGCATCAGGCTATAGCCCATTACAATCTTAGTAATTTTTAAAGTATTATGCTGCGAACTAAGCAATGTGTTTAATATTTACTTAAATTTTTTACATTAACTCGAAAATTTCACTAAACTATTTTGGCCCATATCTCTAGTTTTGATTTCTATCCAATCTGGTTCTGGTGGCCTGAAATAATAAACATGTAAATTTGTTTTTTGTTCTCTATATTATCTTTTCACATTAAGCATATACATATTTATTGCCCCAATATTTATTCTTGTCCATTTAGCCCTATGTTCGTTTTCTTACTATTCTTCAATTTTCGATTTGGTCACCCCTCTCTCATCTGCTTTGTCGTTTTCACTAATGCCGTACGTGATTGCTCTTTCTCTCACTAGTAGGTGAATTGGTGGCACCCCTTCTATCACATGTGTGGCAACTGTCGAAGTCGTCTTATATGCACAGACGACCCTCAGCAGGGAGTTCTCTCTGCTCTACCCATATCCTAGCTAGTTCAAGGGCTGTATTTGCCCTATCCGCAGGCGTCTGCGTAAGCAATTGCCTGTATTCCCTCTCCTAGGTTTATCTCCAATATGTCAATATAAAGTATATCCCAGAGCATCGGTCCTGGGAGCCCTGTGGCACTCCCGCAGATGTCTTCATTGTGTCATCTTTAGCTATATTAATGCTCCTGTCTGTGAAATAATCCCTTACTAAGTTCTGCAGGTATGGGGATATTTCTATTTCTTCTAATAGTCTGATGATTTTCGTCCAACTCGCTTTGTTGAATGCGTTCTTGATTTTCAAGAAGAGCGCCACCATCCGTCTACCACTGCATGCCTCTTTCTTCCTTACTAATCTGTTTATGGCGTCTATGGCAGATCTGCCTTTTCTGAACCTATACTGGCGGTCCGACAGGCCTCCTTTTTCTTAAGCATAAGGTTTGCCGCTTTTCATACCGTGGGAAATTTTTGTCTTCTAAGGAGGTCGTCCATGATGTTTTTCAGCCTTTTCCTCAATAATGGTCTTTATTATATTACTTCCGGCGCAATTCTGTCTCTGCTACTAGTCGGATCTTTTTCCTGTCTCTGGTGACTGTTCTTCTTAATTCGCTGTAATTTCTTCTTATAACTTATATGTTCTCTGTTCGCCAGTATGGGCAGGTGTTCATTGTTCTCCCCTTAGGCAACATCACTCTATTAGCTCCTTAATTTTTTCATATCCTTAAAAAAAATATGTTTTCCCTTATTTTGTATAGGATGTATTTACGATATGGTAAATACGTAGATATGTAAAGATTTCCACTTGTATATCTCATTCTTCTAATCTTCTTTTAATAGGGATCGTTACCATCGTTACGTCGATATTCGTTTGGCTCTCCTCTTTCGAATGTTCGCTTTCCGTTATTTAACTCAGTTACTAATGTTAATTCTTTTATTAAGTGAATTAGGATGTTAGTGTATAACACATTTCCGAAAACTCTCTAGTAGTCATTTCAAATAAGGTCGATCCATTACTTTATTTTATTTATTTAAAAATAAATACATTTTTAACTTTAAATTGTATTCACCTACTTAATTTGTCGATTAAGTACCCCCATGGTTTAGATTTTAATTTCTTTCCTCGAATAGTTTTTGTTTTTTTTTTTTCACAATAAGTAAGTAAATGATATGATACGAACACATAAAGAACGGGAAATTAGAGGATTCTGCGAATATCAGTTTATATTCTTTGTAAATGTCCATAGTTTATTCCATTCTGGAAAGGATAGATATAATTTCGTTCTATTTTATGAACAATAAATATACCATGCTAATATGACAGCTTAGCAAATTAAAGAACGACATCAAGCATGCAGGAAGTATATTTTGGAGTTAAAAAAATTTATGAAACTGAGAATGTATGTAATAAAAAACGAGAAACTGAAAGGCCTGTAGTTAATATAGCTAGTGAAGTTACAGTCTTAGAACATCTCCTCCTAGATCCCACGTAAAGTACGAGGCATTAGCAACTGTATCTGCAATCAACCGTACTAGCGTCCAAGTCATTTTGAAAACAAACAAATTCCATCTAGATAAAATACACTTAGTGCAGGAACTGAATGAGGATGATTATGACCGTCATTTACAGTTTTGTGAAATAATGAGTCAGCGAACAGCCGATCTATAGTTTTTCTTTAATATCTGTTTCTCTGACGAATGCACTTTTTTCATAAACAGAACTGTAAATCGTCACAATCGCCGTTATTGGTCTGCTTTAAACCCCGGGATTTTCCACAAGGTGCACGCACAGCAACCACAAAAATAAAATGTAGGAGCTGATATTTGCGGTGATCAACTGGTAGGACCATTTTTTTACGTGGCAATTTGACTGGTGAAATGTATTTAAAATTACTGGAAGACGTGATTAATCCTGTCTTGACTGATTTTAACTTCAACAGGACGGTGCTCCTCTGCATTATGCTTTATTCCTGGCCTCCTCGGTCACTAGATTTATCTCCTCTGAATTTCTTTTTGTGGGGACACCTAAAAAGTAAAATCTATAGAACGTCACCCGCATCTTTAGAAGATTTACGTAAACGAATGTTGACGAATCACTCGGTAAATGCTTCGGAATGTAAGAGAACGTTTCAAACAAAACCTTTATCATTATATAGACGCCAAAGGTCATCAGTTTAAATATTTAGTCAACCAAGAAGTAAGTAACCATCTAAAAATATTAATTTAAAACGTATTTTTTTAAATAAATCAAATAAAGTATTGTCCTTATTTGTCTCCCATTGCCATTAAAAAATGTGGGTGATTCTTACCCTGGCTTAGGGGTCAAAGTAAAATAATCGAAAAAACCCGAAAAATGATTCCCCTTTAATCAAAAATCGACCTTTCCTCGGGAAAACGATTTTCAAGTTGTTGATACATTGTAATATATCAACAACTGTAATGTAATGTATACGCAATATCTACGATTATATTTTTTGGTTAAATAACTCATCCAGCATTGGCTGTTAAATCAAGCAATTTCAGATCACTTTTTTATTTTCAGGTAATATTAGCGATGGACGAGGGTCAATATGATGGCAAAGTTGATGTTTGGTCTTTAGGTATAACTTGTATAGAATTAGCTGAGAGAAAACCACCTTATTTTAATATGAATGCCATGTCAGCACTCTACCATATTGCTCAAAATGAGTCACCTACATTGTCCTCTCCAGAGTGGTCAGATGTTTTTAAACATTTTGTTGAAGCGTGTCTACAAGTAAGTAGAAATATAGTACGTTTGAACATAATTTGAAAAAGTTTTCGCTCCTTCGGTTCACTTTCCTTTAAGAACTTGGATCGTTGATAATGTAGAACAAGTCAACGCCTACAAGTGGGTGTAAAGTTATGGTATGAAGTGTGTACTATATTATTTAAAATAATATATGGTTGAATGCTCGAATATATGAACTTTAGTCAAATAAAAGGCAGATATCGAGCACAGTGTTTTATTAAATCTTGCTTAAGTACTTTCGCTCTCTGAGCATCTTCAGGGGCATCTGAAATAAGCCAAGAAACGTTTTTTCAAGTGAAGGAAAATTTGTTAACTTCGAAAAAACTCGAAGTTGACGGTTGATAAGAAATGTTTATATAACGTTTTAGACTTACTTCGTCAAAAATGTTGGCTATCCAGCACGTCGATGATTGTTATACACATTAAATACATTTACACAAAAACTAACAATAGACAAAGGACAACCAGTTTAAAATTATTTCGAAGCTACATTGTGGACAACAGCAGGAGACATAATGGCTCCTGGTCTTAACGGAAATGTTAAAGTGACATATGACAACTTGGAAGAACAGTCACAATCATGGTGATCTGCATATTTCAAAATTCTATGGTAAACTGAACATTGACCAAAACTCCAACTGTCCTCTAATATAAGAAAAGCCAACTAATTCAAAATGAAATTATATTATCCATATCTCTCACTCAAACCTGTCAGCGATAATTTTGGAGCAAATGAAGTGGACATCTATTGTGAATGTAAGAACTAGACTAAACAATCTGTTAGTGCTTGGTTCTTCTTCTTCATGTACCATGTCCTTTCAGAACGTTGGTTACCATCGTAGCTATCTTAATTTTATTCACTGCCACCCTAAATAGCTTGCTTGTATCAACACCATACCAATCTCGCAAGTTCTTCAACCATGAGGTTCTTCTTCGTCCTGGACTGCGTTTGTCTGCTATCTGGTTGGTTGACTACACTGAAAAGGTCTACCAAGCACTACCAAAGTCAGTCAAACTTACAATCAATGGGAAGACCATAAAATTGAAAATGTTAAAGCATTACTCAAGACCAACTGAGGGAGATGTTTAAATATACACCTGTGGAAATGGTATATCTAAATTATCTAAAAGATATGGAGCGTGTAATTAAATGATCTACAGTTAGCGTTAATTACACTCTCCATATCTTTTTGTAATTTAGATATACCATTTCCACAGGTATATATTTGCACATCTCCCACTATAGGTCAGTTGGTCTTGAGTAATGCTTTGAAATTTTCAATTTTATGGTTTCCCATTGACTGTAGTTTGACTGAACCAGTGGTATTTATACTTCAGTTTGCACACCTTGTTTTCAACTTTGATTTTTAATTCTAAGTATTTCGATTTATTCTTTTCTACAGTATTGGTAGTGCTTGGTAGACCTTTTTAGTGTAGTCAACCAACCACTTTTTAACAGATTTTTTAGTCTAGTTCTTACATTCACAATCTATGTACACTTCATTTGCCCCCAAATTAATGCCTAAATTATCACTGAAAGGCTTGAGTGTTAGATCTGGATTATACAGTCTACATATTATATTAATTAATATAATTTCATTTTTAATTAGTTGGCTTTTCCTATATTAGTGATCAGTTGGACTTTTGGTCAATGTTCAGTTTACCATAGAATTTTGAAATATGCAGATCACCATGATTGTGACTGTTCATCCAAGTTGTCATATGTCAGATGTCACTTTAACATTTCCGTTAAGAACAGGAGCCATTCTGCCTCCTTATGTTGTCCACAGTGTAGCTTCGAAATAATTTTTAAACTGTTTGTCCTTTGTCTAGTGTTAGTTTTTGTGCAAATGTATTTAATGTATATAACATTCATCGACGTGTTGGATAGCCAACATTTTTGACCAAGTAATTCAAAAACGTTACATAAATATTTTTTATGAACCGTCAACTTCGAGTTTTTTCGATGTTAACACGTTAAGTGCCGGCAGTTATGTTAAATGTTTGCCAGGGGCCGAAACATAAATCAACTTCATATTTGAACATATGGTTTTTTTATATATTTTGTTGACACCCGCTTATCATTAATACACTGATAAGGTATTTGGATCAGTGACACACACTGTGTGTCGTCGGCCGTTCGCGTAAAAATTTACACGAAGAGCCGATGACACACAGCGTGTGTCGGGCGTATTTCATAAACTTAAATACTAATCGAATAAAACAGAAACATAATTTCGACAGAAAATGTATTAAAAACATCGATATCTCTCGTGACAGAAAAATAAAAATAAAACAAATTACAAAATATACTAAGTAACATAGAAATCCGAACACCCAGTTTAAATGATATTATTTCAATAAAATGTGGTGTAATTTATTTATCTTACTGAAAAAAACAAGTGATAAAGTTGGAGCCTTATCTGTTGGAGATTCCGGTTTTTATACTTTTTGTTTTTAAATTCACTAATAATCTAAAAATGAATATTTCAGCCGCAGTAAAGATCCAAATTTGGCGGATTGTGGTTCTTGACATTCTTTACGATTGGTTACGATGCCTAGAGTACGGAGACCTGTACGATTTCGTCAACTTAATGAGTTTGATAGGGGCCGTATAATGGGACTTCGGGAAGCTGGATTTTCTTTTCGGGAAGTTGCAATTAGAGTGCAAAGAAGTGTAGACACCGTGGTTAGGTGTTGTCAGGCATGGCTTCAAGAAGGCCGTACGCAAAGAGCAAGGGGCACTGGACGCCGCCGTAGAACAACAGACCGTGAAGATCGCCGCCTAAGATTATTGGCCTTACGAGACCGTTTCTCCATTACCAGCTCCATTTCAAATGAATGGTTTGCAGAACACGGAAGACCTATTGGCATGCGAAGTGTTTACCGACGAATGAGAAGTTTTGGCCTGTTTTCATACTGACCACACTGGTTCCTCCCTTTAACTCCAGAACACCGCCGTAATCGCATTCAGTGGTGCAGAGAACGGTCACTCTGGAATCAGGAATGGAACAGTATTGTCTTTAGTGATGAGTCTCGATTTTGTTTAGGCATGCACGATGGTCGAGCGAGGGTTAGAAGGCGACGTGGTGAAAGGAGGAATCCACAGTTTTTTGTTGAAAGACATGTTCATCACACTGTTGAAGTTATGGTTTGGGGTGCTATAGCTTATGGTTCCAGGTCACCTTTAATCTTCATCAGAGGTAACATGAACGCGCAGCGTTTATATCCAAGAAGTTTTAGAACCCCACCTTTTATCCTATCTTGACACCCTGGCAAATCCAACTTTCCAACAAGATAATGCCCGACCACATGTTGCAAGAGTCACAATAGACTTCTTTTAACATAATGATATCACATTGTTAGCATGGCCGCCAAGATCTCCCGACTTATCCCCAATTCAGCACGTATGGGATATGATGGGTAGGAGATTGCTCAATTTGCAACATCCTCCTCAGACTCTACAAGCACTTCGAGACGAGTTGGTGGTTGCCTGGAATGAGATACCACAAGAGGACATTGACCACCTGATCAGAAGCATGCCTAGGCGCGTTGGAGAATGCGTAACACATCGGGGTGCATCCACACATTATTAAAGGTAAAAGGGCTTTAAAGCGTTGCAATCATTTTAAAATTTTAATCATTTACTTATTATGTTTCATTAAGTACTTATACAAAATGGTATTAAAATAAAATCATTTAAACTGGGTGTTTGGATTTCTATGTCACTTAGTATATAAGAAAATGCCTTATGGAGTGGATTTATATATTCTTATGGTATTCCTTGAAGCAATTCTGCAAACACAGATCTGGTTTCTCGTCGCATGACGAACAGTAGTATTGGGTACTCTTCCGAACCTGCTGCTTGCTACATACCCTACATCTTTTCCTATGAGTCCTGTCCAACTTACTTGGCAAATGCGTTGTATCAACTTTGGGTTTAGGAGGTAATACTTTTTCTGAGAGCAGTGTTCTTATTACCTGTAAACGATAGTCATAATCTGACATTTGTTCTGCAGTAGCTTTTTTGAATAAGAGGTAGCTGTTGAAAAACATAATAGAAAGAATATGGATTCCAAGTTTTTTGTACCATCTTAACGTTTTTCTATTCACGTTGAATAATATGACAGCATTTGGTCTTGACGGTCTATGCCAGCCATATTATCATTGTATTTAGCAATAGCCTTTGATTTTTGGACCCTATCTCCCCTTCTAGTTTTAATCTCTATCATGTCTTCCTCAAACTCTGTTGACAGAAATAACACTTCTCTCTTATCTCGCCACTTACTGACTGCAACTCCTCCAAGATATTTTGTAACAATTTCCCCTTTCTTAATTTTTCCGTCAACAACGATTTTCGGATTTTGTTTCCGTCCTTTCCGAAGAGTACCGGTCACATATGTATTTTGCTCAAGTAGTTTCTGACCTAACGGAACACTGTTATAAAAATTGTTCATATTTAATTAATGTCCTATGTTTTGGAACCCATTCATCAGCGACATTACAACTTTTTCAGTGTGACCTGTACCACCCGTTTTTCCTTGAGCACCACTATAAACATTACAATGTAAAATCATGCCATCTGGTTCAGCTAATAAATATAATTTCATGCCGTACTTGTGTTTTTTCCTTTTAAAAACTGACGGAAAGACAGTCTTCCTCGCCATAACACCATGGATTCATCTAAGGATAGCGATTTTCCAGGGTAATAAATTTCTTCCATTCGATTATTGAAGTATTCCTGAAGATATCTAATTTTGTGTAATCTGTCGTTGTAGCCAACATCACCGCTATGACTTGCAATTTTAGAAAAATGAAGGCATCTTAAAATGATCATAAACCTATTTCTACTCATATATTGTTGTAAGCCAGGAATTGCAAAAAGCTCATCTTTCTTCCAATAATCATGTAGGCGACTAAGTTGTACATTACCCATTTGGAACCACATGCCAACAAAAATCTTCAACTCTGCTAAGGAAAGTGTTTTCCAATTTGTTATTCTGGATTTTTCTTTAGTAGATTGATTTAAGAATAATTCCCTCCGCATATATATTCGTTTTATCTACAATGTGCATCATTGATAATATCAGCGTCAACTCGTTCACTGTCAGAGTCATCATCCTCTCCCGACCATGAATCTTCTGATGGAATAAATGGATCTGAACTTTCCCATATTAATTCTGCTAATTTTTCAAGCTCTTTATTCGATAGCGGTTTGTTTATATCCCGTTCTTTACATTTGCGTTTCGCACTAGAGGGCCCTGCGCCGTTAGCGTCCATAACTGTATAAAAAATCAAATCAGAACTCAAAACCACTGGTACACAGATATACTTTACGATCTATTTGAGGAGCCGACGGAAACACAACTCTCCCTATCAAAAACCAAGCACGTACTACTTAGTAAAAATCAAGTAAGCGCTTGACGCACAGTGTGTGTCGTCGGCCCACAGTGTGAGATCGGCCGGTGACACACGGCGTGCGTCACTGGCACTGAAAGTGTTAACTAATTTTCCTTCACTCGAAAAAACGTTTCTTGGCTTATTTTCGACGCCCCTGAAGATGCTCTGAGAGCGAAAGTACTTGGGCAAAATTTAATAAAAAAACTGTGCTCAATATCTGCCTTTTATTTGAGCAAAAAAAAATTATTTGAATGTATACAATTATCTAAAAATTTATCCTTTCTGTTCAATATTTCTGAAATTACTTTATTGCAGTATGTTTTACATTCAATTTATTATTTTATTTTTTTCAACAAGAATAACAAAAGTAAAGCTTTAAAGTAAATATATGCTAAAGAATTTAATAAAGTGTGTGCGTGTGCGTGTGTGGGCGCCTGCGTAAGCTCGTGCGTGCGTGCTGTGGTTTATTTTGTTGTGGATGAAATGCTTGCATCAAATCATCGGCTCTGTGGCGCTATGTAAAAAGAGACTTAAGCTGATGACCAACGTGCGAGTTGCGTTACAACCATACCAACATGCCTACCAACCGATAGGCCATAAAGGAATTCAATATCCGACGATAAATAAAAAAATGGGATATGGTACTCCGAAAGTGACCGAGGAGCAAAACCACAGCTTTCTTATCGTGTACGCACGGATCGAGGGTTTTTAATTTTATTCAATTCGATTCAAGTCTATTCAATTCCATTCAATTCGATCCCATTCGATTCTATTCGACTCCATTCGATTCAATTCGATTCGACTCCATTAGATTTTGTTCGATTTCATTTGATTCAATTCAATTCCATTTGATTCCAGTCGACTCGAATCGAATCCATTCGACTCCATTCCATTTGAATTAATTTGGTTCGATTCCATTTGATTCGATTCAATCCATTCCATTCGATTTTATTTGATTCGATTCGACATCATTCAATTCGATTCGATTGGATTTCGTTCAATTCTATTTGTATCGATTTGTTTCTATTCGATTCCATTCGATACAATATATTTTATTTTATTGTAATTTTATATTATTTTAGTTTGGTTTATTTTATTTTAGTAAGAAATATACATGGGACTGCGTTTCTACTCCACGTAGTGTGTGGTCACACAATCTGTCGATTCATTGTGGTTCATCGCGTTTCTTTTGTTTTTATTTTTTCACATTTCTGTGCGATCCACAGCTCTGTCCATAGCCCGCGATAAGAAAGCTATGCTTGTAAAAATATAAAGAACTTCCTTATTGCAAAAATATATTTATTTAGGGTGACATTTTTAAGTATGAGGATACCAAATGATTATGTAGTTTATTGTTGTCTTCCTTTTTTATAGCATTTATTTATCATTTTCAGAAAATGTTACATAAATATTTGAATAAAATAAGTTATAGCAGTCGATTAGCATACATTTTAGGTCAAGCTGTGCTTGCCTAAAGTAAACTACAAGAACGACAAGTGTAACTTTCCGTATGTTTGAATTATTACTATATACGGTTTTCTACAATTATCAGAACGAAAATTATTGTTTTCTTTTATTTAACGAACAAATATAAAATACAACACAGATTTACACAGAAGGTTACAAAAAGGTTGTTGTTTCTTCTCGATCTTGATGAGAATGATGAGTGAGTGACGGCGGCGAGCATGCCCTTCCGTTCTTCACACATGTGCACGGATTGAATACACTGTTCTTCAAAGTTCCAACAAAAAGTTTAAATATATGGTGGAAGGCAACATAGCCGCCCTCATTGAAAGTCTAGTAGACTTAAAATAACTGGTAGAACACAAAGTTTTGTCTCTGGTCTGAGACTTAACTTCCTTAACTTCCATTCAAAGTATTTACGGTGGCAGTTCGAATAATACCATAAACTCCCGGGAACACTTCGGAAATTAGACCGGTTAACCATTTTTGTGGAGGCAAGTCATCTTCTTTGACAATTACCAAAGTACCAGTTTGAAGCAGATTAGGTGAATTAGTTTTCCACTTATCTCGACTCTGAAGTTGGCTAATGTAGTCTCTGGACCATCGAGACCAAAAATTCTGAGTGATTGCTTGAATAAGCTGGAATTGTTTCAGTCTGTTGGTCGGTACATTCAAATAATTCGGTTCTGGAATGTTTGTGATGCTTCTCCAATGAGAAAGTGTGATGGAGAAAATGGGGTGTTATCATTGGGGTCAGACGACGAAACGGATGCAAAGGTCTGGAATTTAGGATTCCGTCTATTTGGACCAAGACTATTAAAAATTGTTCATAAGATAGTTCATTGGTTCCGACTACTCATAGTCCTCCAAAATGAGGTGCTTTCGTAGGTATGAATTTCCATGATATACTTTCAAGTAATAACTTAATATTTATTGTTTTACTTGCTTGTTTGAGAAATAAACCAAGCTCCTTATAAGCACCTACAAAATTAGTACCATTATCAGAAAAAATTACGGAAGGTTTGCCTCGTCTAGAAGAAAATCTTCTCAATGCTGACAAAAATAAGTGCGTAGTAAGGTCCCAACAAGTTCAAAACGAACAGTCTTAGTGGCCATGCAGATAAAAAGACAAATATACGGTTTTATAGGGTTTGGTAAATCTATCTCTTATCATAAAAGGACCAGCATAATCTACTCCTGTATTATAGAATGGTCTAGATGCGGTTACTCTTTCTGGTGGGAGTTCACCCATTAGAGGTTGCAGTGGAACACAACTGAATTTAAAACAAACAATAATGCAATTATGTAGCATTTTTCTAACTAAATTTCGAGCATCAAGAATCCAATACATTTCTCTAAGTATATACGAAGTTAATTGAGGCCCTGCATACATCAATTGATTATATTGATCTAAAATAATTAGTTTAGACAATAAGTGATCTTTAGGTAAATGTATAGAATGTTTTTTAGAAAAATCATATCCTAATCTTTTAAGTCTACCTCCAACTCTTAAAATGCCAGATTCATTGAGAAAATGAGTTAATTTTAGCAACTTGCTATTAGAATGAAGTTTCTTGTGGGATTTGATATTTTTAATTTCTAATGTAAATTATCAGCCTGAGCTAGTTTCACAAGTTGTATCATAGAACTATTTATCTCTTCTACAGTTAATTGATCTTTACACTTAAAGGACGTGTGTCTAATGTTACTTAAAAATCTCAATACATAAGTAAAAACTCTATAGTAGAAACCCTCAATTCAGAAGAGTGATATCATAGTTTAAACGCGGAATATCCTCAAATTTAAATGTACACAGCGGCCCTCGAAAACTGCCTGTTTTCTCGATTGCAATTTGCGTTTCCTCATAAGAAATTACAGAATATATAAAGTAGTATATTTATTTGTGCTTCTCTATAGTAGACTTGACCAGAAGTTGTCGAACAGTGTAGCCAAATCTTGTTCAGAAGTAGTAATTATGGTCATACAAAACCTGTATTCTTCCACGCAGCGATTATTACCGTCATAAAAATACCAAAAAACATGATTTTTTCAATAGTAAAAATTAAGCACAAAATTGTAATAAAATAAATTTTATTTATATGTTCCGTTTCGTTACGTATTTAAATTTATAAAATAAAAATCGATATTTTAAAACATTATTTTTCAATCGTTTGGCAATGTTGGAATTAGCGAGGGAACTCGGTTTTACAATTCGGATACATGCAGTAAAACTAGTTTTTATTATTTTTTGCCCAAGAAATGAACGAAGAAAACATTGGTGTTTCTATGGGTAAATAGTGCATGTGTTTTTGTGAGTATATTTTATGTGATAAGTTTGTAAACTTATTGTTGTCAATACTGTATTGTAGTATTGATAAAACGTGTTATAGATAATAAGAGTGTTATATTTTGTCGTTTTATAGTAAATATTTAGTTATATTCTTTGAAATATATGTATATATAGTATATATCCAGATTATTGAAATACAATGGACGAAAAACCGAGTTGTTCCAAGAGAAGACAGCAAAATTCTGATGTTGATTCCAAGAATGAAAAGCCGCAAAAGAGACGGAAAATGTTAACGTCCGAAGAGAAGGTAATGATACGAAACGTTTATGAAGGAATTGTGGGCAGAAAAATGGCATTAAACGTTAGCCAAGCGGTCGACATTTGTAGCAGTTTAACAAAAGTATCCGTTAGCTGTATTTATCGTGTACTTAAAAATACATCGGAAAATAAAAAGCAAGAAAAAGGTAAAACTAGAGGTAGGAAAAGCATTGTTTTGGATGACGAGACAAGGAATATTATACGTCGAAAAATTCATTCATTTTATTTTCGGAGTGAAATTCCAACACTGAAAAAAATTTCTCAAGGGCTCGAAAATGATGACTCTTTACCCAAGATATCTCGTAGAGTCTTAATCAGGACCATGCACGAAATGAACTTTCGATACGTAAAACGCAACAGAAAAAGTATGCTATTAGAAAAAAATGAAATTATTCTGTGGAGAAGAAAATATTTAGAAGAAATACGAAAAATTCGCAGCACTGGATGCAAAATATATTATTTGGATGAAACCTGGATTAACGAAGGTCATACAGTTGGAAAAGTTTGGCAAGATTTAAATGTAAAAAGTAAACGCGAAGCATTTATAGAAGGCTGGTCTACAGGATTAAAGGCTCCATCAGGAAAGGGACGGCGTTTAATCATCACCCATATAGGAAGTGATACAGGGTTCCTTGATGATGGTTTGCTTCAATTTGAGTCGAAAAAAACAGGTGATTATCATGAAGAAATGACTTCTGAAGTATTTGAGCGCTGGTTTAAGAGAATCTTACCAAAATTGGAATCTGGGTCTGTGGTTGTTATGTACAATGCGCCATATCATAGCCGCAGACTAGAACAATTACCGACGACGGCATGGCGGAAAGGGAGAATTAAAGAATGGCCTACAGAAAAGGGGATTGCATACGAAGAATCAATGCTCAAAATTCAACTACTTGACATTGCACTGTTAAGGAAAATTGAATATCTTAAATATGCTGTAGATGAAACTGCAAAAGATTATGGTGTCAAAGTTCTGCGTCTACCACCTTATCATTGCGAACTTAATCCCATTGAACTTATCTGGGAGCAAGTGAAAGGAGAAGTAGCACGCAATAACAAAACGTTCAAATTAAACAAAATTAAGAAACTTTTGATTCAAGCAATCCTCCATGTAACTCCAGAGAAATGGGCTAAATGTATAGGCCACATAATTAAAGAAGAACATCGTATGTGGGAACTTGACACTCATATCAAAGTTTTACTAGAGCCAATTATAATTACACCAGGTGGTGAAGATAATGACAGCGATAGCAGCACTGTATCTTCAGGTTTAGACAGCGAATAATATTTTCTAATAGTTTAATAAGAACATCAGCATAAAAAAAAACCAAAAACAAAAAAAAACGAGAAGAACATAGTAAGTGTGTATAGTGTTTGTGTTTAAACACATCAAACATTATTTTTATTTTGTTTTTATAGAATTTTATTTTGTTTTATAGGATTTTATTTTGTTTTGTTTTATACTGTTTAAGTGTTTTGTTCATTTTATTTAATAAGACAATATGGCTCTTGGCGATTACCCATTTAAAAAAAGTATCGCGCCACAAGACATACCTCTGGGGTGGTGTGGAAACTGTCTTAAAATTTGTTTTAAAAAAATTTCATTGTGTAACTCTTTAAGGACGGGTCACGTCAAAAGACGTTTTAGCGTAACTTTCGCGACAGCCGGTTGGTATCAGTAAACTTTCTGCAAAATTAATTCTTTTTTATAGCTTTTTGTTTGTGGCATTCTGTATTTTTAGGGGAATGTAGGGAATGAGCCACAAAATATTTATTCATATGTTTATTTATTGACGTTTCGATCTCTATATCCAGAGACCGTTTTCAATTATACAAATGATAGTACTATTTATTTTCTATGGCTTTTCGCTTGTCGTTCTGTATTTTTAGAAATAATGTTGGGAATAAGCCACAATATATTCATTCAAATGTTTAATTTACGGACGTTTCGATCTCTATAAAGAGACCGTTTTCAAACATACAAATGACAGATATATTTATTTTTCTATAGCTGCTTGTTTGTGGCATTCTGTATTTTTAGGGAGAAGGTTGGACATAAGCCACAATATATCTATTTACATGTTTAATACATTGACGTTTCGATCTCTATTCCGTTTTTAAAGATAGAAAAAAAAGAAAATAAACAATATAGGATTATAAAAATATATAATAATAAACAAATAAAAAAAATATTACTATCATTTATATCTTTGAAAGCGGACTTTGGATATAGAGATCGAAACGTCAGTAAAAACTTGTAAATAAATATATTGTGGCCTATTTCGAACATTAATATTTGAAAAATAAAATATAATTAACGTTAAAATAAAAGTAAGTGTACGTCACTGGATTTCCAAACGGCTTTCCGCATTTCTGGGTCTTTAAACGATGACTCACTCTCTCAAATAGTGAAATTATACTTTAGTAAGTATAGTAAGGTTAGAAAATTTGTTTGAATAGGGTATTCTTTGAAAGTCTTAAATTTGAATTGTGTTTAACACAATAATTTTATTAGGCTTTAGTTCAGGAAGTTCTGAATAAGGAACAAGTGGGGTGCCATTGATAGGCCATAATGAACAAGGCAATAAAAGCTCTTCTGGACCATGCCACCACAAATCAGCATTACATAGCTCTATAGCTGAAATACCACGAGACAAAAGGTCTGCAGGATTTTTCTTGGTAAAAATATGAAACCATTGTTGAGGATTCCTTAGAATAGAGAATCCTTTATTTTATCCATGAGCTCAGCCAATAATAATGCTGCGCATAGCTCTAATCTAGGAATAGTTAAAAATTTTAAAAGTGCTACTCTATTTTTAGCACAAAGCATATGAACTGAAATGGTCCTTGGGTTATTTATTGACTTTACATAAATAACTGCTTCATAAGCAGATTCTGACGGGTCAGCATATCCATGAAGTTCAATAACTTCAGACGAGATGCATAATGCATGCCCTGGTATTTGTAACTTCTGAAGCAATTTGGCTTGATCTTTGAATTGTTGCCATTGATAAGCTAAGTTCAAAGGAATTGATTCATCCCACGAGATTTGCAACTGCCACAATCTTTACGTATTATTAACTTGGCATTTACTGTGTATGGAAGTAACAGTCCAAGAGAATCAAATGGAGGGTTCAGAATAGAAGTGAATCAAGTCCACTTTTTGTCATTTACGAGTTAACAACGCTATAACATGCACCAACTAGGTAACTTTTCAGTGTAATAATGAACCAAGTCCTAGTTCTGATAATATCAGCTAGACAGTAGCAAGTTCTGGTGTTTACTGACAGATTTACTTACCAAGTCCAGGTAGTGTTTGTTTACTGTGTACAGTTCTGTGTTGACGTGCTTTAAACCTTTACTTATGGCTTTTGACAGTTTATTACACATTATGTTTGTTGGCTAGTTGTATTATGCGATGGATATTTCATCTGGATCAGGTGAAGAATGGTCGCTAGGCGAATGATATTGCTAACAGCAACATCATTTCTCCCCCTGGCTCCTGTCCATTCAGACAGGAAAATAAAGAGATTTCCCGAGGAAGAACGCGTCTGAGGAACTTTGAAAACTGTAAAATTAACAAAAGGAAGTTGAATTGTAACGGCAAAGAGTACACATTTCGCAGTAATAAGGTAACGCAAGCGAAGATATTTCCCTCTGAATATGATTGTAAATGCCCCAAAAAGGGCCGTGAGAAGTTCTCTTCTGAAGATACATTGAAATAATTTTTTAATTTATTTTCTAAACTGGTAGACTACTCAAAACAAAACTGTTTTTTGCAGGGCTTAGTTAAGGCCTTAACTGTCAGTAGGCGTCGGACAAGAGACGGATCAGAAGAAGCAAAATCAAAGATGTATCAGTACGTTATTCCAGATGAACATAATAATTAGCTAAGGGGTTTTTAAGACCTACTTTCTTACCATGTTACAAATAAGTTGCGAAAGATTATATAGATGTTTAAAGAAAACAGAAGTTACTGCCGTTATTGACGCAAGTAAAAAAGTAGCGTTGCGTAAAATTCACGACTCAGATGTTGTAACCATATAAAGTCATTCGCGTGCTACCAAGGCCACTATAAAAGAACAAAAGATTCTTAAGTTCAGATTTGCGTATTAAAAAATGTATGATTTATACAAAGAGAAATGTGAAAGTGAGAACAGAAATCCTGTGAAAGAAAAATATTACTACCAAATCTTCAGCAAAAAATTTAACTTGCACTTTAAACCTCCTTCAAAGGACACTTGCAACTATGACAAGTTATTTAAAAAAATCCGTGCTGAAACTGATGAGAAAGAGATAGCCGACTTAAAGAAAGAAAAAGAACTGCACTTAAGGCAAGCAGGCAGAACAAGCGCGGGCATAACTGAAAAAAGATACCGCGGAAACCTCGCAAGATAAATATGTTTGCACATTTGACCTTCAAAACGTATTGTCTTTTCCCAAACACTCACTTCAATAGCCTACTATAAAAGAAATCTTTATATCTACAACTTTGGCATTCATTGTTTTAATAACAACACGGCCTATATGCACGTCTGGGATGAGACTAATGATCACTGCGTAAAATAGGAATATAAAAAACTAGCCATACTCTACTGAAACTTGTTTAAGACCCTCTATTGGATGTGGAAACAATGTATTTAAAATTTATGATACCAGGCCACTCATTTCTTCCCAATGATGCTGAATTTGGCATAATAAAGAGAACAGCCAAGAACCATAAGACCATCAATGTACTTGTTGTCGGTACAACATCATTAAGTGTAAAACTGCAAAAGTGAAAAAGCCTCAGTTGGAAGTTGTAAAACTACAACGAGAAGAGTTTTTGAGCACAAAATTCCTCGAAGATTCAATCACAAACAGGAAAAAGGACACTGAAGGTAGATAAATCAATTGGCTTAAGATACAGTGGTTGAGGTTTAAAAAAATAGCACCTTTCCAAATAAAAATAAATGAATCTTTCAGTGAAATTTCGAGTTTTTGAACCTTGGACATCTCGAAAAATACAAGTAAAACATGTCCTGGAAGACCCGTGGAAGTGCAAACCTTGTTGACTGTACAGCAGGATCAGATTTACCCTACCAAAAGACAAATGAATTTCAAAAAAATGAGGACATGTTGTCTCTGCTACCTTACATACCCGTATTCATCATGGATACTTCAGAAACCTTCCAAGGAATCAGCCAACTCGTCAAACCCAGGACAACGAAGCGACTGAAAGAAATGATACCGACGGCGACGATTTGTTTTTTTTTATATCATTTAACTTTTCCTTTCACCAAAGAAGTGATATTTTGTTTTAATATTTCTAATATGATCTCTAAGTAGATATAAAAATAAAGTGTATTAACAACACTTGCGAGTTGATTCATTATCTTCCTAAAATTCTTCAGAATACATTTGAACCAAGTCCACTTTTTTGCATTTTTTTGGGTTATTACATCAAATTTGGCCAATAAAAGCAATGTAAATGTCGTAAGTTACTCCTTGACCCTCTAAATTGTATATATATATATATATATATATATATATATATATATATATATATATATATATATATCTATATTTTAAAAATGTTAACGGTTAATTTTGTTATGAAGCTTTAACTTTAAACCTCTGTAGCTCAAATGTAGATAAAGTGGACTTCATTTCTATTCTGCACCCTCTAAATATCTGATAGACAATGCTTAAAATAGACCTTTTTGTGATAGGATCAGAAAAATTGTCTCTGATTTTGTACATTAAAACATCATTTTTGGATGCCATAAAAGTCCAAGGGTTTTTGTAGGTTCATCTATGCCCAAATTGACAAATGATTCAGGGTCATTAGATGAGTTTGCAATTTCAAGAGAGTTAGAAACAAATTTTCTAAGTGCAAATCCAAAATTATTTAAAACGATTGACAAAATAGAATTTATATGCTAAACAAACCTCTTCAATCGTTGATCTATCTGTGAGCAGGTCGTCAACATAGAAATCCTTTAGAATGACTCTGCTAATGGAAGGATGTGTGTCTGAAATATTATAAGCTACTTCATGCAGACAACGGATGGCAAGGAATGAAGCCGATGCTGTATCATATGTAACAGGGTTTAGTTCATACACAGATACAGGATTAAAAGGATCACTTCGCCAAAGAAAGCGTTGCAGTGAATGCTGTTTAGGATCAACTAGTACCTGCCGGTACATTTTCTCAATATAACCTCCCAATACAAAGTTGTGCTTTCTAAAACTAATCAGTTTTGAAAATAGATCATCCTGCACCACAGAGCCGACCATCATAAGATCATTTAAGGAAAGTCCCGAAGAAGTCTTAGTAGACCCATCAAATACAACTCTGAGTTTGGTCGTGGTGCTATCAGATTTAAAAGTACAATGATCAGGTAAAAAATAACGTAAAGTTAGATTTGAATCAACAACCAATGTCATATGTCCCATAGCTACATATTCATTTATAAATTTCAAGTACTGAACCTTTAAATCAGGATTCTTAGCAAATTTTCTTTCTTGCGAATAAAGGCATTTTTCAGCAATATTTCGAGACTCTCCCAATTTACTGATAGGTTCCTTCAAAGGGAATTTAACAACAAAACGACCAGTTGGGTTTAAAACAGTATTTTCTATGAACTGTTTTTCATAATAGGATTCCTCGAGAGAAAAATGCTTACTTGGAGGATACTCATTAATATCCCAAAATCTTTCCAATTGATTGTTTAATAAAGACTCTATAGAAGTGTCATCATTCATACTAAAATTGCAATGAGTTGTGGTGAATTTTGATTCATTCAATTGAATTGGACCAGAAATTATCCAACCGAATAATGTTTTTTGAAATATAGGTGAATTATTTCCAAGTTTTATTTGTCCAGAACAAAATAGATCCCAAAAAGATTCAGCTCCTATTAGGAGATCAATAGATGTGCTTTCATTAAAATCAGGATCAGCCAATAATATATTAGAAGGTATGTTAAGTAAAGCTTTATCAAAGGATATACACGGAATGCAAGATGTAATCAAACACGATAAAAAAAAAACTGCAGTGAAAAAACTATAACTAATCTTTTTGAATTGATTTTGGAAGTACCTTGATTTATTCCTGTAACGGACAAGAATCTAATAAAATTGTACTTTGCGAGCCACTATCTAGTGGCTCTACAAACAGAATTCTACAATTATGAGAATTGCCTTGATCATCAAGAACACTCACTTGAGCTGTGGAAAGTAAAATGCAATCCTTATTTTCCACTGAACATAAAGTATTAAAAGATGTGACAGCGTTGGAAGTACTAGCTTGCTCCCGTGAACTACCATGATCCGACTGAGATTCAGAAGCTTGAGACTTAGAAGGTATCAATTGTTTGTCAAAGTGAAGAAGTGTGTTATGTAAACTGCTGCATTTTCTACATTTACTGGAGGTACAATTTTTGGTAAAATGATTATTCCTTAGACAATTAATGCATTAGTGGAAGTAAAGGTCTTTGGCTTATGACTGACAGTGTTAGATTTTCAAAAGAATTTTGAATCAGACTATTGTGCTTTAAGAAGGTTAAATCTATTCTTTAAGACTTCAATAAAATTGTTAAGATCAGGTTTTTTAAGCTTTCCGATTTTTGATACCTATGAATCCCATTTTTGTCTAGTTTTATTATCTAACTTAAGATAAATTGTGTATATATATATTGAGGTATATAATATGTATGAGGTATTTAAGATCATGATGTGATTCTTTAGAGATTGGTTCCAGTTTCAATATCACCTGCTTCACCTTTCAAGGCAAGTCTTAAATAATGAAATTTTTGAACTTTTGACAAAATAGGTTTATTGTGGATGAGAGATATGAATGTATCCCTAAAGAATAGCTAATCTCCCAAAGAACTATCAAACTTGATAACAGGCAATTTACGACCAATATCATAAACAGGAAATGGTGTATGAACCGAGGGTAATGGAAGTGTTTTAGAATCAAAAAAATCATTAGATTCCACATTTATGCCATTATTATTTGGCAAAGAAAAGTTATTGTTTGATGCTGTAATTAAATTGGTAGCTTATATTGTGTTAGCAATATTGCACTCAATACTACTAGGTACAACTAGAATATTGTCTTTACAACTTTGAGATGATTTTGACTATTGTCAGAAATATGTGATTTAGGGGAGCTTGATTTAGTTCGTATTTTCTGAAGTTTTTTTTAGCAAGAGAATTTAATTTAAAATAATGAACTATTATTATAAATCTAATTTATTAACTTTATTTATTATAAAATGTTCTACACTTTACAACACCTATGAGTTTATTTACATACATTTATTCATTTAATCTACACAGAAAACGCTTAAATATTAATTTATTTACACTTATATAATTTATTTAAAACATTCACACTAGTTACAATTTAAATAGCCGCGCGAACAATTTATTAATCGACACTTGTTTTCGACTGTCCTTTTAAATCTCAAATCGTCCGTTTTATACCCGAGTTGTTAATCTAGAAATTTCTGCCCTCTTCTTAGACCTTCGGTCGGGACGTCAACGGTATTATTCGATCCTCGTCTCGAAACTTCCAATAGCAGCTATAAGCGGGGAACCGGTATGACTAACATTTATCGTAACATTGCCCCCCTCTTAAAAGATGGTTCCTCCTGGAATCTTGTCGGGACTGGAACTCGAACGGTATGCTGGTATCGGCAACTGGACCCTCTTTTACAACTTCCAGTTGTAAAAAAATGACAAGGGACGGTTTTCTCTCCGCACCAGTAACTATGCAGATTGCAACAGACCAATTCATGGACTTCTGTGCCTTTAAAGGTCTCCTCCACCATACTTCGGATAACCGTCCAATCTAATTGGCGGCACTCCAACTTTGGCATGGTCAACTTTTGCACGTCGGACTCTAGTACGTGCTCTCTTAACTGAAGTAAGGCTTCTCATACATCTCGGTAGGTAGGTTGGTCACGGGCAGTGTCTTTTGTTACCAGGTAGAAAAGGTGACGTGATGCATCTTGGAGTTTCAAGGCTTTCCCGGAAGCTGGCACTTGGCATTGGAGTTCTGCAACTCGACCGAACTTCCTTCGAAAGACGGGTGCCAACCCTGTTGCATCTTTGATACTGGCAGGGATGGTAAGGGCCAGTGGGTAGTCATCGGGAGCGCGAGTAGATCTTGCTTTTCTTCCGTGGTAACACCATGTCTTGCTTTACCGGTACTTCCATAGGTCCCCATGAATTCCTCAAACGTGAAGTCAGACACATCTTGGACTTGGTTTACTTCCACTTCTTCATCTACGTCGTGGTCACCTTCGAAAGACGCCAGCCGGTTATGGTGTACTGTCATCGGCTTTCCCCTCGGAATCTTGCTTATTCGGTAGATGACAGCGTTGATCTTCTCCATAATGAAGTATGGACCTTCCCAAAACTGCTGCAACTTGGGAGAACAACCTTTTCGCTTCTTGGGATTATAGAGCCAGACTTTGTCGTTTTTTTTTAAGCACCCAAACTCTGGCTGGTGTCTGGCCTGTTGATTCGTTAACAGCAGATCTGTAGGCCATTGTGAAGAACGGAAGATATTGGTCCCAGTCTCGCTGATGATCGGACACCATCTTTGTCAAATACTTGCCAACTGTCCTATTCATCCGTTCTACCATACCATCCGATTGCGGATGATATGCTGTAGTTCTTGTTTTCTTCATGCCTAGTCTATCACATATTCCTTGGAATAGATCGATTTCGAAGTTCCTTCCTTGGTCACTATGGATCTCCAAAGGCACTTCAAATCGGCTGATATATTCTTTGGTCAACTTATCTGCAATGGTGGCGTCCTTCTGGTCTGGAAGTGCGTAAATCTCGACCCACTTAGTAAAGTAATCCAACATGTACTTGGGTCCATTTTCATTTTCTGGAAATGACCCAGCAATGTCCAAAGCTATTCTTTCAAACGGGCTTCCAACATTATATTGTCTCATAGGAGCTCTCCTTTTTCGGCAGAAATTTCTGCCCGCTTCTTAGACCTTCGGTCGGGACGTCAAGGGTATTATTCGATCCTCGTCTCGAAACTTCCAATAGCAGGTATAAGTGGGGAACCGGTATGACTAGCATTTATCGTAACAATAAGTATCTTTAAACTGTTCCCGTTCAGCATCATTTGTTAAAAAACCACCATCAACAAGTGGTGAAGCCACTTCTATGCTATATTGAATGTTATTGAATTCATCTAAAATTCCTAGAATATTGTTATAACGTAAATCGAGTTAATTAAAATCTTTATTAGAAGACGAGATATATTTATCTAAAAATGTATGAAAACGAGTAAGACTTATATTACTTACTTACTTACTTAAATAAAGAAAATAGAAAAGAACCATACCGTGCAAAAATGTGTTTTTAGGTTAACTATCGTCTCATACCAGTTTCCAATAAAAAAAAAACTCATATCAGGGTTCCACCACGCGTGGTATCAATGAACACAATGTTTCGAATTATGGACACTAATTATCAACATCTGGCTATGTGAAGGACCATGTAAATTTCCGTATGTTTGAAATATTACTATATACGGATTTCTGCAATTATCAGAACGAAAATTAGTGTTTTATTTTATTTAACGAACAAATATCAAATATAAGACAGATTTACACAGTAAGGTTACAAAAAGGTTGTTGTTTCTTCTCGGTCTTGATGAGAATTATGAGTGAGTGACGTCGGCGCGCATGCCCTTCCGTTCTTCACAATAGTTACACATGTTGCATAGATTGAATACATTGCTCTTCAAAGTTCCAATAAAAAGTTTAAATATGGCGGGACGCAACAGCAAGTCTAATGTAAAATTACTTGTATTGGAGTATTTCCTAAAAAATTGTATCTTAACTTAATTTATTGCAAATATATATTAAATTATTACAAATAAAATAAGCTTATTGCATATATTAGGAGAATTTTATTTTTAGAAATCCCCAGGACAGCGTCCATCTTCGTCTAGATTACTAAGTCATCAATTCGTGACTAGGAGTCGGTCGTCAAATGTTTTAATAGACTTAATTCAACGTACGAAGGCTGCAGTTAGGGATTTGGATAATCTGAATTATAGGAAAATGAAAAAGATTCTTATGGTAGAGAATTGTGAAACAGAAAGTACCATAGGTATGTTATTATTTTAATAATTAACAATTTTGACGATGATTATCAAAAATTTTATTTTTATTTGGTAAAGCCTTTTCAGCTATATATATATATATATATATATATATATATATATATATACATCCTACTATCATTGTCGCATCGATACATTATGCTTTTACCATCACTTTAGCATCGTCTTGCAAAGTAGCATCTGTATATCGACGCTACTTTACAAGACCTTAATAACTTTTTTCCTGTACTTGTTACAAAAATTTTAACCATCTCATTGATTAGAGTGTTGATACCGTGTTGATATTTTAAAATATCCGCTTTCTCTTTTTATCCCTTACTGAGTTATACAAGTTTATTCCAGAAAATGTTTGAGTCTAAAATGATGGTACAGTGAAAATATTATATATATTTAGTTCAGGGTTTTACCGTTTACTCGCTGCCATTATATACATGAAAATGTATATCCCACTTTCATTATCAATCATTTTAGCATCAGAAATTTGGCATCGCTGTTGAATATAATATTACCCACAACGAAATAGTAAATTTAAGAATATATATATATTTTTTTCATCCACAAATCATTCTGGCATCATGTTTGGTTAAAAGTAACGGGTTATGATATATTGCAACTACCTATTGTATCTTCGCTCCAATTGGTCCAGTCGCGACGTACAGCCCCTCAAATGATAGGATTTAACCAATAAAATACAATAAGACAGAAAAATCAAATATAGCAGCATGTCAAAAAGGCCTTAATTATATATCTTCGTTTCTATAAGTCCAATCGTGACGTACAGTATCTCAAATGACAGGATTTAACGAATTGAAAACAATGAAATAAAAAAATTAAATACAGCCATGTCAAAAGGGCCCTAGTCACGTATCTTCGGTCCTATTAGTCCAATCGTGACGTATAGTACCTCTAATGATATTGTTTAAATTCAAATATGGTTGTATAAATTAATCAATACATTTGTCCTCCCTGTATTCCTACGATCCCTATAAGTACCGCCATCGGGCTCGAGGAATGCGTCCCTTTGAAAAGAAGAGCACGAGTCGTTGAAAAGAAAAGACGCAACCCGGCACGGGAACCCATGCAGCATATTAAATTGATTTCGTTCGTTGTTTTGTAGTGCAAACCCTGGTAATTAGACCCAGCGGTAAGTTTTTACCTAGTTTTACCTAAACCTATAAATTGTTTTTGATTGTTTATTGCAACCATTTAAATTTTAATAATTATTTGCACATATGAGGAAAAGCCCATTTTTTCTCGCCAGAGTTATCGAAGGAATAGTTCTGTTAATTAAGTACTATTAATTTGTAATAGTACATTTGTTTGTTAATACCCCACATTGGCCTATCTAGCCGGATTTGAACTCATTTATTGAAAAAATATTTTTTGTTATATTTAAATTTGAATGGTTGGTTTCGTCTCGTCGTATTTTTTATCGTTTTGAGGGTTCTTATCTTAAGTTTGCGTCTCTTGTCGTGGCTCGAGAATAATTTATGACCTTTTTGTAAAGTCGACCATATGGGACTTTTTAGAAGGGAATTATCGTCGTTTTAATAAAGTATCGAATTACAAATCGGTAATTTCGGGGTTTTAGACCACATTTTTGTACACTTTCGTTTGTATAATATTATTGGAACTTGTTAAAAATTTAAAATGGAAAAACTTGAAGAAAAGAATAGGAAACTCAAATTTTTAAGAAAAACTGCGTTAAATGATATTCAGTTAATTTTCGATTTAGGTTTTAAGTCCCTTTCAGACGTTTCTATTCGCCCTTTATTTAAAATTAGACTAGAGGATTTAGATTCGATTCGCGAAGAGTTCTTAAAACATCACACTAATATTATTAGTAATATTCTTTCTGTACCAGACGCGGATACGAGGGTTGAAGAAAATGTTCGGGAATTATTTTTGGAACAATTTTATAAAATAAAACTATTTAGTGCGGAATTATTTGAGCCACAATTTGAAACTCCAGAACCATTTAGATCGGTAGTAGTTCCACAATCAAATATTCGCTTGCCTAAAATAGAGCTGCCTAAATTTAAGGGTGATTTTAAGGAGTTTAGTTCATTTTTAGATTTATATAATTCGGTTGTACATAATAACGCAGGCCTAGCAGACGTAGAAAAGTTTAAGTATTTGAAAGGATGTTTAGAAGGGACTCCACTTAGTTTGATTCGTAATTTGTCAATAAATAGCGATAATTATCAAATTGCTTACGATCTAATTGTTAAACGCTACACAAATGTTCGTCGTTGTGCGACCGCGCATTGGGATGCGATCTTGGGCGTACAGAAAATATCGGTAGTTAATTCGAAAAATCTGGCTAAATTAGTAGATACGTTTTTAGAAAATTTAGCCGCATTGAAAACATTAGGTCTTCCGACAGAACATTGGGATTTTATTATGTTTAATTTACTTTTGTCGAAATTAGACGCGGATTCAGTAAAGTTATTTGAGTTAGAAAATAAATCGAATAAAATCCCGTCATTTCAAAAATTGGTAGAGTTTATTGAAACTCAGTACATTGCTTACGATAATTTGAATAGTAGCGTAAGTGAATCTAAGAAAACATCGCAGGCCCCAACTTATACGGAGCCAAAGTGTAATTATAAACATTCTAATGTGTCAAGGCATAATAGTAGTTCATCCTTTGTTACAAATTCGTCGTCAATATGTTGTGCTTTATGTAAACAAAGTCATTTTCTTAACCATTGCTCGTTGTTTTTGAAAAAATCTCCAAAAGAAAGATACCAATTTTGTAAAGAATCTTCCTCGTGTTTTAGGTGTCTTAATCAGGCTAATCATTCTGTCAAGTCGTGTCCAAAGGCCTTTAAATGTAGTAAATGTAATAGTCACCTTCATAATAGTTTGTTGCACTTTGATAGAAATCGTTGCAATAGTCAGTCGTCCACAGAAAATACTAATAATTCAGGGGCATCGGGAGTCGAACAAAATTCGCCTGAAATATCACATTGTGCTGCTAGTTTTGTAGGGAAGAAAAACGAAACAAAAAAGGAAATCTTGCTCGGTACTGTTTTAGTTCACGCGATTGATAGTAAGGGATGTAAACAGCCCTTGAGATGTCTTCTAGATTCAGGTTCAATGAGTTCGTTCATTAGTCGCAAAGCTGCCAGTAGATTAGGCTGGCCTAAAACTCCTTGTTCATTTGAAGTTAACGGACTCAATTCGATGCAAACGAAACTGAATCAAGGTCAAATAAGTTTTTCTATCCAACCTCGTCATCAGGAGTCACCGGTGTTTCACTTGGAGGCTATTATTACAGATCGGGTTTGCTCGGATTTGCCGAGCACCAAAATTGACATATCGACGTGGAATTATATTAAAAATTTGAAGTTAGCCGATCCCGAATTTAACTGTAGTCAATCTATAGATTTGTTAATTGGTTGTAGCATATTTGCGAAGGTGTTGTTAGAAGGTAAAATTGAAGGTAAAGCGGGACAACCAAATGCCCTAAATACCGTTTTTGGTTATATTTTGTTAGGACCTACTAGCACACCTAACCTTTCGTCGACTTCGCTTGTTTGTCTTTCAAATATTGAAGACCCACTAGATTCTTCGTTAACGAAATTTTGGGAACTGGAAAACGTACCGGAAAAGCCAGTTTCAGAACCAGAAGACGTTCTGTGTGAGAACATTTATCTGGAAACGCATAATCGGGACGTCTCGGGTAAATATGTTGTATCTTTGCCTTTTCGTGAATCGCCGCCTTGTTTGCAAGATAGCTATGATATTGCTTTAAATAGATTGCTATCATTAGAACGACGCTTATCTCGTCAACCAAGTTTGAAAAAAGAATATTCTTTTCATATGCAGGAGTATCTTGATTTAGGTCATATGCAGTTAGTCTCTAATGCCGAAAAGAAAAGGGGAAAGTATTATATTCCACATCATTGCGTTGTGAAACCAGATAGTGTTTCAAGTAAAATTCGAGTTGTATATAATGCGTCTCAGAAAAGTCCCAGTCGCGGTAAATCTTTAAACGACTATTTACTGGTCGGTCCTAAGCTGCAACAGAACATAGTCTCGCTGTTGTTGAATTTTAGACTTAATCGTTTTGCGCTGTGTGCGGACATTCGTCAGATGTATCGTAATATTTTAGTCGCTCCTGAACACACGGATTATCAACGCGTGTTATGGAGATTTTCTAGCGCTGAGGAAATTCAGGAATATCGTTTATTAACTGTTACTTTTGGAATAGTATCTTCGCCGTATCTCGCTTTAAGAACTCTCCAACAATTAGCATTAGACGAAGGCTCTCGTTTTCCTAAAGCCGTCTCGCTTATTCGTCATGCTTCGTATATTGATGATTTTGTTTTTGGTGCTTCGACTCTCGAAGAAGCACAAACTTTAGTTGACGAATTAGTCGCTTTGTTAAAGTTAGGAGGCTTTGAGTTACGGAAATGGTGTTCGAATGAACCCAAATTGTTGTCGCAGTTTCCTGAATCCCATATTAATCCTCACTCCATTAATTTTGATCCAGAAGCAAATGGTCCTTCATTAAAAATCCTTGGTTTGAAGTGGATTGCACAGTCCGACGTCTTTCAATTTTCAGTCAAATTGCAAGACGTCCCTTGTACCAAAAGATCGTTTTTGTCCGAATTAGCTCGAATTTATGATCCTTGTGGTTACTTAACACCTATTACCTTTTTCATTAAACATTTAATCCAACAACTTTGGGCAACCGGTCTTAAATGGGATGATCGTCCTAATTCGGAAATAATTCGTGTATGGGAGCAATATAAGAGCGAACTATCTCTTATTTCACAGTTCAAAATTCCTCGTTTTTTGAATATTTCCTCATGTCCCATCTTAGAGCTTCATGGATTTGCCGATGCTAGTGAAAAGGGATATGCTTGTGTCGTTTATATTCGTAGTATTGATACTCGTAACCTAGTTCAAGTTAATTTACTGTGTGCCAAATCGAAAGTAGCTCCTATAAAACAGATTACTATACCTCGATTAGAATGGTTAGCTGCTGTTTATTTGGTAAAACTTATGTCGTTTGTGTTAGAGTCGTGGAAGCATATAATATTTCAAAATGTGTATGCTGGGTTAGATTCTCAAATCGTATTGCACTGGATTAAAAGCTCCCACTCGAGATTCAAAACTTTCGTCGCAAATCGCATTTCGTATATCCAGTCCCATAGTCAAAATTATTCTTGGCATTATATCGAATCTCGAAATAATGCAGCTGATGCGCCTTCGCGAGGCATGCTTATTTGTATGTTGCGGTACTAAGGCTTTAAATCTTGAATTAGCTAGTGATTCGGAAGCTTTTTTGGCCGCTTTACAACGGTTTTATTAATTTTGTTTTGTTCGACTTTTGTCAATATAACCGCGACGAAACCACCATTTTAATTTTAATTTTTTTTATTGTAGTTTAAGTTTTGAATATTTGTGTAAGGTTTGTATAGGAATTGTTTGTATTAATTATCGTTTAGTTGTTTAAGTAATGATAGTATTTAGAATTCGTTTTGTTTTTTAAAGACCTTATGGCCTTTAAAGGGGGGAGAATGTTTAAATTCAAATATGGTTGTATAAATTAATCAATACATTTGTCCTCCCTGTATTCCTACGATCCCTATAAGTACCGCCATCGGGCTCGAGGAATGCGTCCCTTTGAAAAGAAGAGCACGAGTCGTTGAAAAGAAAAGACGCAACCCGGCACGGGAACCCATGCAGCATATTAAATTGATTTCGTTCGTTGTTTTGTAGTGCAAACCCTGGTAATTAGACCCAGCGGTAAGTTTTTACCTAGTTTTACCTAAACCTATAAATTGTTTTTGATTGTTTATTGCAACCATTTAAATTTTAATAATTATTTGCACATATGAGGAAAAGCCCATTTTTTCTCGCCAGAGTTATCGAAGGAATAGTTCTGTTAATTAAGTACTATTAATTTGTAATAGTACATTTGTTTGTTAATACCCCACAGATATGATTTAATATAAAGAATACAATGGGATAGAAAAATCAAATGCAGAACAATGTCAAAAGGGCCTTAGTTGTGTATCTTTAGTTCTATTAGTCCAATCATGACGTGCAGTACCTCAAATGAAAGGATTTAACAAATAAAATACAATGAGGTATAAAAATTAAATGGAGTAGCATGTCAAAATGGCCTTAGTTATGTATCTTCGGTCCTATTAGTCCAATCGTGACGTACGATACCTCAAATGATAGAATTTAACTAATAGAATATAATGAGATAGAAATCAAATACAGCAAAATGTTAAAAGGGCCTTAGTTACGTATCTTCGTTTTTAGTAGCCCAATCGTGACGTACAGTACCTCAAATGATAGGATTTAACCAATCGAATACAATAAGATAGAAAAATAAAATACATCAGCTTGTCAAAAGAGCCTTAGTTATGTATCTGCGGTCCCATTAGTCCAATCGTGACGTTTCGTACCTCAAATGATAGAATTAAACTAATAGAATACAATGAGATACAAAAATTAAATAGAGTAGCCTGGCAAAAGGACCTTAGTTATGTATCTTCGATCCTATTAGTCCAATTGTGACGTACAGTACCTCAAATGGTAACATTTAACCAATAGAATACTACGACGTAGAAATCAAATACATCAACACGTCAAAAGAACCTTAGGTATATATCTTTGCTCCTATATATGTTATGTCAAAAGAGCCTTAGTTGCGTATCTCCGGTGCTATAGGTCTAATCATCACATATGGAGCCTAAAATGATAGGATTTAACGGAGATAATAATATAGAGTGTAAACCATATTTCCAATGCTTTATGAAATAGAACCAGTTTATAATATTCCGGACGACGTAATAACACCTTATTTTAGAATATTGGTCGATGAATTGAAATCATTGTTCAAGAAACGAATTATTCATGTGCAGATGTTTTACTATAAAAACATGTAAAACCAAAATCTCGATTAAAAAAGTTGCAACCAGTTACTCTCGATGAAACTTAACCCCATTATTGATTTTACGAGTGATAAAATGGGTCGACAAAAGACCAGTTTTAATCCTTGCAACATTTAAACATAATAGTTGTATCTTGGTTTAATCAAATGAAGAGAAAAATTATACACAAGTACTAAAACCACAAACTATTCTCGATTATAACTTGGTGAAAAAGAGTGTTGATTTTAGTGATCAAGTGGCTTCTTATCAAAGCCTGCAAAATGCTGAAGTGGTACCGGAAAGTGGCAATGGAATTAATATTTAATACCGCAGTAGTCAATGCTTAGTTGGCAAATAATAGAAAACGTAAAAAAAGCGACAACCTATCCTTGAGTTCAGACTGGAGTTCGCGAAGGCATTTACAAATAAAGAAATGTTGTAACCCTCACGACCAGTTACACCCAAAAATACCATTTAAGGCAAAGCGATGTAGATAATACAAAGAGAAGAAAGTGTACAAGATGTTACAAAGTTTTAAGAAGAAACCTGACTAGTAGAAAGGCCGATAGAAAAGTTAAAAAAGTTAAAACATACTCTGAAGAATGTGATTGCAAAACTGAAATATATCTAGTGTGCTTCAATGAAGCACATTAAAAAACAATTTTACTTATACAGGAACTATTATTGAGTAAAAACGTATTGTGCCTCAAGTGGCCTTATAGTATTGGAAGTCGTAAGTTGATAGTTTCCAGTAGAACGTTTTTATTGTTAATTATCTCCGTAAAAGTGAGTTATAGTATTTATAAAGAAATGGATGTAAATAATATGCCTTCGACATCTAAAAAAGGTAGATGTGAAGATAAACGTAGATTGACCACTGCTGAATTACAATCATTGTTAGAAGCATCTGGCGAGGACGATGTAGAGTAAATGAATTGTGGAAGTGACTCTGACGAAATACTTACACAAAGTCGTTCAGAAAAATCGAGGATTGCGTTTTGGAAAGAGACAACACAAACAGAATTTAAGACTTTTCTCGGGCTTATGTTCCATATGGGAACAATTAAGATGAACCGTCTGCATGACTACTGAAAAAGTATGGGTAACTTCTATAATAGTGTTGACTTGACTACACAATTGCTCATAGCCCATATGAAGAAATAACCGAATCCTCACTTGTCAAAGAAACTAAAAAAACGTTAAGTGGTCTAAAAACGAAAAAGTAAAAAAATTTAATAATATGTTAAAAGTTTTTTTAATACCCTAAAACTGAAAGCGCAAAGAATCGATTGCAAGTTACAAAATACTTGTAGAGTCATACGAGTTTGGACAAGTACAGTTGTTTAAATAATCGCTTTCTGTGATAAACAAATTGAATAAATTGTAAAATATTTTTTGATCTGCTTGATATTTAGCACACTTTAATAACTCATCAATTGCCATGATTTCAAGTAGCTATATTACCTGTCGTTAGTCAAAAAACAAAGTTATTAACATTTATAAATTACTACAAACATAATATCTTAGAGTTTATGGTTTTTTGGAATTATCTCAATTATTTATGTATTTAAATTTGGTATTTCTCTACATAGAAAACTTTTTATGGTCTACAACTTTTATTTAAATTATTTTTCTTTAGAATGTATACAAAACGTTTTATAAGCAAAAATTTTTTTGCCATTTATGATTGTTTAAAAAAACAAAGCAAAATCAACTGTACGTCTTTACGAATTTTTCGTCGGCTACCCCTCATACTATTTAGAATTTAAATTTCTGTATAAGATTTTTTTAAACTATTTAGCGAGGTACGTGAACTACTTTCTTATGGCATGGTCAAAGTCAAATCTTATTTTTTTATGTGATTAAGCCACAATTATTGGTCGATATTGAGATGAAAATTACATTTTTAATTAACTAATATTTAACGATACGATTTCCAATATATAATACCTTGTTTATTGTACAAATTATGTAAAAATGTGTATACACATTTTGTACAAAAAACGTTTTTTGAGAACGATTTCCTGAATGGAAATCAGAATGTTAAACATTAAATAATTAAAAATGTGATTCTAATCCCAATCACAACAATATTTTTGACCTAATCCCATAAAAACCTAATATTTATCTTAAACTATTCACTGATAGCTTCGATTAAACAACTTGGAAATTCAAATATGTAAAATATTCCCCTACACAACTCTCTGGGAAAAAATATCTAGATTGAATAACAACTGAACATTGATATAAAAAAACTTGTTGGTTGACCCCAGCCGGCCGGCAGGTAGTTTCAATGTCTTCATTTGAACTTGAACCCAAACCAATCGATATTTTTATGTTTTCAAATATTATTTAAGTATTAACACTGGCAACATCTATTGGCTTTAAAATGATACCAAATACAGTAATTTTACCTCCCAATGTTAAAATAATGGTTTGATGTAAAAAAATTTAATTTATAAAAAAATCGGATTATTGAAAAATCGACAACGGTGCCAAGCCTACAAAGGTGCACTAAACGAACATACACGACTTATAAATAGAAAATGATAGCATTTCTTGGTGATGCTAAATTACTGCAACGTGAAAAGAGCTTAAAACGATAGCGGGATGTATATATATATATATATATATATATATATATATATATATATATATATATATATATATATATATATATATATATATATATATATATATATATATATATACAATTAAACCTAAAGCCTAAGACTAATACTATTACAAAAATTAATATTAAACTCAACAGGCTTCCGGGTTGAACCGCGTCGATTATCACTGCGCCGAGCTTTCGACATCCTTTCCGATGTCTTCTTCAGGGCTTCCGAGATCTCAGTCTCCCGAGCCCCCAGACACTACTACACTGATCACTAATCATTTTATCGATCTGATCTTTACTGATCACAGTAATGGGTTGATTAGTGATCAGTGCAGTATATAAGAGTCGTCTATTATCAAAGGCGACAATTTCCATTTTTTTGTCAAATTGAGTTAAATTACGGAACGAACAGGTTAACTCACGGCTTTTAAGAAAAATCTTTCGATCATTATCATAGTCAACTAAAAAAAGTGTAATTACATGAACAACCTATCATTCAGTTTCAAAAACTGACATAAAATATGAATATTACTTTCAAAAATGAAAATCTTCCTCTTAGCCAATCAGACGACTCGCTGTGATGCACATGCAACTGAGTCAACAAAATGTATTCTCATATTATTGGACGGAGGATGTGCATAGCAAGGTGTCTAATGAAGTAAGCTCAGCAGTTTACCAAAGATTTAATCAGACGAATTTTGGAGATACAAGGATATTAAGGTTGATAGCGGATGGATGTGGAGGCCAAAATAAAAATACAATATCTATCGAAAAAGTGGAATTAATATTCCCTGTGGTTGGCTACACTTTTATGTCACCTGATCGGGTAGCAGGATTAATTGAGAGTGATATAAGAAAAAAAATACATAATTTCACCCGCGGAATGTACCAGTATTTTCATTTATGTATTATGAATTTACTAGTAACAATTTGCAAGCAAAATTAATGTTGAAAAAGATATGCATGTGTACAACTGGAAAAATGTGACGCTATCCAGTACGGCATCTCCGACTTTTATACCGCCATCCTGTATATAGTTTTATTGGCTAACTATCATATACAGGGTGTTCAGAAACTCTCCTAACAAACAAAAACCGGAGATTCCTCAGATAATTTTAAAACGGTTTAGCCCAATTCTCCTAGTCAGAAAATGCTTCCTAATGGAGCTAGAGCTCTTTGAAGATGGCGCCTTGTAAGTAGTTTTTTCTAATACCTCCAGAACCTGTTACCGATGAAAAAAGGGAGAGCTAATTGTTGCACATTAAAAGGGAAAAGCCAGAGATGGTGAAGCCAATATTAGGAATTATGTAAGATTTATGGTTGAATAAAATTTAAAATTAATTAATTATTATTTTAATAAAGGTTAAATAAAGGGAATGTAACCAATACAAAAGAAAATATAAAATTTACTTGAAGTACTACAATGGAATAGGCTTAGCTCAAGAGAATGAGAGTAGTGCTCAGAGAGGAGGTTGGCACGTTTGCTTGCCTGTAGTAACCTAAGGTAGTTAGATCGATCCTAAGATGATCTTGAGATGGGCGCCAGGGTGAATTTTGAATATCACACCAATTTGGGGTATATGTAGTTATCTATTAACTGAACAATAAAAGATGATAGGAAACAAATAAAAATCAGAAATGCTTTATACACTATATTCCAATCTTATGTACTATCCCAACCCTATACTTATATACACTAACCAATTATTAAAATATATCCCCAAAATATATATTTACAAAAACAGTTACCTAAAAATATGACCCAAAATATAATTATATACAAAATTTGGTCTACCCAGTTCTCTAACAATGAGATAAAATGATCTGGGATTACTGTTTAGGATAACTCACTTGGAGTAAATAGTAATTAAAATATTAAAAAATAATTAAAGGCTTATACAAGTTATAAAAAGGGCAGTTTTAAAAATCTGAGCCTAGTCAGTTAAGACAATAGAACAATACATACATCAATTTGATATAGGAGGGTATATACAAACTACCATAAAATTGGATAATATATCCTGACAACCTATTGAGTGTAATATAAAATATTAATAAATAGATAAATTTAAAGTAAATAAGGAATAACAAAATTAAAGCAATTGAAAGGATTCAAATAGTTGAGGGTACTAACCAGGGATTGTGCACAAATCTGTTTCGTAACCCACTTAGGCTGAAGGCCTAAGTATCCGAGGATATAATATGTAATATAAAAAAAATTTAAATTTGAATTATTAACAGCTTTAACTAGAAAGTAAATGTCCTTAGTAACCCTTTTGCTGGAAAGGCAGTTCCCTAATCCGCTGTCCAGGGTCCAGGTAGTGGATGGGCTCTAGGATGGATTTCTATCTGCCACGGACGGTAGACCAACCAGAAAATCAAACTAAAGTTCTTCCCAAATCCAAAATTAAAAATATTCTTCTCCCAAAAAAAATACCAAGATAGGTCCAATGATTGGAGCCGGCAGGCTATAAAAGAACAGAAAAAAAATCTTTTTATTCTGTCTTCATATACTTATAGTTTTTGTTCACATGACAAAAACTGGAATATATTGGTCATTAAGTGACCTTGACTGAAATATTTAATATTTCCATACTGGAATTTACTTATATATGTATATAAAAAATAAGAATGATTTTGGGATAGGTCTAATAAGGTGAGAAGATTTAAATGATTGAAAACTGGCAAGTTTAAATGGAAGATGTACGTGTATTGAAAATACTTACCAGAACCTCGGAGTGATTTTCCCATAAAACAACGTAACTTTCTAAATAAAACGATACATAAACTAAATACTTCTTCAAACCCAAATTTCACATTTCCAAAAACCCATAAATAACTTAAAAATTATTCCATCTCCTAAGTCCTGCCTGCCGTGATAACTTAACTCATTCCTTCTTGAAGTTCTGTTCAAAAATGAACATGGCCACTGGCCAGTATTCGTTGACCCTTTAATGACAAGGAAATCGATTCTATTGTAAATCGATATATAAAATTGTATTATAAATTGCCTACTTTTAAGGCGGCGAATTAGTAGCTATGTAGGGATTCGGTTTCATTATTTGAAAGATTTTGCTAACGTTCGAAGTGTTAGACTATTAACGATCGTATCGTTACAAACCCTTCTATTTAGAAAAACAAAAACTGGTACGATTATTTATCATCCATAGTTGAATCGATTTCATTAATTGCGAATTTCTAATTACGTTCATAGGCGTCGTTTTGGGTAGGTCAACGGGTATTTTAACGCATAACTTTTTTGTCTTAAACTTTTGAGCATCTGTGATATTAGATTATTAAATTTTTAGGTATTCTAGTATTAAAAGGTACTCTTACTTTAATTCTGTAGGCACCGTTTTCTAGAAAAATCGATTTGAAAATTTTTCGTTTTTCGTCAAAAAAGTTAAATTAATAGGTACCTTAATTATTTTATAAATTTCCTTTTCTTTCAATACACAATTCGTAAAAAGGTTTGGGAAAAGAAGCAAAAAATCAGAAAGAAGAAACAAAATTTTATTTAAAGGTTTTTAAAAACAAAGTATTCTTGCAAAAATTTCAAAAGTTATTTCTAAATTCGTTGCAAGCATCTTGTATACTTAGCCAGAGTTGTGCACGTTTTTGTGTCGGAATGGAATAAACAAATGCTTTTATATATTCTCAAATACAATAATTACAAGGATTAAAATCCGACCACTTTACTGACGAAGCAACTGGACCACCTCTGCCAATCCGGTGGCTTAGTAGTTATTATCAAGAAATTCTCGTACATTCCTGTTAAAGTTGGCCGGACAGCCGTCATGTAGAAACCATAAGTTTTGCCGAATAATTAAAGGTACATCAGCACCATTTGAACGAGCAGGCAATTCCACGGGTCGAACTAAATAATCGTCAACTACTGCTATCCAGACGTTTATGCTAAACTTATGCTGATGCTTAAATTCTCAAACAACGTGAGGATTGTCACCAACGTACAAATAATAATGTGCATGTACATTAAAAATTCCATTTTTTGTGAATGTAGTTTCGTCGCAAAACAAAATGCTTATTAACCCCTGCAGCTTTTGCCAAATCTAAAGCTTCGATGGATAAATGAGATTCATGATTATCGAGTATTAAAATTGATGGGTTATCAGGAGAGCTTCTGTTATGTTTAATGAAATGTTTCATTATCTCTACAAATAACTCAGAATTCATCCATCCTGTCGGCGTAGCAAGGCCTAAGGAGTCAGTGTTGGCGCCTTTTAACATGAAATCGTTATAATTTTTACGCGGAAAAATTATTGCTGGAGGTAAAGCATAACCACCGGCACATATAAAACAGTACGTTGTTACTTGCGTCCCTTTCTCACCGTTGGTGACTTTACCCAAACACTTTTTCGCTTTTGGTGCCAATATTTTCTACGTTTTTTGCACCGTTGTGGTTGCAGTTTCATCCTAGTTGTAAATTCTTGTGCCGTCAGAAAAAGCGGCATTCCGATTTATTACAGCATATAAGTTGTCAAAAAAGCGATTAATATTATCTCTGTTAAATGATGTCGCACGTGCCAGGCTGCACGGCTCTGGTTTTCTCAGTGACGGATCTGTATGCTTGTTCCTAAAACTTCCGAGCCATTCCCTGCCAACCATTTCTGCATTCTTCCAGGAATCAGGAACTTTGATATTATTCCTTTGGGCCATTTGATATGCAACCTTTCTACATTCAATAGACATCAATCCATAAAACATAAGTGCACTAGTCTTCAAGAAGGTCTTAAGAGCATCTTCTTCTTCACTTGTGAAAATCATGTTCGTCTCATAGTTAGGAACAAATCTTATGTTTTCGTTTGGAGCAAATTTTCTTCTCTTTTCAACGTATCGCCTTAATGTAGGATACGCTAAATTACTTTCTACTTTCTTTCTTTATTTCCATTTTCCCATTCTGAAAACAAAAATCAATCTAAAAAATTGGAAGGGTACACAATGAACAATGGTTCATTGTGTCGCAACATAGTTTGGTTCATTGTGTACGTACCGTACCTTGTAACAATCAAAAACTAATAATTCATTATCTACGAAAGGAAGTTGTTTAGTGGTTGATGCAGTTTAAGAATCCAAAGGGTCATATAGCCAGATGGATCGAACGACTCCAAGAATACGATTTCGAGATTGAGCACCGGGCCGGAGTTAGCCACAGAAACGATGATTCTCTTTCCAGAAGGCCATGCCCAGCAGAGTGTTCACACTGCAACAAAAGGGTGTCCAAGGAAGCAGCAGTGCTAAGAACAACGATAGTCTACGACGATTGGACGCCTACTAAGATAAGGGAAGAACAAGAGATAGATCCAGTTATACAGAAAATTCGAAAATGGAAAGAGGAAAACCGTCGACCACCTTGGCAAGAAATATCAAACCTATGCTCAGTAGTTAAGACGTATTGGGCCCAGTGGGACTCATTTATCATGGAAGATAGCTTGCTCAAACGAGTACTGGAAAATGACGACGGTTCAGAGAAGAGAAGACAGTTGGTGATCCCAAAGAGCAGAATAGCCGAAGTACTTCGTCAGTTACACGACAGTCCATCAGGAGGGCATTTCGGTGTAAAGAAAACCATTCAGCGAATTGGAGAAGGGTTAAGTGACAATGGAGGCAAGTACATGTTGGTAGTAATGGATTATTTCACTAAGTGGATCGAGATTTACGCGTTTCCAGCCACCGCCACCGTTGCAGATAAATTGATCCAAAAATATATCAGCCGATTTGGAGTGCCTTTGGAGATCCATAGTGACCAAGGAAGGAACTTCGAAAGCGATCTATTCCAAGGAATATGTGATAGACTAGGCATGAAGAAAACAAGAACTACAGCGTATCATCCGCAATCGGATGGTATGGAACGGATGGTAGAACAAATGAATAGGACAGTTGGCAAGTATTTGACAAAGAGGGTGTCCGATCATCAGCGAGCCTGGGACCAATATCTTCCGTTCTTCACAATGGCCTACAGATCTGCTGTTAACGAGTCAACAGGCCAGACACCAGCCAGAGTCCTATTCGGACGCGAGATGCGAACCTTGTGATCTAGAGTTTGGGTGTCGACCTGGAGAAGATGTAGCAGGTGAAGATTATGTGATCGAACTACGAAGAAGAATGGACAATGTACACGACTTGGTCCGTTCCCACCTTCAGATCGCTAGCGACGGAATGAAGAAACGGTACGATACACAAGCGGAAAAGGGTTATTTTAAGAAGAACGACAAAGTCTGGCTCTATAATCCCAAGAAGCGAAAAGGTTGTTCTCCCAAGTTGCAGCAGTTTTGGAAAGGTCCATACCTCATTATGGAGAAGATCAACGATGTCACCTACCGAATAAGCAAGATTCCGAGGGGAAAACCGATGATAGTACATCATAACCGGCTGGCGTCTTTCGAAGGTGACCATGACGTAGATGACGAAGTGGAAGTAAACCAAGCTCAAGATCTGTCTGACCTCACGTTTGAGGAATTCATGGGTGCCTATGGAGGTACTGGTAAAGCTAGACATGGTGTTACCACTGAAGAAAGGCAAGATCTACTCGCGCTTTCCGATGACTACTCACTGGCCCTTACCATCCCGGCCAGTATCAAAGACGCACCAGGGTGAAGGAAGTTCGGTCGAGTTCTTCTCAATCTTGAAGTTCTTGAGAACTTCAATGCCAAGTGCCAGCTCCCGGAAAAGTCTTGAAACTCCAAGATGCATCACGGTATCTTTTCTACCTGGTAACAAAAGACACTGCCCGTGACCAACCTACCTACTGAGATGTATGGGAAGCCTTACTTCAATTTAGAGAGCACGTACTAGGGTCCGACGTGCTAAAGTTAGCCATGCCAAAGTTAGAGTGCCGCCAATTAGATATTAGGGTTATCCGAAGTATGGTAGAGAAGATCTTTAAAGACACCGAAGTCCAGGTGTTAGTCTGTTGCAATCCGTATAGTTACTGGTGCGGAGAGAAAACCGTCCCTTGTCATTTCTATATAACTGGAAGTTGTAAAAGAGGGTCCAGTTGCCGATACCAGCATACCGTTTCAGTTCCAGTCTCGCCAAGGTTCTAGGAGGAACTTCATTTAAGAGGGGGCCAATGTTACGATAAATATTATGACGCATACAACTGTAAATATATTATAAGTTTTCAGTACATATTATAATAACATCGATAATATACTACATATTGAGTTAGAACTGATGAAGCTTTAGAAATATAAAGCGAAATCGATAAACTAATGAAGTAGTTGACTTCTTTTTTTATTTGCCAACCTGAATGACCGAGTAAACTTCTTAATTCACTAGTTGAATACTTTTATAATACATATATGCAGTATTATCAAGAGTGATACGGTTCGGTTCGAGTTCGGGGTCTCAATCTGCCTACTCCCCTCACTAGAGACGTACCAGTATCGTGTTCTGTATTGCAAGAACTGTCTCTCGGCACTGAGGTCTCAATCTGCCTACTCCTCAGTGTCGAGTGACAACCGATCTTACCCTGTGTGACTGCTTTTATACTCGCTGTATGCGCGGGAACGGTATGCGCTGACGTGGTCTGAACGGACGTGGCCTGAGCGGTGTGGGCGGAAGGTCGCTGAAGCAGGGGTCGCCCTGTTGCCGGCAATCGTTTCGCGTCATCGCGCGTGTTCAAGCTGTTAGACCGTTTTTCGATAGCTTCACGAATGATTCTCGATTTTAAGGAGCGGATGGGGGCGATGGTTTTTGCTTTTTCGAAATCTATTTTGTGGACTGTTTGAATATGATGTTGGGCTAGGGCTGAAGTAGTATCGGAATGTTTGACAGATATAGAATGTTCGTAAATGCGGTTATGGTTATATATATATATTTTATAGTCTATTAATGATTGTGGATGTAATATACTTTTATTAATTAATCAAGTACATATCAAGTATATATTAGTAATATCAAGATAAAGATCGGCGTATAATACAAAATTTATACTGGAACCAATCAGCCACAATAAGAACGAATTTTGGAGGTGAACCAACGGAAATGATCCAGATTCTACGAGGCGTTAGACAAGGTTGTATACTTTCACCTATATTATTTATATACATATATCTTTACATATCGTAATATCCGCATTTCTTGAAAAAACTAAATAACATATTCTTCTATTAACTAAAATTACCCATTGCCCTTGGTTTTGATAAACCGTTTGAAAAACACTTTCTTCCTCCAGCTCCCTAATCGCTTATTTGGAATGTATTGTTCTTGTGGTTAGTACACAACTCCGATAATCACTTTCTTAAAAACTAGTTATAACTATTTTTACAAAATTTGTCTTATACAGGGTGTTCAAAATTTATATGCTCGTACAGCAATAATAATAATTAAAAAAAAAAAAAAACAAAGAGAACCCAAACCTCCGAGATGTTAAATCGGGTTTATGTCCTAGCGCTGTGGAAAATAGATAATATTTTAATATTTATTAGTATTTAGAAGGAGAGAAGCAATAACAAGCCAAAATTAACCGGCCACCTTAAAAATGGGTAATTTTTGTTGTCTTATATTATTTATTGTTGTCAATATTAATTTTTTTAATATGTTTAGCCTTATTCCTTGACAATATCGTTATAATAATATGGTTGCTAAACAGGTAAATTTTCATTGTATACCGGGTGTACGAATTAAACTGTGTTTTTTTCTTAAAGTTTGCATCACCCTGTGGAATATTCTAGCTTTTATAAAATATTGAAATTAAAATCTAACTATAGCCTCATGTTTTCTCAACATTGTGTTTTTTGATTCATTCGCTTATGTTGAATAATAAAAGTTAGGTAGTTTAACAACTAGCCATGTTTTTCATCAATACAGACGATTTAACTCACCAGCAAAAATAACCCCACCACCTATATTATTATTTTGTTTACATTACCTGTGACAGTTTGTTTCCTAAATGTGTGTCATCGAAGGATTTTTGACATATATAGTCATACGACATTGTTCCAAATCTGTTTCCGTGTTGATAATAATTGTTGAACAACTTGTAATTAAAATTTAATTTGTAATTAAAATTAACAATTAAAATTGTATTTTTATATCATTGTGAGCGAATATTGTTTAAGTTGAAATTTTAGTGCTTATTTATTGTTTGTGATTTTAAAAATGCCACTCGTTCCAACTGATGCTGCTAGGGCAGTGGCTTTAGTTGATGCTGGTTACAGTAAACGTCATATCGCTGGTATACTCGATGTACTCAGAACTACGGTACAAGATGCCATCAGACGATTTCGGGATACAGGATCGTACAACCGCAGGCCAGGTCAAGTCCGAAAACGATGCACTTCAGTTCGAGATGGCCGCTTCATTGTCACTAAAGTATTGAGGAATCGCTTTTGCACCGCTCCTGAAGCTCGTAGGTCTCTTTTTGAGGTGAGAAACGTTAGTGTGAGTAGACAAACGATTAAAAGAAGACTGTCAGAAATAAACTTGCGGGCTTTTCGTCCAGCTCGCGCACCACAACTGCTCCCACAACACCATAGGGCTAGACTTCATTTTGCGCGAGAATATGCTAACGACTATGGCGGAATGAGAGAATATACTGTTCTCAGATGAAAGCAGAATAGCCCTAAAATTCCAGATGGACGCCAACGTGTCTATAGGCGTCAAAATGAAAGGTTTGGTGTATGCGCTATAACCGAAACAGTGGCTTACCAAGGAGGGTCAATAATGATTTGGGAGGTATTTCTTACGAAGTGCGTACTAATCTTGTGTTCGGTAGAGGTAGTGTGAATGCCCAAGTATACGTGCAAGAAGTTCTCCAAGACCATGTCATGTCTTTTGCATCATTCATTGGTGATAACTTTAGACTAATGCATGACAATGCACGTTTCCATACAGCAATATCTACCCGTGAGTACCTTAATGAGGTCGGGATTCAAGTTCTACCATGTCCAGCACACAGTCCCGATCTTAACCCAATTGAGCATATCTGGAACAACCTCAAAAGACGGATAAGAGCAAGAATACCAGCCCCTGCATCCTTTAAAGAGCGGAAGACAGCTGCGGTAGAGGAGTGGCACAATATCCCCCAATCTGATATCCAGGATATCATTAATGGATTGCCAAACCGGCTCCAAGAAGTCATAAGGGCTAGAGGCGGCAACACCCATTATTGATACCCAATTTTTTTTTTCAATTAGACTTTGATTTCCAAAATATTTTTAATTTGAATTTTCTTCGAAGATTTTATTCATTGGATTTTTACTGTAACAAATGACTTTTTTTCAAAAAGATTATATCACGCATGGATTGCCAAACCGGCTCCAAGAAGTCCCAAGGGCTAGAGGCGGCAACACCCATTATTGATACCCAATTTTTTTTTCAATTAGACTTTGATTTCCAAAATATTGTTAATTTGAATTTTCTTCGAAGATTTTATTCATTGGATTTTTACTGTAACAAATGACTTGTTTTCAAAAAGATTATTTTTTCTTTTCCGCGGAGATAAAAATTGATAAAAAACATGTCTAGTTGTTAAAGCACCTAATTTTTGTATTATCCAACATAAGCGAATCAATCAAAAAACAAAATGTTGAGAAAGTATGTGACTATAGTTACGATTTAATTTCAGTATTCTATAAATGCTAGAATATTCCACAGGGTGATGCAAACTTTAAGAAAAAAACAGTTTGATTCGCAATGAAAATTTACCTGTTTAGCAACAATATTATTATAAAGATATTGTCAAGGAATAAGGCTATAACATATTAAAAAAATCACTTAAATCGGACAACAGGTTTAGGAGATATAGGAAATCAAAAATTACCCATTTTTAAGGTGGCCGGTTAAAGGTAAAAGTATTTCCAACCAAAAAAACCCGAGCATACACATTTATCGGTTTTTTGTTATTTTGTCATGATGCACCACTTCTAAACGTCTGAAAATATTTACGTAATTAATTTGACATTTAAAGAGTAACGTATATTTTTTTCGTCGTTACTAGTGCTCTGGTTTTTTTTTGTATTAAATATCGAAAATTTCGATCGATCACGTTTTAGATTTTTTTTTTAATTATGTTAGGATGTAAGGTTGGGTGAAGTTTTCACCATCTTACCCAAGCTAGACCTTTGTTTGTTACGCAATATCTATATATTAATTTCAATTAACTATTTTAATTTTTTATTATATTAAATTATTCGTAGATGTAGACGATACTCCAGATGAACATACTGGCGGTGATAGTTCCAAAAGCAATTCAGTTACCTCTGAACAAAGTGTTCATTCCGTGGGAGTATCTGCCAGTAGTCAATCCAGTAGTACCAATAGTTTACCAGCAGGTAATGTAACACATCTTGTTCTCAAATCCTAATGTAATATAATAAAGTAACTATTTTTTAATGGATATTTAGATTGCTATTAAACTGTCAGAATATATATATATATATATATATATATATATATATATATATATATATATATATATATATATATATATATATATATATATATATATATATATATATATATATATATAGAAACTTTTTTACTTCCTGGCTTTTTTGTCTGTTGTAAATAAAAATACTTAACTATTGCTTAAACGTTTCGGCTATTTGCTGTTTTCAATAAGCATTATAAACATTACATTATACAATTATATTTCATGTTTACACTCTTTAAAAGTCTAATAAATCGCTGTCACCACTGTTGCAATTGGGGGGGATCCACTGCAAATAATTGGAGAACCGATTATAATATTCGCGGGAACCCTACTGTTACCATTCTAATAAATGCTGCTGTCATCATTGTAAAAGACGCCTGTCTCAAAATCCTTGGATGCGTCCACAATTCCTAGGGGATACTTATCCCTGCTAGCGGGCAAGGCTTACTGGTTCCACTAGTCTGAGCTGACTGGATTCGCCCTCGCGGATTTACAAGAGGGTAGGGAGATTTGGGAGAAAGGGGATTAAGGACTTCTGGGTCTCAGGTCCTGTAAAGAGTTGAGTCTATGGGCTTGCTTTAGAAGCCGGAGAACTGCATAAACGAAGAATGTGTATCTCTTCTAGTCTCTGCCTGTAACGACCGGGAAGAACAAGAAAACCAAATTTCGAGTTACAATGTATTAAATAGACTGTATATTACAACTAAGATAACAAGATATCAGTTATGACCAATAATGATTCGATCAGGCGCGAAGGGAGACGAGAAGAGACAAAGCAAGAAATTAAAGGGTGGACAATCCGTATTATTATATATTCCTTGGGTTAGTATATAGATCTTAGTTACCTTCGCGTATTTAGGCTCTAGCTAATGAATACGCCTCCAGTCCTACTGGAATTCAGGATCAGTCTGTTGAAGTACCGCGCGCTATCACGAACTTTCGAAACTCCAGATACCGGCACTTATACGGCACACTACCCCGTCGAGTTACAATAGCGCGCTCCCTGGCTTCGTATTGTCTCGATCGCCGTGCTTCTCGCGTGGAGCACTCTCAGGTACCTCCGTTCTTACTGCCCCGTCTGGCCTGCTTCGTTTGTTTTTTATGAGCCCGTATTCTCAATTTCCGATCGTAGTACCAAGGTCGAGTTTTTATTTTTTTGCTGACTGAGTCCCCGTGTTATTTTCCAGCGAAGGTCTATGTTTTTAAACGTGATTTTTTTCTTTTAAACAACCGTGGCGACCTGATATTTGAGACTCGTGTAATACACTTAAACTAGGTCGAGTTTTCAATCTTTGTTTAATGTGAAATGTATACATTAACTATGTTACTAACTATGAATTATTTGTTCTTTATTCAATTTGGAATATATAATAATTATTTAAATAATTATTACTCTTTTCTAGGCTAACTACCCCTTATTTTTTTTCTTCTTTATTTCCTTGCTATGTTTACATTACAGAAGTTTAACATGGATTAAAAAATTGGTATCTGACATTGACAGATAACATCTAGCAGGTATCTTAAAACAGGAGTGGTTCAGGGTCGTATCTTAAATATCCTCCATGGTGCATTTAAAAACAACTCAATTTATTAAATTATGATACATATTGGAAAGATCTTTGATGTCAGTCTTATTAATAATGGAATTTGGATCTTTTTTGTGTTGACATTTGCTATTCATGACATGACGTCTGTCAAAAGCAAGCAAATTTTGTGTTGTCGGAGAAATGGAAGAAGTCGAGTATCGTTCGGTGATTAAGTTCCTCCACAAAAAGGGTAAAACGAATGTGCAAATCAAAGCCGACCTGGACGAAGTTTATGGTGAGGTGGCACCTTCGTTAGCAACAGTAAAATTTTGGAAAGCTGAATTTGTTCGTGGTCGTATGAATGTTTTTGATGATGAGCATCCCGGGAGGCCAAATGAAGTCACCACGCCGGAAATGATCAACAAAGTCCATGACATGATTATGACAGATCGTCGAATTAAGCTCCGCGAGTTAATAGAGGTCCTAAACGTTTCCTACGAACGCGTGCACAACATCATTCACCATCATTTGAACATAAAAAAGCTATCCGCGCGATGGGTGCCGCGTTTGCTGACAATCGATCAAATGCAAAAACGTGTGACCACTTCGGAGACGCTTTTGGCAATGATACGGCGCGACCCGAAGGATTTTTTTCGCCGATTTATCACCGTTGATGAAACCTGGGTGCATTAATACACACCGGAAACCAAAGAATAGTCGAAACAGTGGCGCAAACGCGGCGAAGGGCCGCCGAATAAGGCAAAGAGTGCACATTCGGCCGGCAAAGTGATGGCGACTGTTCTCTGGGATGCGAAGGGCATCATTCACATCGACTACTTGGAAAAAGGAAAAACAATCAATGGTGAGTACTACGCAGCATTATTGGATCGATTTGATGCCGAATTGCGTCGAAAACGCCCCGGTTTGGAACGCAAAAAAGTGCTCTTTCACCAAGTCAATGCACCGGCTCACCGATCGGCCGTCGCCATGGCAAAATTACACGAATTGGGCTATAAATTGGTTGAACACCCACCGTATTCCCCAGATCTTGCCGCCAGCGTTTTTTTTTCTGTTTCCGACCCTAAAAAAATGGCTTGGAGGACGCTGTTTCGCAACAAATGATGAAGTCGTCGCTGAAACTGCCGCCTATTTTGAAGAGCTCGAGCAAAAGTACTATTCGGATGGGATAAAAAAATTGGAACATCGTCTTGCTAAGTGTATCGAGCTAAAAGGGACTATGTTGAGAAATAAATCGATTGAATTCCAAAAAACTTGTTTTTTCTATCAAAAGCTAGTTTTATATCAATCTACCCTCATATGTATCTTTTGTTGTAATTTTGTTCTATTTCCAAAATCCGTACATTTTCAAAATCAAAAGAATGGCTTTTTTCTAGCTAATCCGTTGGAATGGTGTGTTTGCCTAATATATGTTGAATTACAGTCTTGACAATTTATTTTATAACATTTGATTGATGATCTTTACTAACCTTGGGTTTAAATTTTAAAAAATATTTTCCAGATGTTTTTGATGATTTATGTCACAACATTAATAGTATTTGTTTGATTTAATGACATTATCTCTAGATTTAGCCATACGGCTCACACTCCCTCTAAGGAGAAAATTCACTCATCGCAGATACCTACGGTATCAAAAGGATTGAGCTCTGGTGGGACTCTTTCCATGTTATCGAGCCCTAGGTGACTTGGTATGCTGGAGTATCTCCCAAAAATTTTCGTACACATCTGGACGTCGCGAGGAGTACAGCTTTCTGCATGGCCTTATAAAGATGTTCATTTAAACCCAGCTGTTTTATGTTCGCTAGGAGATTTTTTTGGGAATAACACCAGTAGTAGATATAATAATAGGTACTGTCTGGGTACTTTCCATTCTCCATTGTCTCCTGATTTGTATTTCTACATCTCTATACTTGGCGATCTTTTCGTTGTATTTACCACGCAAATTATTGGTGTTAGGTATCGCCACATCAATAAGTGTTGTTTGCCTAGTAAGTTTATTAACTACTATGAGATCCGGTCTATTATGTGCCACTGGTTGGTCTGTGAGCACAGTGCGGTCCCAGTATAGCTTGTAGTTGTCATTTTCAAGTATTCTGTCAGGAACGTATTAATAGTAGGGAAGATATTCGGTTTGGAGAAGTCCCAGTTTGTCAGCAAGTTCTTGGTGAATAATCTTTCCTACTGAGTCATGGCGTTCTTTATAATCAGTGCCGACAAACGCCTGGCAACCACCGGTAAGATGCTGGATGGTTTCTTGAGCTTGGCACCCATATCGGCATTTGTCATTTTGTACTTGAGGATCTTTAACATTATATTTCAGATAATTTTTAGTTGGAATAACCTGATCCTGAATGGCAAGTAGGAAACCTTCAATCTCGGGAAACATCTTTCTTGATACCAATAGTTCGACGCTGTATTATCGACATATTCTTGGCTGATCTCATTGAGATGTAAAGTAGATGTCTTAGCCTGTACCTGAAAATAAGTTCTTAAATTAGCAATCAGTTTATCGAGTTGCCCACCTACGTCCATAAGTCCTCTTCCTCCTTGATATCTCGGTAATGTTGTTCTCTCTACTTCACTACGTGGATGGTGTTTTTGCACCTTTGTGAGAAGTGTTTTTACTTTTCTCTGGAGACTTTCTATATCCGTTTTTGACCACTTGATAATACCAAATGAGTAGCTATGCTCGGAACAGGCGTAGGTATTTAATGCCTTAAACACATTTTTGCTATTAAGATATGACCGATTTAGCTGTCTTACTCTTCGCACAAACTCAGAAGTTAGTTCGGTTTTCATTAGTTTATGGTCAATTTTTGGCGCTTGCTGTACTCCGAGATATTTGTACATATCATTTTTACCCATTGCCTCGATGATTTGGCCATCTTGCATATCGAAACCTCCGAGCTGAACCTTTCCTCTTACTATTTAGTATACGGCAATTGTCTAGTCCAAAGTGCATACTAATATCATTTGAGAAAGTTTCCACAGTTTTTAGCATCTGATCTAGGTGGTTTCGAGTGGAAGCCATTAATTTCAAATCATCCATATACAACAGATGATTAAGCTTCGCCACAACAGTGTTATTATTTTTGATGCTAAAACCAGTCAGTGGAGTTCAGTAGCTGAGATAGTGGGTTCATCGCTAAACAGAACCAAAGTGGACTCAACGAGTCCCCCTGGAAAAGGCCCCGGTTGATTGGTATATCTTCAGTTTCGATATTTTTTTCATCAGGTATTTGAAGGTAAATTTTAGTCTTCCACTCCGTCATTATATGTTTTAAAAAGGTCACAATATTATTATCGACTTTATATATTTACTATTATCTATAAGCCATTTATGCGGCACTGAACCAAAGGCCTTCTTGTAGTCAATGAAGGCAGTAAAAAAGTTCCTTTTTTTGTGTATGCCTGGTTAGAAATGACTGAGGCGATAGTAAGTTGTTCTTTGCAACCCATGGAACCCTTAGCGCATCCTTTCTGTTGAGGCTCTATGATATTGTTTAGAGCACAATGTTGGTGGATACGCCGAGCTACACAGGATGTGACCAATTTGTACAAAGTTGGAAGACAAGTAATAGGGCGGTATTTGGCTGGATCTGGGGTGTTATTTTGATCCTTTAGTATTAGATAAGTGGTTCCCTGTGTAAGATATGATGGTATTTCTTGTGGATTAGAGATAACATGATTAATTAACAGTGACAAGCATTCATGAACACTCCAAAATTTTTTAGCCAGAAGTTTTGAACTCCGTCTAGTCCAGTTTTTGTTTGGTATAGATTGATTTCTGAAAATACAACTTCTCTTTTTAATTAGATGGTTGTAAAATTCTGGTGGATAATTATTTTCTTCTAAAATATCTTTAACTTTGTCAGATTTGCGGAATGGTATTGTGGGCTAGATAGCTTAGTTGCTCTGCCAGTAAGACTGAACACTTCTTTTATTGGCTATGGGTGCGTTGGTATTACAGCTTGGATATTTTCCGGACCAAGCATCTTTTGTAAACCAGTTAGTTGTTATCATTCGGTTAGTGTTGTTATATTCTAAACTTAAATCAAGAAAAGTAATTTTATTGTTTTCTTCTAGTTCATAAGTAAATTGAATGTTATTATGGAAATTATTGAACATTTGAAAAGTATGATCGATTTCATGATCCGTAATGCAACAGTCATCAACATATCGTTTGTAGAAATGTATGTTGTACTTTAATTTAGAGATCATTGTAGTTTCTAATAGTTCCATTACTAAGTTTGCCATTGGTGCTGAGGTAGGTGAACCCATGACCACTGCAGAAATCTGAAAATAGTATTCATTTTCATGTTGTAAGAACGTCGAGCTGAGGCAGAATTTTACATCTTCTAGGAATTCTTCAAGAAGAGTATTTATATTAGAACTTATTTATATTTGAATAAAAGTAAGTTTTTTCTGATAAGGTAATATTGGAAAAACATTCTGTTTAAGTATATACTTGTAAGTGTTAACTTATGCTTGTAAGTCTTTACTTATAAAATTGTCTTGTAAGTGAAGAAGAATTTTCTGTCGATAGTGGCTTATATGGCGAGAGATGTCAAAGGCTTATATTTGTAAAAATATTGAAAAACCATATGGTTCTTCTGAATAAATCAATGATTCCGACAATTGAATCGGTGAGTTGAAAATGGTATACATTCCAAAATGGCTATTTTTCAGGAACCAAAAAAAACTTATCTGCAAAACTAAATATGTTACAGAAAATTTTTCAATTATGATCTTAACATACTGCATACCTTGGAGACATACTGAGGAATGATAAATATAGTCTTCTGCAGGTCATCATTCAGGGTAGAGTCGATGGCAAAAAGGGAATAGGTAGAAAGAGGAAGTCATGGCTGCGAAATATTCGAGACTGGACAAACATGACTGTAGACGAATTATTCCATGTTGCAAAAGACAGAGAAACTTTTAGAAATGTGGTCGCCAACCTCCGTTAATGGAGACGGCATAGGAAGAAGAAGAAGATCTTAACAATTATGAATTTGTGAAAGTTCATAATTGAAACATTTTCTGTAATATATTTAGGTTTGCATATAAACAGTTTTTTTTTGTTCCTGAAAAATAACCTTTTTGGAATGGGTACCTTTTTCAACTCACCGATTCAATTGTTAAAAGTAAAGCGAAGGCATGGAACGAAATAAAAGACCAATATAGTAAGGCTTCTGGTGCAAGTATTACTATTGAGAAATAAATTCTCAATAACATGAAAACATATGTAAAAAAGAAAACGGATAAGAATATGACTGATAACAAAAAAGTTAATTTGCGCGAGTGGGAAAAAGAATTTCTGGGTGTATTGAATTTTGAAACAAATCCAGTATTCGCGAAAACTCCTGGAGGATGTTCCATTGGAACCGACAATGGAGAAGCGAATAATCTACAAAATACTGGATCAGTTAGTACGAGTTCACAAATGCCCTCATCTATAGAAACGCTGACTAAACGCCCAAAGAAGAAAAAATTTAAGTTAGAGACTGAGGAAACGGAAAGTTTATCAATACAAGAGTTGCAACGACTTGTTCTTCTTGAACAATTAAATGTTGCCAGACTTGAAGCCCAAAGGGAAAAACTTCTGATAAAAAAATTGACAAATGTTGTAACATCTCGAATTCCTGAAGAAAGTTTTGGAGCAGAAGTGGATAGTAGTCGCATTATATCAGAATTACGAGAATACATGAACTTGTAATGTGTTTGTAATTTCCCAATATGTACTGCAAGTTTTTAATGTATTTGTAATTTCCAAATATGTACTGCAATTATTATAGCTTCTCTTCTTCTTTCAAAAATTGCCTCTAAACCTATGTAAAATTTGATAAATCGAACTTTGTTTCCAAATCCTCAAATCCTGAACACTTCCAGGCCACTGAGTGTCCACACTCGCAATCACTTCACCGAATTCTGAAGGTTTTTTAATACGAACATGGGTACAATACAGTGCACCAATGACTGTAGGTATTTAGAACCGATTTGCCCATTTTATCCTTGCTTCTTTTATACCTTCCATGTCAGACGGAATTTTTATCCACTGATTTGATTTCTCAAAAATTCTGCCAATAACATTATCTATAGTTTTACATACCGTCGTATGCTGAACGCCGAAATCTTTAGCAATACCTGGTTAAAATCCAGTATCACGTATAGCAGAAAAATCTCTATCCTTTGTCGAGAGCAAAGTGCACGTGCTCTGGTTTCATCTAGCTGTGGCAAAAATAATCTGATACAAGGTCTATAGTTTCGCTTTCAAAACGCAACAGAACCTTAGATTTTCTGGGACTTATTATGCTTTTCTTTTCTTGTAGTGTTTATTTTACGAACATGATATAAAGTCAACCATAATTATATTATAACAAACGAAAAATATTTAGAACCACCACTCTACTAGTGTAAGTATGCACACTCTACTGGCGTAAGTATTAATTTGGGATCCGTTAACAAATATTAAGGTATTACTTACTAATTGTAGAATAGTCTTCTTTTTATTCAACTAAAGAGAAGTAAGAACTGGAAAAATTTATGTATAACCTTTTTCAGTAATTACTTCAGGGATTACTTTTTGCTCCAAGTAAACTCTTATAAATAAAGTAGTTACTGCTCTTTTATTCAATTACTATTAAGTAAATACTTAAATGCGAGGAAGTAAAAGCAAATACCTCTTTTTATTCAATAGACCCAATGGGTCTATTGAATAAAAATAAGTATTTGCTTTTACTTCCTCGTATTTAAGTATTTACTTAATATTAATTGAATAAAAGAACAGTAATTACTTTATGTAAAAGAGTTTACTTAGAGCAATAAGTAATCTCTTTTATTTTCAAGTAGTTACTGAATGTATAAGGTTACACAAAAATTTTTCCAGTTATTACTTCTTTTTAGTTGAATAAAAAGAAGGATATTCTACAATTAGTAAGTAATACCTTAATATTTGTTAAGGAATCTCAAATGAATACTTACGCCAGTAGTTTATGCATACTTACACTAGTAGAGTGGTAGTTCTAAACATTTTTTGATTATTATAATTATGGCTGACTTTATATATGTTCGTAAACATAAACACTACATGAAAAGAAAAAACATAAGTTTCAGCAAGTCTAAGGTTCTATTGCGTTTTGAAAGCGAAAGTATAGACTTTCTATCAGATTATTTTTTGCCCCAGCTAGATGAAACCAGAGGAGGTGCCCTTAGCTCTCGACAAAGGATGGAGATTTTTCTGCGATACGTTAGTGATACTGGATTTCAACCAGGTATTGCTGAAGATTTCGGCGTTCACCATACGACTGTATGTAAAACCATAAATAATGTTGCTGACAGAATTTTTGAGAAATCACATCAGTGGATAAAGTTTCCGTCTGACCTGGAAGGTATGGAAGAAGCAAGGACAAAGTGGGCAAATCGATTCCAAATACCTACCGTTATTGGCGCACTGGATTGTACCCATGTTCAAATTAAAAAACCTTCAGAATTTGGTGACGAATTTATTAATAGAAAAGGTTTTCCTAGCATAAATGTACAAATAACGTGTGATGCAAATGAAGTGATTACAAGTGTGGACACTCAGTGGCCTGGAAGTGTACACGATTCGAGGATTTGGAAACAAAGTTCGATTTATCAAGTTATACATAGCTTTAGAGGCAATTTTTGCCTCCTTGGAGATAGTGGATATGGAATTTCTCCATGGTTATTATGCCCATTCAAAAACCCCCAAAACAGAAGCGAGGAATTATTTAATATCACTCATTCCAGAGAAAGGGTGATAATTGAAAGAGTATTTGGGCAGCTAAAGCAGAGATTTCCTATATTAGGGTCTAAAGTAAGAGTATCTTTGGCAAAAGTTCCAAAGATCATTGTTTGTTGTTCTGTTTTGCATAATATTTGCAAATATCTACGGGACGATTTTGAGTTATCCGAAAATGAACGGGAAAACCCACAGGACCTCCATGATGTACATTACAATGAAGCGGAAGTAGATATCATTCGTCAAAGAGGAGCTGCAAAACGCCAATTAATAGTGGAAACAATATTTAACAATAATATTTAAAAACAATATTTTACTTGATTTTGTAATTTTCTAACGTTGTTTTTAATTTGTTTACTTAAATATCATTGTCAATTTTTGTGCCATAGACACTACAATATAAAACAAGTATTTTTTGTTTTAATACCTATTTAATAGACTGAAACTTTTAATACAAAATTAAGAAAACAAAAAATGTGAAACTAAAAATTGCAGTACATATATGGAAATAACGAATACATTAAAAATGGCAGTACATATTTGAAAATTACAAATACATTACAAGTCTATTCTCGTAGTTCTGATACGATGCGATTATTAACCACTTCTGCTCCAAAACTATCTTCAGGAATTCGATATGGCAAAACATTTGTCAATTTTTCTATCAGAAGTTTTTCCCTTTGCGCTTGAAGTCTAGCAACATTTAATTGTTCAAGAAGAACAAGTCGTTGCAACTCTTGTGTTGATAAACTTTCCGTTTCATCGGTCTCTAACTTAAATTTCTTGTTCTTTGGACGTTTTTTCAGCGTTCCTATAGATGAGGGTATTTGTGAATTGGTACTAGCTGATCCAGTATTTTCTAGATTGTTCGCTTCTCCATTGTTAGTTCCAATGGAACATCCTCCAGGAGTTTTCGCGAATACTGGATTTGTTTCAAAATTCAATACACCCAGAAATTCTTTTTTCCACTCGCGCAATTTAACTTTTTTGTTACCAGTCATATTTTTATCCGTTTTCTTCTTTACATCTGTTTTCATTGAGAATTTTTTTTAATTTGTCAATAGTAATACTTGTACCAGAAGCCTTAATAAAGTGATCTCTTATCCCGTTCCATGCCCTTTCTTTAATTTTAACAATTGCCGGAACCATTGGTTTGTTCAGAAGAACCGTATGATTTTTCAATATTTTGACAGCCACTCTCGACAGGTAATTCTTCCTCACTTGACGACGACATGACCATTTATAGCGCTAAAATTTAACTGACGTGGATGTACCTACTACACAGAATCTCAACGACGCACGCGACGTTTACAAACTTGTTAAAACTTGTCTTGCAGCTATAAAAACATCACAAGACAATTTTAAAAGTAAATACTTACAAGCATAAGTTAATACTTACAAGTATATACTTAAATTTCAGAATATTTTTCCAGTATTACCTTATAAGAAAACACTTACTTTTATTCAAATAAAAATAAGTAATATCTTATCCTTATAAGTATTAGCTTGTGCTTAAAAGTTACTACTTTTAAGGTAACACTTATTTTTATTCAACAGACCCCATATCTTATATTTGTAAGTATTAGCTTTTGTTTAAAAGTTACTACTTCTAAGGTAACACTTAATTTTATTTAATAGACCTATTAACGGATTTTCTGAACAAATGTCAAAAATGTTGGCAAACTATGAAATTAATGCTGAAATTGCATAATGTAATGTTTATAAAATAAAGTGCTTATTGAAAATGGCAAATAGCCGAAACGTTTAAGCAATAATTAAGTATTTTTATTTACAACAGACTGACAAACCCAGAAAATAAAAAAGTTTGTGTTTAAAAATTCACGGTCATGAAATAACAATATATATATATATATATATATATATATATATATATATATATATATATGTATATACTGGCAAATTTAAAGAAACCGATTATTAATGCAATGTATTTCTTTCTATTTTATAGACTATATCTAGATAGTTTGAATGCTCCTCGCAACTCCAAGTGTTAAATCTCAAAACGTCAAATTAATTTGTTTATTTGTGTTTTGTTTTGCATTTTAAAGTCGTATATCTATTGATAACAGGTACAAACTTGTATTTAATTGATAAGTTAACTAGTTTGAGTTTTTTGGAAGTGATTTTTCTTTTGATTTGTTTTAATCAGTGGTTTTTTATTGCAAAGAGCAAGTAAAAATGGGTGCTTTAATACCGACTGATATTTCTAGGTCCGTAACAAAGGTTGAACGTACAGGAAAGTTGCTGCAATGTTTGGTAAATCACCATTAACCATCCACCGTTGTGTAAGTCGATGTAGATAGACCAGGGAGTATGTAACAAGGAGAAAACGCTTAACCACGGCTGTAGATGATCGATTTATAAAGTTGCAAACATTACGAAGTAGCCGTCAAACGGCAGTTCAAACCAAAAACCTGCTGCAAAATGTTCGTGGAACCACCTTAAGTGAGCGCACAGTAAGAAGGAGACTTAAAGAAGCCGGTCTTAAGTCATATGTGCCAATAAAAGCTCCCAGACTCTTAGAGACACCATCGTGTAGCGCGACTACAATTCGGTCGGGAACATCAAAATTGAAAAAATAACTAGTGGAGTTAAATTCTCTTTACAGACGAGAGCCGTTTCTGTGTAAATGCATTGACGGTATAGAAAGATTCTATCGACGCCAAGGGGAACAAAATGCACCTTTCAATTTTACTACGACTGTTCCTTTTGGTGGAGGTTCAATTATGATGTCGGGCGGTATATATTTTGTGCTCGAATAGAGTTAGTGGCGATTTATGGCAGACAATTAACAACAGATAGGGATATCAGAGATATTCTCCAAGATTATGCGTTACCTTTTGCACCATACATTGGAGAAAATTTTATTTTAATGCAGAATAATGCGTTCCCACACGTCGCACGCTGTATAAGAGACTTCTTACTACAAGTGGGTATAACAACAATGAATATGCCAGCGTGTTCTTCAGACCTAAACCCGATAGAACATGTGTGGGATATGCTAGGCAAAAAACTTGGAGCAGTTGTTCCTGCTACTTAAAAGAGAGAGGAAGTAAGAATTGCGTTGATTGAGGAAGGGGAAGACTGCTTCAACAACTGATCAATAGCTTTATCAGAAGTATGAGGAATGATTGCAGTTGTAAAGGCTCGTGGAAGAAGCACACGCTAATAAAGCCAAAAAATGCATAAACAAATCTTTTAAGTTTAAATTGTACAATACAGTTATTGTGTTTAAGATCCGTATTTGTTTAAGATCCGTATTTTGTTTGAGTCTGACATCTTTGTTTTTTATCTCTTTAACAGGTTTCACATTATACTAGCATTGTAATACAAATTCCAAATACCTACTTCTCGTATTATGAGATTATCTAAACAATAATCACAATATGTAGACTAGAAAATGCTCAGATTTTATTAGTTCCTTTAAATATGCCGGTATATATATATATATATATATATATATATATATATATATATATATATATATATATATATATATATATATTTATATATATATTAAGTAATGGGCACATTGCAATTCTATTATTATGCTTTAAGGTGGAGAAGATGGTACGACGCGAAGACATCGACAACTTAATCATCCAGCTGCTGCAGCTGTTTCAGATCATGGTACCAATAATTTTGCCACTATTAGAACTACTAGTATAGTTACTAAACAACAGAAAGAGCATATGCAGGTAATTTTTGCTCATACATACGGAAAATATTGTGGTTTTTGATTTTGTTTAACTTCTTTGTTTCTATGACATGGTAATGTAATATATGTTGAATGAGTAGGCGTCACAGGAGTTAATGCATTAGATCGTTCATCACGACTGACGCTATTTGTATTAAAATATCACTCATGTGACGAAATATATCGATCCACGTAAGAACTGTCCCAAATACGAAACTTTTCGTTGTTTCTCCACACTCAACACTGCTCGGTCCATTCCAGCTTGTCACAAATACCTTCTTATCTGTAACTCGTTCTAACCACAATGTTACGTCCCTCCATACTTATTTATATATACTCTACTTTTCCTTATCTTTATAAATGACATCGCTAACTTAAAAGTCGATGGAAATTTTTTTTCTTTTGCTGATGATACCAGTATGACCTGGAGGAACTCTAATATTGCAACTCTCTCTACATGGTATTATAACTTCTGATCTACTTAAAATAAAAACCTGGCCCGACTCTAATTTACTCTCTTTTAACGTGGATAAGACAGTAGCATTATCCTATAAAGGAGCTCTTCAACCCTTGCTTCTTAATAACAGCCAGATCAGTATCGTTGATTCTGTAAAATTTCTTGGTATTTTTATAGACAGCAACATTAAATGGTCCCTTCATATCGATTTGTTAAGTAAGCAACTAACCTCAGTCTGCTATGCAAGAAAATCTGTTTTGAAGGAAATTAATTTAGCATCTTCCAAAATAACATATTTCTTTGTTCAATTCTCATCTTCGATATGGCCTTCCTTTTTGGAGATCTAGTACAGCTGTTCAATCTGATGTTATTTTTAAATTACAAAAAACAGCAATACGGTGTCTTTTTGGCCTCAGTAAAATAACACATTGCAGAAGCTACTTCAAAAATCACGGGATTTTAACTCTTCACTCTGTATATATTCTAGAAATTGTTTGCTTAATTCGTAAACACCTACATGTTTTCTAACAAGACCTATCATTACTACTCCACCAGAAATTCAACCTTTGATGTGTACCATCCACTGAGTTAGTAAAGAAATCTATATTATATTCGGCAAAAAAATTATACAACCTTCTCCATTTGCAACTTAAATCTACAACTTCTTTCCTTAAGTTCCGCATTGACAAAAGCTTATCTATCTGAAAGACCATATTATTCAGTGGAAGAATTTCTCAACGAATAACGAAGAAATTACGTACATTTAGGTACAAGCAGCTAAAGTATTTATATATATATATATATATATATATATATATATACAGGGTGGTCCTTAAGTAATTGTACAAAAAGAAACAGTAGATTCTACACTTTAAAATATTACGATTTAAGCCAAATTGCTTTTATAAAATGTTGATATTAAGAAAGATACAGGGTGTTAAAGTGCAAAATTAAAATTTTATTTTTCGCTATAACTTTCATGTTTGTAAACATTTACGTATAAAAATTTACAACTGGGTACTTTTAAATATGAGAAATTATAATTTGATGCACACTTTGTTGTAACTGATAGAGGGCGCCACTTATGCCACATATGTGGTATAAATTTGCACTTAAATTTTTTGCTCTTTAAGTTAACTGTATTTGGGATAAAAAATATTAAAGATACATTATTTTAATAAAAAAAAGGTATACTTGTTAATAACTTTAAAACTCAACAGTTTTCGAGATAATCGCATTTTAAAAATCAGCTGCATAATTCTTATCTAAGGCAATTACTCCAGGCAACGAAGAAAAAATAGACAAAAACATTAATACTTCTGAATTTTGGTATAAAATACCTTTAACTAAAGTTAATAGTTAACGAAATATTAAATAAAATAAATATATCGGCAAGATAATTAATAATAGGATTTGACAAAATAACAGAATAATAGGATTTTACATCAAACATTTTACGTTTTATGTTAAATTAAAGTCATAATCAAAACATTTTGTTTACAAACCAAATTAAGAAATAGTTAAACTAAATAACATAACTTTTTGTCAAAGTAAGTGTTCGATATGTCCACCATTTTCTTTAATTCATTTGTCAATATATTCCATAAAAAATCGTCTCATATTAAATAGCATTATTGGTTCTAAAGAAACTGCTGCAGTATTTATTTCTTCCCATAGTAGGTTGCGAATGTTTATGGGATTCTTATAGACACGTTGTTTTAATGCGCCCCATACACCAAAATCAAGCGTATTAAATTCGGGTCTACGTGGTGGCTATAATGTATAATGGATGAATATATCGATGACATTACTTATTTATATGATTACGTTACAGCTTACGAGTAACTATAATTACATCTCGAACAAATAGACTATTATGATTTACTAACGAACTAATATTATGCTGAACCAAATTGCCTGTATGTTTACTATATTTATATCAATATCGGTTATTAGGACAACGATGATGTTTTTGTAAAAATGCTGAGTCTTTCAGGTTAGATTTGTAGCAAAAGTATTATGAAACAGGACACATATGTGTTATTCAATACCTGTGCTCTAGTTTCTATTTGTCCTAATAAAAATGGGTAAACAATTTACGTAATGAACGATAAGTATTATTTTCGGATTTTTTATGAATTACGTAATTATATCAATCTCACCACATTGCCAAGAAATATGACGATCATGACCAATCCAACGTTCAGAAAAGTTGTATTTAAGTATGTTCTAACTGCCTTCTCTCTAGAATGTGGTTGGGTACCATCTTGCATAAACCACATATTTTGGGTTTTTAGCATTTTACAATAGAGAAAAAGTAATACAACGCCATTATAAAAACTTAAGAAGCGATAGCAAAGGGGAATTGTAAACAAGATGATGGCCAACGTCTGAATACGGACACGGCACCTAAAGAAGAAGATGAAATATCTTTTCTCCAGTAGGACATTTAGCACATATAACAAAGCATTTTGTGATGTTACATTATCATCTTTGAGTTGTTTTAATAAGAATAAACTATGAATTATGCTTATCTACAGGTATTCAGTGCTTTACCGCACAAATATCAAACTAAGATTACTGTGCAGCTGACCTATAAAATGCATTTATCTCGAAAACGGTTGAATTTTCAGGTTACTAACAAGTATACCTTTTCTTTGTAAAAATAATGTATCTTTAATATTTTTTAACACAAATAGAGCTAACTGAAAGAGCAAAAAAGTTAAGCGCAAATTTATGCCACACATGTGGCATATGTGGCGCCCTCTATTAGTTACATTAAAGTAAGTATAAAATTATAATTTATCCTACTCAAAAGCATCCAACTGTAAATTTTTGTCCAAAAATATTTACAAACGTAAAAGTTATAGCGAAAAATAAAATTTAAAATTTCCACTTTAACACCCTGTATCTTTCTTAATATCAACATTTTATTAAAGCATGTTGGCTTAAATCGTAATATTTTAAAGTGCAGAATCTATGGTTTCTGTTTGTACAATTACTTAAGGACCACCCTGTATATATATATATATATATATATATATATATATATATACATATATATATATATATATATATATATATATATATATATATATATATATATATATATATATATATAAAAATGTGCACTCGTAAGTGAATGGGATGTTATCGGTCTGGAGATAAAAAAGACAAGAGTTGTGCTAGTTTATCTATTTATTGAAGACGTTTCGCCTATTGTTCAATAAGCATCATCAGTTCATCTAAAAGAGTGTTATTAGCGATACATCTAATATGAAAAAAAAACAATTAAGTAAATGATCTTACCTTTAAAAGATCTGTAGCATTACAATGTTGTTATTGCAAAGAAACATCAAAAAATTAATATAATAAATATAACAGCAAAAAATATAGAAACACAGAACGCTGGAAGATTCCCAATTTAACTAATTTGTTTTAAATTTCACTTTTGAAAACATTGATTAATTAAATCTATCAAAAAATATAATTGTCAATTTTGAATTGTTATATAAACAACGGCAAGGCTAGGGTTCTTGACTGTTATGATCATATCATGAAAATGAAGTATTTGAAAGCTCGACTGTCAGAAATGACAATCAGCTGGTGAGATTGAAGGAAAAGTTTTATAGATGTCAACATAAATGTTATGATATAATAAAAGAAGTTGAAGAAGAAAACAATAATTAAAAGTAGAATACGGAAGAATCAATTTTGTAGTATTAGTGCATGGTAAATTTGGCTTAAGTTGCTGATATCAGTTCTCTTATTTAATGCATTAGGTTGTTTCAAAATATGACACATCTCCATAAATTGTCTCTTATTAAGGTTACGTTCTCTACAGAGAATTCTAACATCATCAAAATTAACAGTATGTTTGGTGTTGATTGCATGTTCTGCAAGGGCACAAGTATGTTTAGAAAGTTTAATGTCACTACGATGTGAAGTAAGGCGTCCTTTAAGGGAACGGCCAGTCTGACCAATATAACTTAGTTATATTGGTCAGACTGGCCGTTCCCTTAAAGGACGCCTTACTTCACATCGTAGTGACATTAAACTTTCTAAACATACTTGTGCCCTTGCAGAACATGCAATCAACACCAAACATACTGTTAATTTTGATGATGTTAGAATTCTCTGTAGAGAACGTAACCTTAATAAGAGACAATTTATGGAGATGTGTCATATTTTGAAACAACCTAATGCATTAAATAAGAGAACTGATATCAGCAACTTAAGCCAAATTTACCATGCACTAATACTACAAAATTGATTCTTCCGTATTCTACTTTTAATTATTGTTTTCTTCTTCAACTTCTTTTATTATATCATAACATTTATGTTGACATCTATAAAACTTTTCCTTCAATCTCACCAGCTGATTGTCATTTCTGACAGTCGAGCTTTCAAATACTTCATTTTCATGATATGATCATAACAGTCAAGAACCCTAGCCTTGCCGTTGTTTATATAACAATTCAAAATTGACAATTATATTTTTTGATAGATTTAATTAATCAATGTTTTCAAAAGTGAAATTTAAAACAAATTAGTTAAATTGGGAATCTTCCAGCGTTCTGTGTTTCTATATTTTTTGCTGTTATATTTATTATATTAATTTTTTGATGTTTCTTTGCAATAACAACATTGTAATGCTACAGATCTTTTAAAGGTAAGATCATTTACTTAATTGTTTTTTTTTCATATTAGATGTATCGCTAATAACACTCTTTTAGATGAACTGATGATGCTTATTGAACAATAGGCGAAACGTCTTCAATAAATAGATAAACTAGCACAACTCTTGTCTTTTTTATCTCCAGACCGATAACATCCCATTCACTTACGAGTGCACATTTTTTTATATTAAATTAAACGGTCATATACCTTAAAGATATATATATATATATATATATATATATATATATATATATATATATATATATATATATAAATATAAAAAATAAGGTTTTATTTTGAGGATGCAGTCATTAATAGGGCAGGAAAGTGAAACTCTTTGTTCTTTAATCAAGCTTTCGCAAAATTTATTTGCTTCTTCAGGATATGCTAAAATATGGTATCAGTAAATACAATGAAATAAGAATTAAATAACATTGTATAAAACTAGTATAAAAACTTACAACATGAGGTTAATCCATTAAATTTTTAAATTGACAAAACATTAAAACTTAACTTATTAAAATTATATAGTTATGTAAGTACAATATTTTAATTTTATTTAATTTTGTGTAAATTCATTATGACATTGATTATTATATTGATGTTTGATTTATGTCAGAAAGACACTCGTTTCTGTTTATTATATTTTTTGTTGTTGATAACTAGCTCTTGATTGTTATTATGGTTACGTACAAAGTGGCGCCAAAGATGAATATTTAAATTTTATATTATAAATCTAATATTAGATTTTCTGACTATAAATACTATAATTTCAAAAAATTTAAATATTCATATTTGGTGCCACTTTGTACGTAATTATAATAACAATCAAGAGCTAGTTATCAACAACAAAAAATATTAGTCAAATATAATTACTTAAATATACAATCATCATTTGGTTTGTCTTCTGATAAGTGTGAACACAGATATGCCACATCAACAAGCAGCCAACATTAACCAACAAAATGAGAAATTGAATATTTAATGAATTGGTTTTTGAGTCAATCAACTTAAACCTGCCACTTAAATCCACAAAGGATGTTGACGATGCAATACGACAATCCAAAAAGCTGCCTGGCTGCTACTGTAGAAAGCACCTATAAAGAAAAACCAGGCTCATATTCGGACTATATAAACAATATCATTCGTGAAAAAAGAAAACTAAGAAAAAATGGCAAATTACTCGAGCCGCAATAGACCAAACAAACCTCAAAGAAGCATTAAACGAATACAAGGATGCTGGAATTAAACATTTTTTTAAAAACCTTTCTGTAAGTGAAAATAATAACTACTCACTATGGGAACTGAGAAGGAAACTGAAATCCCAACAAGAAACTAAGATCCTGTAAGAAAAGACGATGGTAGCTGGACTCGTAGTGATGAAGACAAAGAAAGCACTTTTGCGGAACATCTTATGTCTGTATTGTATGTAAGATGTAAGAAGCTCATGCAGATGACGGAAAACCCATTTTAGACATACTAGACGCCCCATATCAGATGAGTCCGTACATCAAAAAATAAAAGTTTGTGAAATCACAGAAGTCATTGCAAAATTAAACAAAAAAAACACCCAGTTATGATCTTATCACGGGTCTAATACTAAAAAATTTACCTGAAAAAGCCAACAAGCTAATACTATATATTTTTAACGCTGTTATAAAAATTGGTTGCTTTCCTGTATTGTGGAAAGTAGCTAAAATAATTATGGTGCCAAAACCTGGCAAACACCCAAATGAGGTCTCATCATACCGTCCAATAAGTCTTCTACCAACTCTCGTAAAGCTTTTCGAAAAGATCCTTATGATTAGACTCGAACCTATTATCTTGGAAAATAACAATACCAAACTACCAATTTGGCTTCAGGCAAAAACATGGTACCATCGAGCAATATATAGAGTAGTCAGAACAGCTAGAGATGCCTTCTTAGATATCTCGCAAGTATTTGACAAGGTCTGGTATAATAAACCGTCATTCAGCGTACAAACTACTTTAAGAGATCATTATTTCATCGAAATCCATTTGCCAACGACCTCCTGACGCCA